>NC_053036.3:646414780-646723533 GCF_002575655.3 Aegilops tauschii subsp. strangulata | reverse complement strand
TAGAATTCCAACGGCCGACAATCTTCCTCTTTTGGTGTATCTTGCATTTTAAGATAGAAAAGACATTATAATTGCATCAAATATGGAATATAACTTCAAAACAATAAAACTAACAGTTGGATAACATGATGCAACATGGACGTATCAGCGGGTCCCATCAAATTCAGCGATTTCTTCCTATAGTTATGGCTGATACTTGAGTTCTAGGCTAACGTCTCTGGCGGGGATGCAATTATGTGAGGTCGTCACCATCTAATCGGGGATACAAAGGGGGCTTCACCCACACCACTCTACTCATCGCGGGGCCTATCCAACCAACGTGCTTTGGAACCAAAGAAAGAAATAACAACCATAAGCTCACCCGGCAAAAACCGAAAAGAGCCTATGTAACTCGATCCGGTGCTGTTCTTGGCTGTCTACTACCTATTGGGAGGCCTAGAAGACTCGTGAGCGTTACTTTTTTTTAGGATCTTGAGCGTTACTGGGTCTGGTCGCCTTCACGTCCATTTTTGTCCCGTCGTGTTCCGAGTGGGAGTTGAGTTGGGTTTTTTTTTCTCTCTCTCTCTTCTTTTTTTTTTGTTCTTTCCCCTTTCCTTTTTCCATCTTCTTTTTCATTTTGTGATTTTTTAGAATTATTGAACATTATTTATAAATCTTGAACATTTTCGATTCATCAAATTCAAAAAAATATTCATTGATTGAGTTTTTTTCAACTAATTTAATTTTTTTCCATAGAATAAAAATGATATTTAAAATTCAGAAAAATGCTCATTAAATAAAAAAAATTCATCGAAATTAAAAAAAATTCATCAAATTCAAAATTTGTTCATGGAATAAAAATTCAGAGAATGCTTATTTTTTAAATCTTGAACATTTAAAAAAAATATGAAACCATTGTTGAGATTCCAAACTTGTTTTTTTTTTGTAGAGAGATGAGATTCCAAACTTGGTGGAACTTGAGTGTGAGCCCAAGAATCTGTTGGACTGAGCTTGGGACCGAATACAAGTAGTGGAATCCCAAGCCGGCCACTTGGTCGAAACCCTAACCTAGGTCAGTACTAGCAACGAAGGAAAGCGGCGGCGGAGGCGAGACAGAGAGCGGCGGCGAAGACAGGGAGCGGCGGCGGGGAGACGAGATGCAGATGGATAGCGGGCAGATCTCGTCCGTGGGCAGGGGATCCGGGAAACAGCAGTCTGAGATATCTATGCTGATGGAGGAGATCCTGTCCCTGCAGAGAGAACGCCAAGATCTGGTCGGTTCTCTTACTCCCAGTATTTGTTGCTGGAGGGAAAGGGTCTCTCCAACACCAACAGAGTGGATGGTCGCTGGAAGGGAAACCATGGCCGTGAGCAGATCCTCCGTCCAGGGCTCGGGCATTGTCAAACCAGCCTCCAGTATCCAGTCCGGCTTAGAGCAGGTACATTTACCCCACGCTGTTAGAGACGTCGAGAAAGAAATGGGGAACTACTTCGATTTTATCCTCCAAGACATAGAGCACTTGGGCCACCAGATGCTATCTACCTCACATTTTCTTTGGAGTTCCCGTGCCCCAGTCTCCTCGTGCCAGGCCGACGAGCTGGTTAGGACAGCATCCAAATTAATGCAAATCTCTACGGATATCTACGATGCTGGGGTGGAGAAGAGTAAGGAGGAGGAGGAGAGGCAGAGGCAGAGGGTGAAGCACAAGGAGAAGAAGCAGAGGCAGAAACAGAGGAAGAAGCACAAGGAGGTGGAAGAAGATACCACCAAGAAGATGGAAAGGAAGAAGGAGGAGGAGCAAGAGAAGATGGGATGGAAGAAGGAGAATCAGGCTGAACAGGAGGAGGCTAGGAAGAAGGCTGAGATGATGTGGTCCCACGAATTCTTTCGTCTCTCATCCAATGTCAGGGAGAAGCCCAACCATTACAAAAATGAGTTGGCGATGATGTTTACAGAGGATGACGAGAAGGAGTATGAGAGGGAGATGGAGGCAGAGAGGCAGGCGGAGATGGAGAGGAAGCAGAAGAAGAAGCAGCAGATTGTTGTGAAGCAGGGCGCTGACCAGAACATAACAAAATCCCCAATGGAGCTTCTCAAAGAGGATATGGATACTGAGCTGCGACTTTTTGCCAGCCACCGTGAGTACTGGGAAGATACAAACATCAGCAAGACTGGACAGTGCGGTCGGTTCCAAGATAACAGCAAGTAGATCACCAACTTCCTCCCTCATTCTTCTTTATGTAAGAGAATGGCTCAATTTAGTCATCATATTATTAGATTTCTGATGACAGCTCACACTTTGGCTTTGTTGCTGCAGCCACTTTGAGTCCTATGCAGTTTACACACTACACACCTGGTATCACCCTGCCCCCTGCTGCTGTCACTGGGACAACCGTTCAGATCTACTCCTTCAAAATTACTCGACTGCACAATGACCTCAAGTGGCCACTCTATGTCTACGGCGAGGTCGCTGCCCGGGACACCGTGGACCGCAACCGCAACCTTCTCTTCTGTCGGTCAGAGTTTAGGGGCCAAGTACTCACTGAAAATGTAATCATTGTTGTAGATTTAGTTTTCTCTTCACTTTCCTCTGTTTTTTTTAAGTGTTTTTTCCTTCTTCAGCAAAATATTCCATTCAATTAAAATGATGATATAATCCTGCAGGACTCTTCCCTATGCTTGACTGGCCCTTCTCGTGCAATTGTAGCGGAGGATCCTGTTGACTTCGAAGTCGAACTAAGAATTATTGAGGGCGATGATGAGATCAAAGACAGAGTATTGATGAGTCTTAGCAAGCGTTACGACGGTGCAGAGCAACCTTTATGCTTCCATGGCTCCATGTGTAGTGCAGAGTTGAGCCTTGGGCGACTTGCTGCAACGGTCCAGGCAACTATCGTGGGGGTTCGTGTTGGTAAAGGGAGGTGGCCTTTTGAATGCGGAGGCCGAGTTACTTGCTCCTTGTATTCTGCAGAGGTTGGTGATCACTTGTGTGATGAAGTTGTTTTGCTTGATTCCGCTGAAAAAATTCCTGAAGATGGTTTAGATGGTTATATTTCTCTTTCAAGGAGCGTTGTGTCAGTACAATTGCAAGGACGGTTGAAAGTTAGCATACAAGCATACGGGAGATCTGAACCTCCAGTCGATGTTGAATTCCATCCCCAGGATTGCAACATAAGTATGGGTAGTTGTTTTGTCTATGGCACTAAGGTGGACATCACGGTTGCTTGGTCCCGGCTTGTCCGGGACAAGATGGATTTACTAATTGAGGGTTATTCTACCCAGGCGTAGTGTGCTGTCTTCCCATCTAATATGTTTGCTAGTGGTATGTTATTTGTATGCCGGCCAGCTATGCAAGACGGATGATGTCATGTCCCAACTATTTGTGTATTGACTCTCTATTGTGTTATCTGATCTGACTATAACTTATTGTACTATGTTATTTGTGTATCGACTTTATATTGTGTTATCTGATCTGACTATAACTTATTGTACTATATGTTATTATACTTTTGGTTGCTTCGTACGTCTAGTGCATTTAATTTCTCACCTGCTGCCATTGATGGGTTGTTTGTGGACATTACATAAGTCAGGCCTCTGAGCTGGTGATCTACCAAATCATCATAAGGTGGTGACTGCAAGGGTGCAAGTCTACTCCCAAGGAAGAAAATTAATTTGG
Source organism: Aegilops tauschii subsp. strangulata (assembly GCF_002575655.3). Classification (NCBI taxonomy): domain Eukaryota; kingdom Viridiplantae; phylum Streptophyta; class Magnoliopsida; order Poales; family Poaceae; genus Aegilops; species Aegilops tauschii. Next base: position 646,719,877 of record NC_053036.3, on the reverse strand, counting down.
AGTATCCAGTGTCGTGTCCTCCAGGTATGGTAGATGGCTGGAGTTCTCAAGTCACAGAACACAATCGAACCAAAGCTGTCACCAAGGACAGTCATTCTATAGTTCAAGCAGCTCATAGATACTCCCTCTGTATACAAATATGAGATGTTTTAGATCACTAACATAGTGATCTAAAACGTCTTACATTTGTTTACAGAGGTAGTACCTTCTTTTTTTGCAACTTGAAATTTATGAAACTCAAAGCCAAGTCACTAACATCAATGTGCTTGCACATTCAGGGATCTGATAACAGCTTTTTACGGGGCAAGTAGAAGAAGACTGCCTTGGTCGGAAACAACCATACATTCTGAGTCTGTGTATGAGCTAGCTTATTGTTCTCCCTTTTGATTTTGAAGATTCAGATAATACTGAACAAACTGATGCAGATTGGATCTGATTGTTCCATGCCGTGGGTGCTTTTCGGGCTGCTGCCTCGGCAAGAGCTTGACAGTCAGTTAAGAAGGTAGCTTCTCCAGTTTGAGCAGCCAATACCTGGGGCTTGGGCTTTCCGCCTGCAATGCAGATTCTGCAACTGAAGTCGCTTGAATCTGTTTATGCTCGCTGGAGTTCCAATGTATTAGTATTAGAGTTCCTGCCTTACTTCTTATAGATCTGAAACACAAGGAGCAGATGAAGCCACTCTCAATGCAGCTTGATTCTTCTCCTGTTAATATTGAAGTGATATTTTCAGGATTAAACACAATCTTCCATACTGAATTGACAAAGTAAAGCCTTATTCACTGCTTCCGGATTCCTGACGTCCATGCTTCTCCTCTTCTTTGACTTGTAAATCTCTGCTCAGGCCTTAACATAAAGAGGTTTAGTTGAGAGTCTCATCGAACGCCTGTCCACCAAAAATCCCTGACCACTCGACATTCATTTTTTGCTAATAATTTCTTGGAGAAAAGTATATCGTACATATAATAAACAGGCAGAGATGTCATCTCCTCTGGGCAGAGTTTATTAGCTGCGATGAGGTCTTCGCATTTTACGCTTCTGCTGCTTGTTTTTCTTGTTAGACGACTCAGTGCGGTCCTTAGGCTTGGAGGACTCTGGAGCCTTGCTCTTCCCCTTGTCACCTCTGGATCTGCTTTAAATGGCCTCCTCGCAAGTCCTACGGTGTTGACGATGTCAAAGAGCTTGTCAACTGTCTTGGCCTCTTGGGGTTCTTGCGGGCAATCTTGTGGATGAGATCATTACACTGGATGCCCGAGGTGAATATCCTTATTAGCAGAAAACATAAGAGTATCCTCAACATTAACTCGATAGAATTGCAGTGAATTTACTTTCATAAATAATCTTGAATATTGGTCATGCATGAAGCAAATAGAACATACATTGGAAGAACTGCAAATACTCCTCCATTGAGGTATGTGTTGGCATGGAGCTATCAAGATATTTGCATTATTTTGTCATTTATAACAGCAAGCATTTTCTGTATGTGCTGCAGGTATATGCGCCATGTCAAAATAAATCACTTCCCTGGTATGCAAACAATTCAAAATTATAGGAAGCTAATCCAGATTAGATTTAATAACTCTTGAATGGCAAACATCAAGATGGCTTGCAAGTCTTCCCAGAAAGATTTATGATAGAATTTGGGTACTTCAGGTGGTGTCTCTAAAGAAGCGGATTTAACACGACACAGTTTGGTAGTGTAGCATAGAAAATCTGTAGTTCTTTACACTCAGTAGTAGCTAACCAATATAGAGAATTAATATCTAGTATATGACATCTCGAATAAGGACAATCTTTTTTCGAAATTTTACATCTTGTGAAACAAGATTGATTGAAGAAAGAGCAATATATGCCGGAAGGACACAAACATTCAGCTTATTTTTTTGACCTGGAAACATTCAGCTTATTGTAGCTGGTCCAGTTAAGTCCTCTAGGCCATGGCTTTATTAGTTGCCAAACTGCTGAATTCTTTTGTATAACTTGCTTTATATAATGACTTGTTAATTTATTTCCTGTACCTGCCGAGTTTCAGTTCAGAATACTGAACTTTAGATGTCCTGGTTTCACACTTCAGAAATAAGTAACTAGAAACAAGAGTAAAAGGCGAAAGAATATTTCGCTTTATGCCAAGCGAGTCCCCCGGTAGCTAGGCACCCACGCTCCCTTGCGCCCCGGCAGCACGCCGGCGGCGCGGTTGTGCCACTACCTCCCATTAGCAGCGTCCACCGGCCCAACCCCAGCCCTCACCCGCGGGATTGTCACACCCTGTAAGAGACCAAGGAGGAGATCGAGCTTGAGGCTAGGGTTTGGGATGAATTTACGGATTGGATCAACCAAGCAAAGAGAAAATCTCCGTTATAGTGTACTGCAGCTATGAGCTGTAAAGTATAAAGTGATTTTGATCACATAGAAATGGCATACCCATGCAGTTTGGCTGTTATATAGTCTGGGTAAAGCGTGAAACGATACAATAATTAAACTCTACAGAGTGACAACCCGGCGAGTGCCACGAGCCATTGGATCTCCCCGACGATGCATCCGAGCCGCTAGTTAACTGAATGAAGCGGTATGACACCTGACAATACTTCCCTGTCGAAAACCACCGTGTCCTCAAGGTGGGCCGTGCTTGCGCTAGCTCTCCATCGTCTTGTTGAAGAACCCATGAAGCATCGTCAGGTGGAAGATTTTCCCACTACACCAACCACTGTACCACCGGCAAATTGTTTCTGGGAACCTGCCTCTCCTCCAAAACTAACACAGGCTCAGTTCTGACTTGACCATCTGGACTAATAAGGGTAGATCTGTATAAGGGACAGCAGTTGGGCCAATGTGCTTCTTCAACCAGATAATATGAAAGACTGGATGGATTTGTGTAGTTTCTAGCAGGAGCAATTTATAAGCCACATTTTCTACTCAGTTGAGCACCCTGAAAGGACCATAATACTTGCTTTGCAACTTAATGTGGTGTCTAATGCCAAATGCATTCGTCTGTATAAGGTTGCAACTTGAGATACACCATATCACCAGGAACTAGCACCATCTCGGTTCTCTTCTTATCTGCATATTAATCATTTTAGCCTATGCTGACTGCAAATTCTGTTTGAGTTGGATCATGAGAGCATTTCTGTCCACAAGAGTGCTAGTGCTTCCACTTTCCAAAGCTCAATGCAAAGAAAACTCACTGATCATATCCATAAAGTGCTTGAAAAGGAGTTTTCTGCAATGAGGAATGGAAAGATGTATATTGTACCAATACTCACTAGTAGGAAAAGGGGCTTTTACCCCGGTTCATAAGGGCCTTTAGTCCCGGTTCTGGAACCGGGACTAAAGGGTCGTTACTAATGCCCTAGCCCTTTAGTCCCGGTTCTTACACGAACCGGGACTAAAGGCCGTCCACGTGGCCGGTGCCGGGAGCCCAGGCAGGAGGGCCTTTGGTCCCGGTTGGTGCCACCAACCGGGACCAATAGGCATCCACGCGTCAGCACCTGGCAGGAGCTGAGGTTTTTGTTTTTTTTGAAAGGGGGTGGTTTAGGGGTTTTGGGGGGTTAATTTAGGTGTTTCATATATTGTGTTAGCTAGCTAATTAATAGAGAGAAGTGTCCTCTCTTATCTCCGTGCTTTGTCGACGCTACGTACTATATACGTATGGAGAGGAGTAGACACGCTAGCTAGTAATCAAATGAAGGAAACAGAAGATCGTCATGAACATATATATATGCATACAGAGAGAAGTGATATCGACCACCTCTCCTTCTCCGAGATATTGGTCGAACAACAAGTTCTCGTATATCTATCCGACACTACCGGCTACATATATACAATAATTATCTCTTACAATACAATCTCCTAATTATATTGTAGGAACACAGGGTCCACATAGTATTCTCCGTTTTCAGCGATCACGTGGTCAAGGAAGAATGCCGCCAATTCCTCTTGAATTCCTCGCATACGATCTGGTGCTAGGAGTTGATCCCGCTTCCGAAAAATCTAATTTGAAGAAGGGGGTCAATACATATATATATATATATGAATAAATGAAACTCAACACAAATGATGGTAATAAAATAAAATTGTGAATATTATTGCTTACGCACTTCATATTGTTCTTCAGTGTAGCCCCGCTCATAGGTATGGTAGCGGATGGACTCGCAAATGTAGTATCCACAGTAATTATTCCCGGGTTGCTGCCACAACCACTTTACAAGAAATAGAGGTCAATCAAACTGATAAGCAAGCATGCTAAATGGTATTGATCAAACTAGCGCTTGAATCACTAGGAGATGCGCGGAACATGCTACTATAGTACTTACTTTCGGGTGTCTAAATTGCAGCTGGTTCGGCAGTCCCGGGGCTTTTGAGGTGAATTTTCTCCAAACCCTGCCAGACAAAGAAAACAATTACTTGATCAGGAAATGAACAAAGTTGCTGATATGGTGGATAATGATCGATTTAACTTACTTCTGGAGCATTTGAGTCATGTTCGCATAGTCCTGGGGATCTTTTCGTCTCGAGTCTAAGACGGTTACTACTCCCGGCTCAAGCTTAATCTCTAGGAGAATATAGTGGAAGCTGCGCATGCATGCATAAGTCATCAATTACATTACCATAACCTGGACTAATAAGGGAAACCGAATATGCAGAAGACAGTAACACTCACTTGAAGTTGTAAGGAAAGAGTATTATATCTTTGCTTTGATTTAATACCAACGATTGTAGCAAGTTGGCCTCGGTATCTTTGGCATGAAATTTAACCTGATAATCATCTATGAGATTTGTGTTAATGAACCCAATATCACCGATTTGTCTTTTCTTCAATTCGGCGATCTTCAATCTGCATAATATAGTGAGAATAAGTATAAATACATGCAATGAAAGAGCTGACCTATATAGAGAGACTTAATGACAGAAGTAGTACTACTTACAGACAGTAGCAAGTGATCGTTGTTTTATCGAGGGACTTTAGATTGTAAAACTGGAAGAAATCCTCAAATGGAACATTCAGCAGTTCAATTCCAACGAGGTCATGCTCCGGTTTAACTCTCAGCGTTAAAGTACTCATCCCATCAGACTCTCTGCAGGTTTTCATGTACCAATCATGTAGTCTTCGCATCATCGTGCTTAGAGATTTGACATCTTTGACGAGAGGCTTCCCGTAATGGTATTTGTGTTCGTCCACCTCCATGATTTCATAATGTACATCGTCGGGCAGGTAATCTCCAAGATCGGTATAACCGGGCACCATACCCGGATCATTAGCGACGATGTCTTTTGACACCTTGAGCGGGGGGCACGATTGGTTCTCTTGTTCGCCGAGCTGGGCAATTTTTTTCCCAGCTCGTCGTTCTTTCATCCTTTTATCACTGACAGTACTTCCCGACCGCTCCGCTTCGGCATATGCCTTTGCAAGAACGCGCTCATAGTTGCCTTTTGGCGGAGACTTTGGTGGTTTTGTCAGGGCAGCCAGAGTGCGCTTTGCTTTCACCGGATCTACCTTCTCCTCCGGAGGTGGATGTTTCTTTGCTTTGTCCCCTTCAAAGAAGTTCTTCACTTCGGCTCGCACGATCTTCGCGTTCTCCTCCTCGGTCCTCTCATATGGTAACTTCTCTAGAGTCTTCAGAGAAGGACCGAATCTGTATTGCCTCCCGCCTCTGGCAGCTGTACTGCTAGACGCCGGCAGAGCAGACGGAGCGGCTGCGGCTGTCTTCTTTCCTTGCTTACGAGGCGGAGGAGAAGGACTACGACGCGCCGGAGCAGCCGCAGCGGCGGCAGGTCTCTTCCGCCCTTGCTGACGAGGCGGAGAAGGAGGAGGCTGGCTGCTCTGGCGCGCCGGCGCTGGCGGAGAAGGAGGCGGAGTGCCGCCACGCGCCGGAGAAGGAGGCTGAGTGCCCTGATCACTCGCCGGAGGAGGAGGCGGAGTGCCGCCACGCGCCGGAGAAGGAGGCGGAGTGCCCTTACTCGCCGGAGCCATCCAGTTCGGAAGCTTGATGAGCTCCTTCCGCCATAGGCATGGAGTCTTTAGAGCTAAACCCAGCCGAGTCTCCCCTTCACCGGTAGGGTGGTCAAGCTGGAGGTCCTCAAATCCCTCCGTTATTTCATCCACCATCACCCTAGCATATCCTTCTGGAATCTGCCGGCAGTGGTAGGTTGCGCCGGGTTCAGTAGGTAAAACAGAGCCAACAGCCGCCTTGACTTTCAAGTTCTGCCATTCCGCCATAAGGTGGCAATGTTGAGACTCCGTGATAGCATCCACGGGGTAGCTAGGAGTAGCCGCATGCTCCAGCTGAGGCAGCTCGGTGGAAGCCACGCTGCTTCTACGCTGAGATGGCGGTGTAGCTTCGGGGGCAGTTTCGGCATCTCTATTGCCGTCTCGTTCCTCTAGCACTTGAACCCTTTCGTGCAGACGCTGAATTTGGATCTGCTCCACTTTTTTCCTCCTCTCCTGGGTTTTGTAACCGCCCGCGTCCGGAAAACCAGCCTTCCACGGAACGGAGCCTGGCGTGCCTCGTGTCCGTCCAGGGTGCTCAGGATTCCCGAGGGCCATTGTGAGCTCGTCGTTCTCTCTGTCTGGAACGAACGTCCCTTGCTGCGCTGCATCGATATAGTGCTGAATCTTCTTGACGGGTATTGCAAGTTGCTCGTCCGTCCAACGACACCTCCCTGATACAGGGTCCAAGGTTCCGCCAGCCCCGAAGAACCAAGTCCGGCAACGGTCTGGCCAGTTCATTATCTGTGGTTCGATCCCTTTATCAAGCAGATCCCTCTCAGACTTGGCCCACTTAGGCCGGGCTTTGAGGTAGCCACCTGACCCCGTGCGATGGTGAAGCTTCTTCTTCGCAGCATTCATCTTGTTTGTTGCTGACATCTTCTTACTCTTTTCCGATGTCTTGTGGGCCACAAATGCGGGCCAGTGATCTCTGTTCTTCTCATACCGGCCGATGAATTCAGGTGTCTCTTCTTTGTCGACAAACATTTTCAGCTCATTCTTCCACCTCCTGAATAGGTCTGCCATCTTCTTAAGAGCATGAGACTTGATTAATTGCTCTATAACTGGCTTCTCCGGATCCTCCTCTGGCGGTAGGGTGAAATTTCCCTTCAGCTCAGTCCAAAGATCATCTTTCTGCATATCATTGACATAAGACACCTCAGGGTCTTCCTTCTTAGGCTTATACCATTGGTGGATGCTGATCGGGATCTTGTCCCTAACTAGAACCCCGCACTGAGCAGCAAAAGCATCCTTTGTCCGGAGGGGTTCAATCGGTTGGCCGTCGCGCGCGATTGCTGTGATCTCAAACCTTTCATCCGAGCGCGACTTTCTCTTCGGGCCTCGTCTCTTTACCGCAGTTGTGCTCGATCTGGAGGGCTAGAAAAAAGAAGAAAGACGAGTGTTAATTAATATGTGTACATACCAAAACAATGAATGCATCAATTAGCTAGTCAGCACAGGCTTAACTAATATATTTACCTGGCCGGACTCTGTTCGGTCACCGGAGCCGTCACCACGGGCTCCTTCTTGCACCAGCATTGGGTCACCGGAGCCATCATAATCATGTCTTTCCTCCTCCACTCTTCGATCACCGCAGCCAGCTTCTTCACCCTGTTCTTCCAGACCATCATTGTCGTTAAGATACGACAAGATATCACCTCCGGCTAAGATTATGTCCCCCAACACCTCTTCTGCTTGCTCATCTCGTCCGTGCTCCATTGTTTCTGCAAATATTACAACATGGCAATTATTACACAAACATGACAACAGGTGGATATATTAGTGCAAACGTAGACCTAGCTTATTCCGGGTTTGGGGTGGCCTAGGCAATGCTTCAAGGGTAGGGGCGCGGCGGGAGGGGGTAGGAGACCGACATCGTTTTTTTCTAGGGTTTGGGTGTCCTCGAGAGTTTTGGTCGAGCGAGAGGGCCGGGGGGGTGCTCCCGTGGTATAAGTTATCACGGTCGAGAGGGGGTATACATATCGACCGTCCATCATGTCGAAGTTATCTGGAAGGGAGTTATATATATCGACAACGACGACATACATACACGGGAAAATAATGTTATCGGGGAGGGGGTATATATCGACCCCCCCCCCACGTGTTGAAGTTATCGGGAGGGGGTTTTATATCAACAACGACGACATACATACACGGGAAAATAATGTTATAGAGGAGGGGGTATATCGACCCCCCCTCGTGTTGAAGTTATATCCCCCCTCGTGTTGAAGTTATCGGGAGGGGGTAATATCGACAACGACAATATACATACACGGGAAAATAATGTTATCGGGGAGGGGGTATATCGACCCCCCCCCACGTGTTGAAGTTATCAGGAGGGGGTATATATCGACGACGACAGACCCGATAAAACATAAGAAAACGAAGAAGAAATAAAAAGAGGAGAGAAGAAGAAAGGAATAGAGGAGAGGATTGAAGAAAAAAAAGAAAAAAAAGAAAAAAAAGAGGAGAAGAAGAAAGGAATAGAGGAGAAGAAGAAAAAATAGAATATTTTCTATTTTAAAAATAGAATATTTTCTATTTTTTCTTCTTCTCCTCTATTCCTTTCTTCTTCTCCTCTTCTTTTTCTTCTTTTTTCCTCTTCTTATTTATATCTCCTCTTCTTCCTCTCCTCTTCTTCTTTCTTTCCTCTTCTTATTTTCTTCTTTCCTATCCTTCTTTTTCTTCTTCTTCCCTTCCTAGCTAGATATATATATAAAACTTTTCTAAAATTGTAACTTTTGCATATATAAAACTTTTCCATATGGATCATCATTTCTCATATATATCGAATATATATCCATTGTCATATATAAAAACTTTCTATATATGAACAAAAAACTTTCTATGAACAAAAAAACATTTTTGACATATATATTCATACATTTTGAACATCTACATACATACAAATTTTTTTTGTTCACATATACATTATAGCCACATACACATGTACATCACATATGAACAAAAAAAATTAAACTAATAAAAAAAACAGAGCCGGGGCGGCGGCTCTCACAGCGGGGGCGGCTAGGACGATGGCGACGGCGGGGGCGGGGGCGGCGAGGGCGCCGGCGCACGGGGCCGGGACGGGGCGGGGGCGGCGAGGGCGCCGGCGAGCACGCGCGGGCTGGGCAGGGGGCTCGGGGCGCCGAGGTGGCGCGCGCGAGCAGGGGAGCACGAGGCGGGGCGGCGCATGGGGGCAGGGCGACGGCGACGAGCACCGGGCGGCGACCCGTCGAGGCAAGGGCGTGGGGCGACGGCGATGAGGAGCGGGCGGCGACGGCGAGCACGGGCAGCCTGGCGGCGTCGGGGGCAACTGGCGAGGTATGTCGAAAATTTCCTAAGTGTGGACTTATATAGCAAAGCCTTTAGTCCCGGTTCGTGGCACCAACCGGGACTAAAGGTGGGCATTAGTCCCGGTTGGTGCCACCAACCGGGACCAAAGGTCCCTTTTCAGCAGCCCAAAGGGCGGGAAGCGGCGGCCTTTGGTCCCGGTTGGTGGCACCAACCGGGACTAAAGGGGGGGCATTGGTCCCGGTTGGTGCCACCAACCGGGACCAAAGGCCTTGCGCTGCCCGCGGCCAAAAGTTTAGTCCTACCTCGCTAGTTGAGAGGGGCTCGGAGTGGTTTATAAGCTCCACTGCGGCTGCCCTCTCGAGCTCCTCCCAAATGCAGGCTTACGGGCCTAATGTCACACTGTGCTGTCTGTTGGCCTATTGGGCCTTCTGCGGGCCTGAATCCTGGCCCAGGTTGGGTTTCTAGTCGTATTCAGGCCGTGGTGGCCCAATAGGTGGCAGTTTTTAAAATTTTTTGCATTATTTATTTTCTTTTGTTTTTTGCTTTATTTTTTAATTCTTTTTGCTTTTAGGTCAGCAAAATTATAAACTGTCTGTTAGTGCCATTAGTTTTGGAAAACATATAAACTTTCTATTAGTGCCATTAGTTCTTTATGAAAATTCTTTTTGCTGTATTTAGTTTTTTTATTTTCTTTTTTGCTATATTTATTTTGTTTTATTTCTACTTACAACAAAAAACTTATTTATTTTATTTTATTTTGTTTCTAATTACTTATTTATTTTACTTTATGATAATTCTTTCTGCTATTAAAGTTTCTATCAAAAAAAGTTCTTTATGAAAATTCTTTTTGCTTTTAATGATTAAAAATAAAAAAGAGGCGCAATGCGCGTTGATTTCCTTCAAGCCTTTCGGAATAGTGTAGACTGCACTGCACATAGCTCGATGCAGTCTACCTTATTCCTCAAGGCTTGAAGCTAAGCAACGTGAGCATTGCGCCTCTTCTTCATCGTCTCTGCACTCAGGGCTTGTAAACCGCTCCTAGTGCCTCTCAGCTAGCGAGGTGGGACTAAAAAACTGCTTAGCTAGTAAGAAACTCTAGTACCGGTTCGTGCCACAAACAGGTACTAAAGGTGCTCGTGGGGCCACAGCCTCATTAGTACCGGTTCGTGGCACCAACAGGGACCAAAGGATGGAATTGGTCCCGGTTCGTGCCACCAACCGGGACCAATGGCCTTGCACAGCGGCGTGGTGGTGAGTTTAGTCCCACCTCGCTAGCTAAGAGAGAGCCGCACCTGTTTATAAGGTGCGATGTGCCTGAGCTGTCGAGCTCCTCTCTAAAGCAGGCTTACGGGCCTAACCTCTCTGCACTCAGGGCTTATAAAGCATTTCAAATGAACTCTGAAAAGGTTGAAAGTTGGCATGGTATCATCATTTCATCCACATAGCATGTGCAAGAAAGTTGAGAGGGTTACGGCAAAAACTAGATGCACTTCTTGTACAAAACGGACAATGGTATCATACTCGTCTATTACAAAGTTGGCATGCTATCATCATAATAGTTGCGGGTGAAAGTCTTCACTTTTTCTTCGCTTGTGTCATTTGCTTATTGCGCCGTAACCATGGATAATCTTCATCGTTTATCAGGATGCTTGGGTCAGCCTTGACTTTGAAGGGAGGAATTTCATGAAACTTTTCATAATCTTCAGACATGTCTATCTTGCCCTCCACTCCCACAATGTCCCTTTTTCCTGAAAGAACTATGTGCCGCTTTGGCTCATCGTATGATGTATTCGCTTCCTTATCTTTTCTTTTCCTCGGTCTGGTAGACATGTCCTTCACATAGATAACCTGTGCCACATCATTGGCTAGGACGAACGGTTCGTCAGTGTACCCAAGATTGTTCAGATCCACTGTTGTCATTCCGTACTGTGGGTCTACCTGTACCCCGCCTCCTGACAGATTGACCCATTTGCACTTAAACAAAGGGACCTTAAAATCATGTCCGTAGTCAAGTTCCCATATGTCCATTATGTAACCATAATATGTGTCCTTTCCCCTCTCGGTTGCTGCATCAAAGCGGACACCGCTGTTTTGGTTGGTGCTCTTTTGATCTTGGGCGATCGTGTAAAATGTATTCCCATTTATCTCGTATCCTTTGTAAGTCAATACAGTCGAAGATGGTCCCCTGGACAACGAGTACAACTCATCACAAACAGTGGTGTCACCTCTGAGACGTGTTTCCAACCAACTGCTGAAAGTCCTGATGTGTTCACATGTAATCCAGTCGTCACACTGCTCCGGGTGTTTGGAGCGCAGACTGTTCTTGTGTTCATCGACATACGGGGTCACCAAGGTAGAGTTCTGTAGAACTGTTAGTGTGCTTCAGACCAAGAATATCCGTCCCTGCATATTATTGAGTTCCCCCCTCCAAGCGTGCCTTTTACAGTCAGTCTCCCCTCATACCGCGATTTAGGGAGACCTATCTTCTCAAGGCCAGGAATGAAGTCAACACAAAACCCAATGACATCCTCTGTTTGATGGCCCATGGAGATGCTTCCTTCTGGCCTAGCGCGGTTACGGACATATTTCTTTAGGACTCCCATGAACCTCTCAAAGGGGAACATATTGTGTAGAAATACGGGCCCCAGAATGACAATCTCGTCGACTAGATGAACTAGGACGTGCGTCATGATATTGAAGAAGGATGGTGGGAACACCAGCTCGAAACTGACAAGACATTGCGCCACATCACTCCTTAGCCTTGGTATGATTTCTGGATCGATCACCTTCTGAGAGATTGCATTGAGGAATGCACATAGCTTCACAATGGCTAATCGGACGTTTTCCGGTAGAAGCCCCCTCAATGCAACCGGAAGCAGTTGCGTCATAATCACGTGGCAGTCATGAGACTTTAGGTTCTGGAACTTTTTCTCTGGCATATTTATTATTCCCTTTATATTCGACGAGAAGCCAGTCGGGACCTTCATACTGAGCAGGCATTCAAAGAAGATTTCTTTCTCTTCTTTCGTAAGAGCGTAGCTGGCAGGACCTTCATACTGCTTCAGAGGCATGCCGTCTTTTTCGTGCAAACGTTGCAGGTCCTCCCGTGCCTCAGGTGTATCTTTTGTCTTCCCATACACGCCCAAGAAGCCTAGCAGGTTCACGCAAAGGTTCTTCGTCACGTGCATCACGTCGATTGAAGAGCGGACCTCTAGCTCTTTCCAGTAGGGTAGGTCCCAAAATATAGATTTCTTCTTCCACATGGGTGCGTGTCCCTCAACGTCATTCGGAACAGCTAGTCCGCCGGGACCCTTTCCAAAGATTACGTGTAAATCATTGACCATAGCAAGTATGTGATCACCGGTACGCATGGCGGGCTTCTTCCGGTGATCTGCCTCGCCTTTGAAATGCTGGCCTTTCTTTCGACATTGATGGTTGGTCGGAAGAAATCGACGATGGCCCAGGTACACATTCTTCCTGCTTTTGTCCAGGTATATACTTTCAGTGTCATCTAAACAGTGCGTGCATGCGTGGTATCCCTTGTTTGTCTGTCCTGAAAGGTTACTGAGAGCGGGCCAATCGTTGATGGTTACAAATAGCAACGCGTGCAGGTTAAATTCCTCCTGTTTTTGCTCATCCCACGTACGTACACCGTTTCCATTCCACAGCTGTAAAAGTTCTTCAACTAATGGCATTAGGTACACATCAATGTCGTTGCCGGGTTGCTTAGGGCCTTGGATGAGAACTGGCATCATAATGAACTTCTGCTTCATGCACATCCAAGGAGGAAGGTTATACATACATAGAGTCACGGGCCAGGTGCTGTGATTGATGCTTTGCTCCCCGAAAGGATTAATGCCATCCGCGCTTAAACCAAACCATGCGTTCCTTGGGTCAGCTACAAACTCAGCCCAGTACTTTCACTCGATTTTTCTCCACTGCGACCCGTCAGCGGGTGCTCTCAACTTCCCGTCTTTCTTATGGTCCTCACTGTGCCATCGCATCAACTTGGCATGCTCTTCATTTCTGAACTGACGTTTCAACCGTGGTATTATAGGAGCATACCACATCACCTTCGCAGGAACCCTCTTCCTGGGGGGCTCGCCGTCAACATCACCAGGGTCATCTCGTCTGATCTTATACCGCAATGCACCGCATACCGGGCATGCGTTCAGATCCTTGTACGCACCGCGGTAGAGGATGCAGTCATTAGGGCATGCATGTATCTTCTGCACCTCCAATCCTAGAGGGCATACGACCTTCTTTGCTGCGTATGTACTGTCGGGCAATTCGTTATCCTTTGGAAGCTTCTTCTTCAATATTTTCAATAGCTTCTCAAATCCTTTGTCAGGCACAACATTCTCTGCTTTCCACTGCAGCAATTCCAGTACGGTACCGAGCTTTGTGTTGCCATCTTCGCAATTGGGGTACAACCCTTTTTTGTGATCCTCTAACATGCGATCGAACTTCAGCTTCTCCTTTTGACTTTCGCATTGCGTCCTTGCATCGACAATGACCCGGCGGAGATCATCATCATCGGGCACTGGTTCCTCTTCATCTTCAGCAGCTTCCCCCCTTGCAGCATCATTGGGCACATCGTCTGGTTCCTCTTGATCTTCAGCAGCTTCCCCCGTTGCAGCATCACCGTATTCAGGGGGCACATAGTTGTCATCGTCCTCTTCTTCTTCGCCGTCTTCCATCATAACCCCCATTTCTCCGTGCCTCGTCCAAACATTATAGTGTGGCATGAAACCCTTGTAAAGCAGGTGGGCATGAAGGATTTTCCGGTCAGAGTAAGACTTCGTATTCCCACATGTAGGGCATGGACAACACATAAAACCATTCTTCTTGTTTGCCTCAGCCACTTCGAGAAAATCATGCACGCCCTTAATGTACTCGGAGGTGTGTCTGTCACCGTACATCCATTGCCGGTTCATCTGCGTGCATTATATATAATTAAGTGTGTCAAAAACCATTACAGAACATCATGAATAGATAATTAAGTGACCAAATTAATAGAAGTTCATCATCACATTAGAACCAAAGTACATACATAGTTCTCATCTAACAACATATATATAGCTCTCCAGAGCATCTAATTAATTAAACCATACATTCAAACTATGTAAAACATTTCAATGCGAAAACAAATGCGATCATAATCGCAACCAAGGTAACAATTGATCCAACGGCATAATGATACCAAGCCTCGGTATGAATGGCATATTTTCTAATCTTTCTAATCTTCAAGCGCATTGCATCCATCTTGATCTTGTGATCATCGACGACATCCGCAACATGCAACTCCAATATCATCTTCTCCTCCTCAATTTTTTTATTTTTTTCCTTCAAGTAATTGTTTTCTTCTTCAACTAAATTTAACCTCTCGACAATAGGGTCGGTTAGAATTTCCGGTTCAACCACCTCCTAGATAAATAAAATCTATGTCACGCTGGTCGGTATATTTGTCATAAACAATAAATGAATCAAATAGTTATAAAAAGATAATATATACCACATCCGAATCATAGACAGGACGAGGGCCGACGGGGGCGGATACCAAAACCATCGCACTATGTAATAAGAAGGAATAAAATAGTAAGAAAATTAGACAAGTATCTATCTAAAGTAAGAATTTTTTTCTTTCAAAAAGAAGATAAGAACAAGAGGCTCACCACGGTGTTGCCGGCGACGAGATCGGCGCGGGCGGTCGACGGCGGTGAAGACGGGAATGGGACGTGACGGGCCGCTAAACCTAGACAAATCTCGAGGAAAATGGAGCTTTGAGGTCGAGCTTCGAGAGGACAAAGCTTAACTAGTGTGGCTCGGGCATTTCATCGAACACCTCATGTGCATAGGAGGTGAGCTAGAGCACCACAAAGCCCTCCCCTCGCCGGCCAGAGAAAAACAGAGCACTGGAGTGATCTGCTCGCGGGCGAGGGGTATATATAGGCACCTCATTGGTCCCGGTTCGTGGCATGAACCGGTACTAAATCCGGGCCTTCTGTCCCGGTTCATGCCAAGAACCGGGACAAATGGTTGTGGGCTAGGAGCGAGGACCATTAGTCCCGGTTCGTGGCTCGAACCGGGACAAATGGTTCCATACGAACCGGGACCAATGCCCACGAGGCCCCGGCCGGCCCCCTGGGCTCACGAACCGGGACGAATGCCCCCATGGGTCCCGGTTCGTGACTGAACCGGGGCTAATGTGAAAACTGCCCTGTGACCTTTGCCCCGTTTTCTACTAGTGACTCTAGCATAGGTAAATGATGTACCCACTCCTTCGGTTCTGCTGAAACCATGCACCTCAAATAATTTTCAGTGCATTGGTTAACTCTCTGTGTTTGCCTATCTGAGTGGGGATGGTAGGCAAAGCCATATCTCAAACTCTGTTTTCATGGCCTCAAAGATATCTTTCCAAAGCTTACTTGTAAAGATCCTGTCCCTATCAGAAAGAATGGCTAGAGGAGGCCCATGCAGTTTGATCACATTATCTATAAATGTTGTTGCCACTAACTGAACAATGTAAGGACGAGTTAAAGGAATGAATTGGCAAACTTTGTGAACCTGTCCACTACCACATTTTCCCCCTTGCCATTTGATTTGGGCAAACCATCATCAAAATCCATGCTTAAATGTGTCCAAGCCATATCAGGAATATGCAAAGAATCAAGCAATCCAGGATAATGACAATGCTCGCCTTTATTTTTGTGGCACACTCTGCATTCAGTGACAAATTGCTCAATTTCTCTTTTCATACCAGGTCAGTAAAATATGTTTTTCACTCTAGAATAAGTAGCTTTGATGCCACCATGGCCTCCCAGGGCAGAAGAATGTAAGGCTGTCAGTAACCTCTTTTTGAGTGCTGGGTCATTACCCACATAAACTTTTCCCTTAATGCCCCCTTGGAAAAAAATATTATTAGCCTCATGCGAAGGAAGCACTATTAGTCCTTCCATCAATTTCTAACAAGTTGCATCCTCCACATAAGATTTTTTCAATTTCTTCAACCCATTTAGGAGTTACCAGAGAAATAGCCATAAGAGAATGTATCCTAGATAAAGCATCAACCACTATATTCTCTTTCCCTTTCTTGTATTCTATTTGAAAAATCAAATTCCAATAATTTGAGCATAAGCTATTGCTGAATTTTTCTAGTAAATCTCTGGTCTATCATAAGTTTGAAGCTTTGATGGTCAGTCTTTACGAGTAACTTGTGCCCAATTAGGTAGTGTCTCCATTTTTTCAAAGCTTCAATAATTGCCTATGCTTCTTTCTCATATGTGGACAACAAGCAATTCTTGGGGCACAACATTGAGCTGTAATAAGCAAGAGGTCTTCCTTTTTGCATCAAGACAACTCCGACTGCTTGCCTAGAGGCATTAGTTTCCAGTGTAAATGGACAAGAAAAACCAGCCAGAGCAAGCACTGGGGCAGAATCCATTGCTTGCTTTAGCTGCTGAAATCACAGGTATTATACATTGGACAATGCAGTGGCCTTGCAATCAGACAAAAGATTTACACAAACCTTCTATAGTAACTACAAAGGCCAAAGAAGCTTCTTAGCTGAGTCACATAAGTAGGCGTAGGCCAATCAGTGATTGCACTGACTTTCTTAAGATCTGTAGACACTCCCTGTTCATTAATGATGTGACCCAGATAATTCACTTGAGGAGCAGCAAGTATACACTTGGACAATTTAACTGACAGCTGGTGCTCTTGCAATAAGTTGAACTATACTTTCAGATGTTCCAGGTGCTCTTCCAAACTTCTACTGAACACCAACATATCATCGAAAAACCCAGTATGAATTTCCTCAGGTATTTATCAAATATTGCCTTCATGAGAGCTTGAGAAGTGCTAGGAGCATTAGAGAGCCCAAAAGGCATAACCGGATATTCAAATTGCCCAAAGTGTGTTCTGAATGCAGTCTTGGAAATATCCTCTTCATTCATTCTTATTTGGTGGTAACCATTCCTTAAATCCAATTTTGTGAAGAATTTGGCCCAAGCAGTTCATCTAACAAATCCTTAGTAACAGGAATAGGGAATTTGTCTTCCACAGTTATGGAATTTAAATCCCTAAAATATGTGCATAATCTCCAAGTTGCATCCTTTTGGGGGACCACAATTACATGAGATGGATAGGGGCTCTGACTAGGTCTAATGACATTAGCTTTGAGTAGCTGCTGAACTTGTTTCTCCACTTCATCCCTGTGTTTATGAGGAATTCTGTAGTGCCTTATATTTGGTGTCACATCATTGGGTTCCAAAGGAATTTTGTGATCACAGCCTCTCACAGGAGGCAGTCCTTCAGGTTCTTCAAATAATTTAGGAAATTATTGCAACATCTGTTCTAGTTTAGGTGGTGTTACATGTGTTTGAGGCTTACTGAAGGAAATATCTCTTACAAGGAAAATAGCATAGCCATTAGTTCCATAAGATAGCTAATTATATACTAGGAAGGCTCCGATTCTCATCGGGATTGGGATTGTAATCTTTGTATTCGTGGTCGTCTTCCTCGTCCTTGCTAACTTTGTCATCATCGTTGCCCGCGCCACCATCAGCTGTCTTGCCTTGATCGGTATTGTTATTGCCAGTAAACCGCCATTGCCCGCGTTAACGTTATTGGTGCCGCTATTACGGCAGCCTTTGCGTCGACGTTTCGGGTTTCCTCCTCTTCCACCACCATTGTTGGGGATGTCCACCATGTAGATATATATCATAGGCGGAGTTCGCGACCCACTTGCCGGCTAGTGGTGAAGAGGTATCTGAAGTTTTGCCAACATCTTCATCCATGCCGGTTACCTCCTTGGAGGCGCTGGCCAAGACGTAGGTTAAGTCCTCGTCGTTGGCGATTAGACGGGTGGTGGGTGGGCAGAAAATTCCAGCTTTTTTGGTTTTTCCCAAATATGATTGTAAACCGAGTTCCTATCATCAGAGATGGCGAGCATTTGAATTTGATCTAACACTTCGTTCAAAAGCGCTCTCTCACTTTCATGGGCTGATCAAAGGACAGGTCCAATGGGAACTTGCTTGAGGTCCGATCTGACATGGCCTCGGGGCCTTCTTCGATCTGGCCAAATACCTGATCTATAACAGTCGGGCTCATCTCCTGACTCGAGGGCGAATTCAAGGCCGGTACCATATCTTCGTCTAGATCTGAGACTGATTCTGAGGCCTAAACGAGTGCGTTAGTGCGATCTTCGGCCTGGTCTGACACCCTGCCCCAGAATTCACCACGGGAATTCGTGATGTCCCAGGTTTCCAAATATGACAATCCAGCCTGCAGTGAATGTCTCGATCTGGCCGAGGTGACCAATCGCATCCGCATGGAGAGTGATGCTACCAAAGACAAAAAGTTGTCCTAGGAAGAAGGTCAAACCATAGCCAATGTTGTCATTGGTCCGAAGGTGAGACATCGCGCCACTTTGACTACGAAGCATGACCTGTATGGGCCACCAATGTTGGAGTTAAATTCGGGGGATCTCGGGTAGGGGGTCCCAATTTGGTAGTCTTGGCTAGATGGTAACAAGGACACAAGGGACACGAGATTTACCCCGGTTCAGACCCTCCCGAAGAGGTAAAACCCTACGTCATGCTTTATTTGTATTGATTGTGGATGAGATACAAAGTAGAGGTGATCTACCGCGAGATTGGATGTGAATGAATCTACCTTCTATGGCCCCGACACCTCGGCTTATATAGATACCAAGGGTACCTAGGGTTTACACAAGGTCGGTCACATCTAAGGGGCAAACATGCCGATGACTATCTCTTTGCCTTGGTGTATACACCAAGTCTTCGTGTCATTCCTTCTTGATGCTTCAGGTCTAGACGAACGAGGCCCGCCAGTGATAGGCTTAGGGGGGGGGGGTCCTCGGTCCAACCCAAAGGATGGACAATCGACATGCCGAGCACCCCCTAATCTAGGACTCCATCAGCTTCCAATGGTCATATCAACCCTGGCTAGCTTCACCAGTGATAAATAGCCCCTACCTCAACCAATGATGGTTGGTACTCTGCGCTAACTGAGACAAGAGTCTGTCCGAGGAACCCTTTCCTCCTGGAGTGATGAGAGAATCCTACCGAGGAAAAACCCGAGAGCCCAAAACTACTAAGTGACTGAGCATCACAAAATAATTTAATCGAAGCTAAACATAACCTGTTAGTCTCGAGATTTGCACACTCGCTAAACAGTTAGGTGTCTGGTTCTAGAGGAACGAAGAGTAATTATGGACTACCGAAGAACAAGTTTGTGAAGGTATGTAGATCATCTTAAGATCTACCATGAGTGACTTGGCGAGGTCTGAGAGATCTTAGCTCAAGGATAATAGGGTGAAGACTTTGTCTTCTGAGTTCAATCTCAGCCCATCCAATAAGATGCAGGGTTGAGTTGGCAACTTGAACTGGGTGAACAAATCATTGTCTTCACCAAGCCTATGGGTTCTATTTCCTCGTACTAGTCTTACTTACAATTTGTACTCTTCACTGCGGAGATCTTCCTCTATCTACTTCCTCCCTGTATTTTGCAAAGACTTTTTTGTATTCATTTATATTCTGCATGTACCGTGGTTAGTTTGTCTTCGTTGTTGTTATACTTAAGGCGGTTAGTATCTCCGTTAGATTTTTTTTGAACAACTGAAAGGCGCATAGCTCGCCAATTCATTCATTATAACAACAATTTACATGATTAATGGCATATCCCTTTTGTAATACATCTTGGATAACCTGCTTCAGAGAATGATGCCAGCGTTGATGTTCAACAATAGTACAAGTAGTTACACAATATTGATTTGAATTAAATTCCTGCGAATAAGCTAGCTTTGCTGCATCATGAGCTGCAATATTGTGGTTCGTTCTTACATGGAATACCTAGACACAACTTGAGCTTGTGAGGGCATAGAAATCTGCTAATATACCTCTAATCATCTAGTGTCCAGGCTGCCTGGTTGGTTCCCTTACGCTGCTGCTTTGGCTGAAGTTCAATTATCTGTTAGAGTGGCAGCCTCCTGTATTCCTGTCATGTTTATGATGATGGCTTCCAACTTGATCGCCAATGCTTCTGCATGTATCGCTGATTGTTCTTGCATGGCTGTTGCGGAAATATTGATCTGCCATTTTGTTCGTCCTTCTTGTCCCTGTATGGATATCCCTATAACTGCTTTCCTTGTTCCATTCACGCTCGTGAATATTTTAGTTGAGGCTGAAAAGTCATATTACTATATTCCCTTGAACATATTTGCCTTCATTATGCTTGTGATCCTTTCCTGTTTCAGAAGTAGCTCTTTGCTGCATGTTTATATTTTGTTCCAAAGGCAAACTGTTTATGATTTCTTGAGCTGCATGGAAGACCTGTATTGGAGAGGCATCTTTTTTTTCTTGAAAAAACTTTGTTAGACTCTTTCATCTGTATGTAGTTATTCTTCTATCTAGCTTACTTTTTGTCAGAAACATTTGTTGTTTGTTTACTTTTCGTCATACTATTAGTTTACTTTGCGTCAGAAACATTTGTTGTTTGTTTAGTTTCTCTTCATTACAACAATCTCCTGTCTGTTCACTCTGTTTGTCTTAGGTGAGTTCATTTTATCCGAAGAATTTATTCACCCTCCTGTGGTCACGCAGACAGCTGGCACCGACCGTGAGGACTTCACGATATCAGATCGGATCTAACAAAGACAACACAGTCAAACATTGTCAGAACTTCCGATGACGACATCAATGACAACACAGTCAAACATGCCGACAAAGGAACGGCGTCTCCACATACCACGACACCCGGTGGATGCACATCAATATCTCTGTTAGATGAATCATTGTTTTGACCTTAACGCAAAGATTACCACGATTCGACCTCATATGAGAAAAAAAATCTGGATCTAACCTTTTTTGTCACGCGAACGTTCTTGGCGTTCTGATTGCACCGGAGATGCCGCTGTTCCCGGTGTTTACCCCTGCCCACACTCACCCATGCCAAAAGAGTTGCGTTTTGCCGAAACGCCGTAGTACTCGGCGTTTTGATGTTTCGTAGAAGTATTTTCTAGTCTGCGGATCCAGGATTTGAAGCTAGACAGGGCGGGCTTTTTATAGAATTTATTTTTTGAAGACATAATGCAATGATAGAAGACAATCAACAAAATTAATTGGCCAAGTAGTATGGATCCAGGCAAGATGATCAATACATATTTCAAAGTAGTTTCATTCTCAAGGCGAAAAATATATAACGTGACGGAAAATTCATATAAGCTCCATTTCATCTTCTTAGGTTCATAGAACATCAAATTTGGTAATTAACTTTCAACAATTTCGCCAAAGTACTCTGTTGGTTGATCGCTTGCAGATTTAAACGGGGCGGTTGGTGGTGTCGATCCTGCCTCTCGCGCGGACGGCCGCAGGAACATGTGGGTTCTTCTCCTTCCCCATCTAGCACTATCGGTTGGGGAAGAAGCTGGGCAGCGCTGTGGTGAGCCTGCGGACCGGCAGCGTAGGGCGCCGCATCACGGAGGTGAGGCGGCACTTGAGGCCGGCGTGATCGGGGTGCGCCTATAGGGGAGCTCCTATTGAGCGATGTAGGCGCCCGTTCGCGTCGCTGGCGCCTGCAGGGATGCGAAGTGGGCCGGCCCAGCAACCTGCTGAAAAGCAAAAGGTGTAGAAAAATTATTGGGGAGAAGTGGGGCCCGAACTCCCAACACTCTAAACAACACGTACCCGAGTTAACCACTGCACCAACATAGATTTGTTAATTGCTTGAGGAAAACAGATCTCTTTAACCTTTCACCCAGTACAAACATCTAGCGTACACTATTATGTACCCACTATAAAATATATTTGAATAAATAAAACATAAATGTGAACACGCATTCACTGAACCATTAATTCTAAAGGAAAATTCGCAAAAATAGAAAGAGTTCATGAATTTTAAAAAAAGTTCATAGAATTTGAAAAAAGTTCATCGACTTTGAAAAAAGTTTCATCAGATTTGAAAAAAAGTTCACGGAATTTGAAAAAAGTTCATCGAATTTGCAGAAAAGTTCATCAAATTTGGAAAAAGTTAATGGAAACTGAAAAAAGTTCATCTAGTTTGAAAAAAAGTTCATCGAAATTGAAAAAGTTCATCAAATTTGAAAAAAAGTTCATAGAATTTCAAAATAAGTTCATCTAATTTGAAAAAAGTTCATCAAATTTTAGAAAAAGTTCATCGAATTTGGTAAAAGTTCAATGAAATTTTACAAATTCATTTTTTTGAAGAAATCATCGAATTTGAAGAAAAGTTCACGAATTAATAGAAAAAGTTCATGAATTTAGAAAAAAGGTTCAAGAATTTAAAAGAAAACCATGCATTATAGAAAACAAAAAAAGAATGAGAAAAAAATGAATAAACCGAACTGAATAACGAATAAAAGAATAATAACGAATTATATTTGCAGTAGTGGGGAGGTGGCCTGGAGGTTAGAGCGTAACATTTGCATTCGAGAGGTTGCGGTATCGAACCCTCGAACCAACTTTCTTTGACGATTACGAAAAACAGATAAACTGTTAGAATGGGCCGGCCCAATGCGGGGCGCTGCAGGCGCCCGTTTGCAAAATACACGTTAATGGCGCTTGCAGCGCCAAATAGGGTTCGCCCGCCTATAGGGCGCCGCACGCGCTGCGAAGGAAGCGGGCGTGCACCCCCGCTCCCCTTCTGGGCCGGCCCATGTGTGGCCGGGACGCCGCCTGTTTTTTTTTTTTGCGGATGTTTCATTTTTCTTTTCTTCCTTCTTTTTTCAATAATTCAGGATATCAAAAGCTCCTAAATTTCAGAAAAGCTGCTAATTTTGAATAAAACAATCATGATTTAAAAAAAATCATGATTTCCAAAAAGATGCTCGGTAATTCAAAAATTGTTCATGAATTTGGCAAAAAATGTTCACAAATTTAAAAAATGTTCATGAATTTAAAACAATGTTCATGATTTCAAAAAAATGTTCGTGAAATTGAAAAATACTCAAAAAATAATAAATCGTGATTACAGAAAAATGCTCTGGAATTTAAAAACTGTTCATGAATGCTCATAATTTAAAAAATTCAAACAAATGTTCGCTAATTAGAAAAAATTTCACGAATTTGGAAAAATGTTCACGATTCAAAAAAATGTTCGCTAATTCTAAAAATGTTCACAAATTTGGAAAAAATGTGCATGATTTTGAAAAAGTAGTCTTTAGTTTTAAAATGTTCATTATTTCTAAAAAAATGTTCATGATTTGAAAAACATGTTCATGACTTAAGAGAATGTTCACAAATTTCTAAAACAATTGTTCATGATTTCAGAAAAAATGTTCACAGTTTCAAAAAAAATGTTCATGATTTAAAAGTAACGATTTAATAAAAATAAATCCACGATTTTGGAAAAAATGTTCATCATTCAAAAAACCTGATTTTAGAAACAAATCGTGAATTAATAGATTTTCAGAAATTGAAAAACAAGAATAATAATGAAAACCATAAAAGTAAAGAAAAAAATGAAAAGAAAACAGAAAAAGGAAAAAAACGAAAAAAGAAAAAGAAAAACCGAAAGAAAAACTTAAAAACCAGGTTCAGAGAAGGTTCTAGAACCTTCCCAAAACCGGTTGGGGTTAAACCCCGAAATGGGCCGACCCATTGAAACAGCAGCGGGCGAGGGTGGGGTACGCGCCACGGCGCTCGCGGGCGCGGTACGCGCCGGATAGGACGAAATCACTAATTGAGGAGCGCTCCCCGCAACGATTAGTCGGGGAGCGCTCCCGGCGCGCCAAGTGTCACGCGCGGAGCGCTCCTGAGACTTTTCTGATGCGCTCCGCGCGTGACACTTGGCGCGCACGGCTTCTCCCGTGATTTTCGGTTTTCAGTTTCCCTTTCTGGTTTTTCCTTTTTTCACTTTAGTCCTTGTACTTTTAATGTTTTTGTAATACCTTTTGATCTGTTTTGAGATCTGTTTCTCTCTGGTGTGGGCGAACCCTCGTCGTGCACTGTTCTTTCTTTGCCGTCGTCTCCGCCCGTCGCGGCCGCCGCTCTTGTCGCGTGGTTACGGCGGCAGCTGTTCCGGCCGCCACGCTTGTTGGTTGCTCTTACAGCGGTCCTTCTTTAGCGTCGAGCACGCTTCCCCGTTCGCGATATCATCATTCCCTACTGGTTGCCTTCGTGGGTTCCCTGTTTCCCTTTATCGTTTCTCTTTTTGTTTCCATTATATTTCCGGGATATGGAGATTTATGGGGTAGTTACGGATGGGGACTACCAACACTACCAGATGTCAAGTTTCAACTGGGTTTTGTGAGATTAGTTCTTGATAACCATTGTGTTCCTTGCAGTTATGTCTTGTCCTTTTTGCCGTATGCCTGGTGGCCCGTGTTCTTCTGTTGATTCTTCTGTAGATGGGTTCAGTGTGGTCCTGGATCGGCGTTGTTGGAGGCGTGTTGTAAGAAAATCATTTTATAATTGTTCAATTTTTGGCACACACGCTTATTTATTTTGGTGCTGCCCATGCTGTTTAGATTTCGATTATGATCCTTGTTTTGATTTGTTGTGCAGTATGTTCCGTGCAGTGTTAGAGCTCATCTTGCTTGTTACATCGAGGAGTGTAGGGCTTTAGCCATAAGGAGGGGTGACGAAGATACTGATCTTGCTCTTCAGTGCAATGAGGGTTATTTGTATGGTGTTCTGTTTAGTCATGGTCGGGTGAGGAGCAAATTCCATGGTCCTTCCTGGGAACGATTGGTCAGTGATTATGGTGTTCGTCCTCGTGATATAATGACCATTAAGCTTGAACATTACGGAACTTGGATTGGCAGTGATTTTTATCGTGTTGGTCGTGGAGATGCGTTGTCTCCTTTACCGTCTGTTGGTAAGGTTTATTTTTAAGGAAGTTTTTATCTTGTTTTATTGTACATTTTGATTTTTCTGTTCCCTTGAGCCTATGTAATTATATTTTGTAGCTCTACATGGTTTGAGCGACTCCGAGAAGGAACTTGTTGGGAGTTGTTATTACACCCGTGGTGTTTTTCTTAATTATCAGCAGATGTATTTCATGAGGTGTCAACTATCTGATGATGAATACATACCCTGTTGTCCTTTTGTTCACAGGATTGATTCCATGAATGTTAATGGTCATCATATGGTCAGATTTTTTCCATTGTTTTTTCTTTGTTTCTGTTTATTTATTTATTTTTATTACCTCTTCTATTTATAGTTTTGAATTTTTATTCTATTTCTGATAGCTTGATGTTTTTTGTCAGGTTATTCCTGGTATTGTTGTGAGGAGTTTGAAGGAGTTTGTGACTTTTCCTAGGACTGGCGTTTTAACTCTTGAAGTTACTATGGAATCTGGTGATGATGATATATATGTGAGCACTCCTTGCTCCTACTTCATTGGTTTGGGTAATAGAATGGTGTTGAAACAGGAAGGTTTCAGTGATTTTCTCCAGGCATCGTCTATTGAAGTAAACAGTTTGGTGCTGATAACTTTCAAAGAGCGTGTTGGGAGGCTTGTTGTTATCTTCAATCTTCTGCCGCAGTGATGTTAGTTATAGCCTTTGAACATAATGGATTTCGTTTAAAAATCTATGTTGCGGTTTAATGTTATTTAGATATATGAGACGACAGGAACCTAACTGTTCATTGCTGTTGTTCGTTTGTAGAAGAGGCATGGATGTGCATCTCTTTTAAAGATGTTTTTTTGGACGGATGTTAGTTAATTGTGGTCATAGTTATAAATACAGTAGAGGCACGTGTGTTGTTTACTCTGAGGCATGGCTGTGCATCTCTTTTATGTGAGAGGCACCTGGATTCAGCAAAAGGAGGCACGGAATTGAAGTCAGAACAGGCAGCGTGTGTGTAGCACCAAAGTTGGACGGGCGATGACGCGTGCTGAACACGTAGAGATACTGCGGGTTTCATGCGAGAGGCACGTGTGTGTAGCACGTATACAGTGGGTTTCATGTGAGGCACATGGATTGAGCAAATGGAGGCATGGAATTGAAGCCAGTACAGACACGGTTGTGCGGAGGCACGGGTATACCGAGAGGAGCACGTGTGCAGCACCAAAGTTGCACGGGCGATCACGCGCGCGGAGCACGTAGAGTTACTGTGGGTTTCATGTGAGGCACGTCGATCGAGCAAACGGAGGCACCGAAGTGCAGTCAGTACAAGCACGGTTGTGTGGATGCACGGTTTTCAACCCTCTTGCTGCTGTCATGAGTCTAGAGGCACGGATGTATGGCAGCAGAGGCATCGGTCCGAATATTTGGTTAGAGAGGCTCGGTTGTGGATGCACAGGTGTGAAGTCTCTAGGGTCACGGGTGCGTGGCACCAGAGGCATGGGTTGAGTTGACACTTAGAGAGCCACGGTTGTACATAGGTCAGTTGCACACAGTAGTGTAATTTTGTGGCATCGTGGAGAACTGGTGTACGGAGAGGAACCTGTGTGCAATAGCAAGGATGTTGTGAATGGACGGAGTGATGTTTGATGTGAAATGGTTGTGTTGTGTGATTTTATTTTATTTTCAATGTGGTCAAAGTAACAAAGTTCTTGTCCCTTGCATCTGTGTACCGAATGTTCTTCTGCAATATTTATGAATTGTTCATGCCAATGTTGAATAAGCATTCTACTGAAAGTTTACAACGATACCATCACATATTCTTGTAAATGCATGATGCATCTTGTAAAGGTTGAGTATGAAAATTATAATACAATATCGTGCGACATATATCTCGTTCTATAGTCATGGATACAATATATGCTTGCTCAATACTGGGACATAACTTACTAATTACATTTAGACACGCACACCACTGTGTTCAAAGTTCAGACGTAAAATAGCAATACAATACAGACAACATCTTTGAGCAACAACAAACATATTTACAACATGGGTTCATTCAACCTAAATTACCATAATAGTTGTGCCACGCACCCGATCCCTCAATCACGGCAGATCAATCAATCACGACACGATCCATTTTCTCGCAATTTACCAACCACTGTTTCCCTTCCAGCGCTTTCAGCCACTGGAAGATCCCTCATCTTTGTTCTTACGTGGGCGGAGTCTTTCTTTCACTGGTTGTTGGTGGAGGTGACGTAGCCCGTTCTTGATGATTAGGATTCTATGGTACAACTCGTAGCTAACATACCCGTCCTTTGCCGCGTACTCAAGGTGTATCGGGGAAAGTGGCTTCCACTCCCAGAACTGGTGCTTCTCCTTTGGGAATGATTTCTTCATGTTCTTGTATGAGGGGTCGATGATGGCCGCTGCAAGGTCAGCCATGGAGTCCCTTTCTCCACCACCATTGATGCAGAATAGCCTCTGGATGTCGACGTGGTGCTCGTCTGGAATTTTGATCCATGCACGGGCAAGCATGGTCTTGTCGTTCCTGGTGTCGACGCTAGTGAAAGTTACCGCTTTCCGTTGCAGGAAGTCAACTAACGCCTGGGAGCGCTCGGACCTGCAGTAGTGGTATACAAGGACATGCTCGCGCATGGCAAGTTGGACGACGGCGATCCCTTGTCGTATGTAACTGCTCTTACGTGTGTACTCGAGGTCGAGGCCGACGAACTTGTTCTTCTCCTCCTTTAGCCATTCCTCGTACTTTTTGATGATCCGCTCCATGGTCCTTGGGTCGTTGGTGTACACCACCTCCAGCACGGTTGTACCGTGGGTAGTGATGTGCTCGGTGAATGTTGTTAGTTTCCCTCGTCCATGGCTGGAGGTGTGCGGTGGTGAACTGTGGCCGGCTAGAAACTTTCAAGGAAGAGGATGCAAATGGAGTCGGAAAAGTGAAAGGGATCTTTTATCATGCAAAAAAGGAAACCGCCAAAGAGCAGTTGCTAGTCACCCGGCGGTTCCAGGTGTAGATTTTTGGAAACAAGCGTTTGTTTTATTTGTTTTTTTAAGATTTTCACTTGTCTTGTTCATTGATTTTTTTTATTCGTTGCGTGCAGCGTGCGTGATCCATATGTGCGTATTCCATCTTTGGCTGTGAAAGTAGTCGTGTGAACGGTAGAACACTCAGCAGATGCATGGTCATGCCTTTGTTGTGAAAATGTATTTTTCAATTAACAATCTTCCTTGGTCAGGGAGGCACTGTTGTTATGTTATTCGGTGCACAAGTGTGTGTTCATGAAAAGTTGGTGAAGTAAACATAGTTTGCACTTGAAAATGGAGTCTTGTTTGGTTTTAAATTGAGATATGTTTCAGTAGATCGTTTGAATAAGTTTGATAACATGGCATTGCTATAGGTTTTGGATCAAAAACTGATTCTTGTTTCGTTTGATTTTTTAAAATGATTCTTTCTGTTTTTTGTTTTTTTGAATTGTGAACTTTTCAAAGGATTAGAACTACATTTTTTCCAATGAATCATTCTGATAGTTCAAACAACATTTGTTGCAAAGGATCATTCCGATGGTTGAAACAGTGAGTAGAGGGTCCGTAAGAGCTACATAAGTTCCAAAAGATCATTCGGATAGTTCAAGCAAGCACATGGTCCATAATAGTTACATTACTCTACCATCCTAACTAGCAAACTTATTTTAACCAGTGTTTTGCTCCTGGGAGGCATCATCTTGAAATGAGCGCTGAACATCCTAGGAGATACACTGTTTGCTTCCATTTTAGGTGCCGGTTCCGACAGAATCTACAGAATGCGTTGAATGATGATGGACACAGAACGGTCATGGCGCTCTTTGAAAGTGATTAGAACAACGTTCTTTTCAACAAAGGATGTAGCTGATATGAAGTCTTTGAAAGAAGACTTTTCTATTACCATCCTGTCGTCGTTTTTGCAGATGTAGTACGACGAAGGAGTGATGACATGGGTAGGTTCATCAGGAGCTTCAAGGGTCACCGTGCCATTGGTTGGCATGTCCTGTTGGGGAACGTAGTAATTTCAAAAAAATTCCTACGCACACGCAAGATCATGGTGATGCATAGCAACGAGAGGGGAGAGTGTTGTCCACGTACCCTCGTAGACCGACAGCGGAAGCGTTATCACAACGCGGTTGATGTAGTCGTACGTCTTCACGATCCGACCGATCAAGTACCGAACGTACAGCACCTCCGAGTTCTACACACGTTCAGCTCGATGACGTCCCTCGAACTCCGATCCAGCCGAGTGTTGAGGGAGAGTTTCGTCAGCACGACGGCGTGGTGACGATGATGATGTTCCACCGACGCAGGGCTTCGCCTAAGCTCCGCAACGGTATTATCGAGGTGTAATATGGTGGAGGGGGGCACCGCACACGGCTAAGAGATCTCAAGGATCAATTGTTGTGTCTCTGGGGTGCCCCCCTGCCCCCGTATATAAAGGAGCAAGGGGGAGGCAGCCGGCCAAGGGGAGAGGCGCGCCATAGGGGGGAGTCCTACTCCCACCGGGAGTAGGACTCCTCCTTTCCTTGTGGGAGTAGGAGAAGGGAAGGGGGAAGGAGAAAGAAGGAAGGGTGCGCCCCCCCTTCCCTAGTCCAATTCGGACCAGACCATGGGGAGGGGTGCGGCCACCTTTTGAGGCCTTTCTCTCCTTTCCCGTATGGCCCATTAAGGCCCAATACGAATTCCCGTAACTCTTCGGTACTCCAAAAAATACCCGAATCACTCGGAACCTTTCCGAAGTCCGAATATAGTCGTCCAATATATCGATTTTTACGTCTCGACCATTTCGAGACTCCTCGTCATATCCCCGATCTCATCCGGGACTCCGAACTCCTTCGGTACATAAAAACTCAATAAAACTGTCATCGTAACGTTAAGCGTGCGGACCCTACGGGTTCGAGAACTATGTAGACATGACCGAGACACGTCTCCGGTCAATAACCAATAGCGGGACCTGGATGCCCATATTGGCTCCCACATATTCTACGAAGATCTTTATCGGTTAGACCGCATAACAACATACGTTGTTCCCTTTGTCACCGGTATGTTACTTGCCCGAGATTTGATCGTCGGTATCTCGGTACCTAGTTCAATCTCGTTACCGGCAAGTCTCTTTACTCGTTCCGTAACACATCATCCCGCAACTAACTCATTAGTCACAATGCTTGCAAGGCTTATAGTGATGTGCATTACCGAGTGGGCCCAGAGATACCTCTCCGACAATTGGAGTGACAAATCCTAATCTCGAAATACGCCAACCCAACAAGTACCTTTGGAGACACATGTAGAGCACCTTTATAATCACCCATTTACGTTGTGACGTTTGGTAGCACACAAAGTGTTCCTCCGGTAAACGGGAGTTGCATAATCTCATAGTCATAGGAACATGTATAAGTCATGAAGAAAGCAATAGCAACATACTAAACGATTGAGTGCTAAGCTAACGGAATGGGTCAAGTCAATCACGTCATTCTCCTAATGAGGTGATCTCATTAATCAAATGATAACTTATGTCTATGGCTAGGAAACATAACCATCTTTGATTAACGAGCTAGTCAAGTAGAGGCATACTAGTGACACTCTGTTTGTCTATATATTCACACATGTATTATGTTTCCGGTTAATACAATTCTAGCATGAATAATAAACATTTATCATGATACGAGGAAATAAATAATACTTTATTATTGCCTCTAGGGCATATTTCCTTCAGTCTCCCACTTGCACTAGAGTCAATAATCTAGATTACACAGTAATGATTCTTACACCCATGGAGCCTTGGTGCTGATCATGTTTTGCTCGTGGAAGAGGCTTAGTCAACGGGTCTGCAACATTCAGATCCGTATGTATCTTGCAAATTTCTATGTCTCCCACCTGGACTAAACCCCGGATGGAATTGAAGCGTCTTTTGATGTGCTTGGTTCTCTTGTGAAATCTGGATTCCTTTGCCAAGGCAATTGCACCAGTATTGTCACAAAAGATTTTCATAGGACCCGATGCGCTAGGTATGACACCTAGATCGGATATGAACTCCTTCATCCAGACTCCTTCATTTGCTGCTTCCGAAGCAGCTATGTACTCCGCTTCACATGTAGATCCCGCCACGACGCTTTGTTTAGAACTGCACCAACTGACAGCTCCACTGTTCAATGTAAATACGTATCCGGTTTGCGATTTAGAATCGTCCGGATCAGTGTCAAAGCTTGCATCAACGTAACCATTTACGATGAGCTCTTTGTCACCTCCATATACGAGAAACATATCCTTAGTCCTTTTCAGGTATTTCAGGATTTTCTTGACCGCTGTCCAGTGATCCACTCCTGGATTACTTTGGTACCTTCCTGCTAGACTTATAGCAAGGCATACATCAGGTCTGGTACACAACATTGCATACATGATAGAGCCTATGGCTGAAGCATAGGGGACATCTTTCATCTTCTCTCAATCTTCTGCAGTGGTCGGGCATTGAGTCTTACTCAACTTCACACCTTGCAACACAGGCAAGAATCCTTTCTTTGCTTGATCCATTTTGAACTTCTTCAAAACTTTGTCAAGGTATGTGCTTTGTGAAAGTCCAATTAAGCGTCTTGATCTATCTCTATAGATCTTGATGCCCAATATATACGCAGCTTCACCGAGGTCTTTCATTGAAAAACTCTTATTCAAGTATCCCTTTATGCTATCCAGAAATTCTATATCATTTCCAATCAGTAATATGTCATCCACATATAATATCAGAAATGCTACAGAGCTCCCACTCACTTTCTTGTAAATACAGGCTTCTCCAAAAGTCTGTATAAAACCAAATGCTTTGATCACACTATCAAAGCGTTTATTCCAACGCCGAGAGGCTTGCACCAGTCCATAAATGGATCGCTGGAGCTTGCACACTTTGTTAGCTCCCTTTGGATCGACAAAACCTTCTGGTTGCATCATATACAACTCTTCTTCCAAAAATCCATTCAGGAATGCAGTTTTTACATCCATTTGCCAAATTTCATAATCATAAAATGCGGCAATTGCTAACATGATTCGGACAGACTTAAGCATCGCTACGGGTGAGAAGGTCTCATCGTAGTCAATCCCTTGAACTTGTCGAAAACCTTTCGCAACAAGTCGAGCTTTATAGACAGTAACATTACCATCAGCGTCAGTCTTCTTCTTGAAGATCCATTTATTTTCAATGGCTTACCGATCATTGGGCAAGTCAACCAAAGTCCATACTTTGTTCTCATACATGGATCCCATCTCAGATTTCATGGACTCAAGCCATTTTGCGGAATCTGGGCTCACCATCGCTTCTTCATAGTTCGTAGGTTCGTCATGGTCTAGTAACATAACTTCCAGAACAGGATTACCGTACCACTCTGGTGCGGATCTTACTCTGGTTGATCTACGAGGTTCAGTAATAACTTGATCTGAAGTTTCATGATCATCATCATTAACTTCCTCACTAATTGGTGTAGGTGTCTCAGAAACTGGTTTCTGTGATGAACTACTTTCCAATAAGGGAGCAGGTATAGTTACCTCATCAAGTTCTACTTTCCTCCCACTCACTTCTTTCGAGAGAAACTCCTTCTCTAGAAAATTTCCGAATTTAGCAACAAAAGTTTTGCCTTCGTATCTGTGATAGAAGGTATACCCAACAGTCTCCTTTGGGTATCCTATGAAGACACATTTCTCCGATTTGGGTTCGATCTTATCAGGTTGAAGTTTCTTCACATAAGCATCGCAGCCCCAAACTTTAAGAAACGACAACTTTGGTTTCTTGCCAAACCACAGTTCATAAGGCGTCGTCTCAACGGATTTTGATGGTGCCCTATTTAACGTGAATGCAGCCGTCTCTAAAGCATAACCCCAAAACGATAGCGGTAAATCAGTAAGAGACATCATAGATTGCACCATATCTAGTAAAGTGCGATTACGACGTTCGGACACACCATTACGCTGTGGTGTTCCGGGTGGCGTGAGTTGCGAAACTATTCCGCATTGTTTCAAATGTAGACCAAACTCGTAACTCAAATATTCTCCTCCACGATCTGATCGTAGAAACTTTATTTTCTTGTTACGATGATTTTCAGCTTCACTCTGAAATTCTTTGAACTTTTCAAATGTTTCAGACTTATGTTTCATTAAGTAGATATACCCATATCTGCTTAAATCATGTGTGAAGGTGAGAAAATAACGATATCCGCCACGAGCCTCAACATTCATCGGACCACATACATCTGTATGTATGATTTCCAACAAATCTGTTGCTCTCTCCATAGTTCCGGAGAACGGTGTTTTAGTCATCTTGCCCATGAGGCACGGTTCGCAAGTACCAAGTGATTCATAATCAAGTGGTTCCAAAAGTCCATCAGTATGGAGTTTTTTCATGCGCTTTACACCGATATGACCTAAACGGCAGTGCCACAAATAAGTTGCACTATCATTATCAACTCTGCATCTTTTGGTTTCAATATTATGAATATGTGTATCACTACTATCGAGATTCAACAAAAATAGACCACTCTTCAAGGGTGCATGACCATAAAAGATATTACTCATATAAATAGAACAACCATTATTCTCTGATTTAAATGAATAATCGTCTCGCATCAAACAAGATCCAGATATAATGTTCATGCTCAACGCTGGCACCAAATAACAATTATTTAGGTCTAAAACTAATCCCGAAGGTAGATGTAGAGGTAGCGTGCCGACCGCGATCACATCAACTTTGGAACCATTTCCCACGCGCATCGTCACCTCGTCCTTAGCCAATCTTCGCTTAATCCGTAGCCCCTGTTTCGAGTTGCAAATATTAGCAACAGAACCAGTATCAAATACCCAGGTGCTACTGCGAGCATTAGTAAGGTACACATCAATAACATGTATATCACATATACCTTTGTTCACCTTGCCATCCTTCTTATCCGCCAAATACTTTGGGCAGTTCCGCTTCCAGTGACCAGTTTGCTTGCAGTAGAAGCACTCAATTTCAGGTTTAGGTCCAGACTTGGGTTTCTTCTCCTGAGCAGCAACTTGTTTGCTGTTCTTCTTGAAGTTCCCTTTCTTCTTCCCTTTACCCTTTTTCTTGAAACTGGTGGTCTTATTGACCATCAACACTTGATGCTCCTTTTTGATTTCTACCTCCGCAGCCTTTAGCATTGCGAAGAGCTCGGGAATTGTCTTACTCATCCCTTGCATATTATAGTTCATCACGAAGCTCTTGTAGCTTGGTGGCAGTGATTGAAGAATTCTGTCAATGACGCTATCATCCGGAAGATTAACTCCCAGTTGAATCAAGTGATTGTTATACCCAGACATTTTGAGTATATGCTCACTGACAGAACTATTCTCTTCCATCTTGCAGCTGAAGAACTTATTGGAGACTTCATATCTCTCAATTCGGGCATTTGCTTGAAATATTAACTTCAACTCCTGGAACATCTCATATGCTCCATGACGTTCAAAACGTCGTTGAAGACCCGGTTCTAAGCCGTAAAGCATGGCAC
Source organism: Aegilops tauschii subsp. strangulata (assembly GCF_002575655.3). NCBI lineage: Eukaryota > Viridiplantae > Streptophyta > Magnoliopsida > Poales > Poaceae > Aegilops > Aegilops tauschii. Next base: position 646,685,226 of record NC_053036.3, on the reverse strand, counting down.
ACTGAACTATCGAGTAGTCATCAGCTTTGCTCTGCCAGACGTTCATAACATATGGTGTTGCTCCTGCAGCAGGCCTGGCACCCAGCGGTGCTTCCAGGACGTAATTCTTCTGTGCAGCAATGAGGATAATCCTCAAGTTACGGACCTAGTCCGTGTAATTGCTACCATCATCTTTCAACTTTGCTTTCTCAAGAAACGCATTAAAATTCAACGGAACAACAGCACGGGCCATCTATCTACAATTAACATAGACAAGCAAAATACTATCAGGTACTAAGTTCATGATAAATTCAAGTTCAATTAATCATATTACTTAAGAACTCCCACTTAGATAGACATCCCTCTAATCCTCTAAGTGATCACGTGATCCATATTAACTAAACCATGTCCGATCATCACGTGAGATGGAGTAGTTTCAATGGTGAACATCACTATGTTGATCATATCTACTATATGATTCACGCTCGACCTTTCGGTCTCCGTGTTCCGAGGCCATATCTGTTATATGCTAGGCTCGTCAAGTTTAACCTGAGTATTCCGCGTGTGCAACTGTTTTGTACCCGTTGTATTTGAATGTAGAGCCTATCACACTCGATCATCACGTGGTGTCTCAGCACGAAGAACTTTCGCAACGGTGCATACTCAGGGAGAACACTTATACTTTGATAATTTAGTGAAGGATCATCTTATAATGCTACCGTCAAACAAAGCAAGATACGATGCATAAAGGATTAACATCACATGCAATCAATATAAGTGATATGATATGGCCATCATCATCTTGTGCTTGTGATCTCCATCTCCGAAGCACCGTGCTTGTGATCTCCATCTCCGAAGCACCGTCATGATCACCATCGTCACCGGCGCGACATCTTGATCTCCATCGTAGCATCGTTGTCGTCTCGTCAATCTTATGCTTCTACGACTATCGTTACCGCTTAGTGATAAAGTAAAGCATTACATGGCGATTGCATTGCATACAATAAAACGAAAACCATATGGCTCCTGCCAGTTGCCGATAACTCGGTTACAAAACATGATCATCTCATACAACAAATTATATCACATCATGTCTTGACCATATCACATCACAACATGCCCTGCAAAAACAAGTTAGACGTCCTCTACTTTGTTGTTGCAAGTTTTACGTGGCTGCTACGGGCTTAGCAAGAACCGTTCTTACCTACGCATCAAAACCACAACGATAGTTTGTCAAGTTGGTGCTGTTTTAACCTTCGCAAGGACCGGGCGTAGCCACACTCGGTTCAACTAAAGTGAGAGAGACAGACACCCGCCAGTCGCCTTTATGCAACCAGTGCTCGCAACGGTGAAACCAATCTCGCGTAAGCGTACGCGTAATGTCGGTCCGGGCCGCTTCATCTCACAATACCGCTGAACCAAAGTATGACATGCTGGTAAGCAGTATGACTTATATCGCCCACAACTCACTTGTGTTCTACTCGTGCATAGCATCAACGCATAAAACCAGGCTCGGATGCCACTGTTGGGGAACGCAGTAATTTCAAAAAATTTCCTACGCACACGCAAGATCATGGTGATGCATAGCAACGAGAGGGGAGAGTGTTGTCCACGTACCCTCGTAGACCGACAGCGGAAGCGTTATCACAACGCGGTTGATGTAGTCGTACGTCTTCACGATCCGACCGATCAAGTACCGAACGTACGGCACCTCCGAGTTCTACACACGTTCAGCTCAATGACGTCCCTCGAGCTCCGATCCAGCCGAGTGTTGAGGGAGAGTTTCGTCAGCACGACGGCGTGGTGACGATGATGATGTTCCACCGACGCAGGGCTTCGCCTAAGCTCCGCAACGGTATTATCGAGGTGTAATATGGTGGAGGGGGGCACCGCACACGGCTAAGAGATCTCAAGGATCAATTGTTGTGTCTCTGGGGTGCCCCCCTGCCCCCGTATATAAAGGAGCAAGGGGGAGGCAGCCGGCCAAGGGGAGAGGCGCGCCATAGGGGGGAGTCCTACTCCCACCCACTCCTCCTTTCCTTGTGGGAGTAGGAGAAGGGAAGGGGGAAGGATAAAGAAGGAAGGGTGCGCCCCCCTTCCCTAGTCCAATTCGGACCAGACCATGGGGAGGGGTGCGGCCACCTTTTGAGGCCTTTCTCTCCTTTCCCGTATGGCCCATTAAGGCCCAATACGAATTCCCGTAACTCTCCGGTACTCCGAAAAATACCTGAATCACTCGGAACCTTTCCAAAGTCCGAATATAGTCGTCCAATATATCGATTTTTACGTCTCGACCATTTCGAGACTCCTCGTCATATCCCCGATCTCATCCGGGACTCCGAACTCCTTCGGTACATAAAAACTCAATAAAACTGTCATCGTAACGTTAAGCGTGCGGACCCTACGGGTTCGAGAACTATGTAGACATGACCGAGACACGTCTCCGGTCAATAACCAATAGCGGGACCTGGATGCCCATATTGGCTCCCACATATTCTACGAAGATCTTTATCGGTCAGACCGCATAACAACATACGTTGTTCCCTTTGTCACCGGTATGTTACTTGCCCGAGATTTGATCGTCGGTATCTCGATACCTAGTTCAATCTCGTTACCGGCAAGTCTCTTTACTCGTTCCGTAACACATCATCCCGCAACTAACTCATTAGTCACAATGCTTGCAAGGCTTATAGTGATGTGCATTACCGGGTGGGCCTAGAGATACCTCTCCGACAATTGGAGTGACAAATCCTAATCTCGAAATACGCCAACCCAACAAATACCTTTGGAGACACCTGTAGAGCACCTTTATAATCACCCATTTACGTTGTGACGTTTGGTAGCACACAAAGTGTTCCTCCGGTAAACGGGAGTTGCATAATCTCATAGTCATAGGAACATGTATAAGTCATGAAGAAAGCAATAGCAACATACTAAACGATCGAGTGCTAAGCTAACGGAATGGGTCAAGTCAATCACGTCATTCTCCTAATGAGGTGATCTCGTTAATCAAATGACAACTTATGTCTATGGCTAGGAAACATAACCATCATTGATTAACGAGCTAGTCAAGTAGGGGCATACTAGTGACACTCTGTTTGTCTATATATTCACACATGTATTATGTTTCCGGTTAATACAATTCTAGCATGAATAATAAACATTTATCATGATACAAGGAAATAAATAATACTTTATTATTGCCTCTAGGGCATATTTCCTTCATGTCCACCCATCTCTTCAGTGTCGAGACAACGCTCCTTGGAATTTTCTAGAAGAAATCAAAACTAAATAGAAATTAAAACCACTGAATTGCCACTTGGACAATAAATAAAAGAATGGCTGAATACGGCGAGTGCGCAAACATTAAGAAATTCTAAATTGAAAGTACTATAATTCGTGGCATGTTCAGGTTTGTGTGTAAACAGATAAAACAACATATTAAGAGAACAACAAAAGTTTTGTTGTTTTAGGTTTGAATAAATAGGTTCTCTATAATTTTACATATAAGCAAGATTTCGTCAATATTGTTTTATACGAGCAAAATACGTTTGGTATTTTAACAAGGACAAATGTAACCGACCATGACGCAGTGTTAGTGGGAGTCAAGACGTGTACAAATGGACGGCAACAGATGAAAGTATCTCCGAAAAGGCGTTGTAGAAAGAATCATGTCTGGTTGTAGGTAAGCTCAATATCCTTAGAGTAGACACAGCAGTGAACATGGTCAAAATCATCAGAAGAAAGGTCGTCGAGAGCTAGAAAAAGAACAAGATTTTAAAGTTAGATAAAGTTTTATGTAACAAGGGTTAATATTATTCAGTTCGATGCATGCATATAAAAATACAACGAAAGAAGATAAGTTTGTAATATTAAATACCTACCAACGTGGGGTAATGGAAGCAGCCTTTTGTCATTACGATATGTTTGTATTTCGAGATTGAGACCCTCGTCTGGTAGTTCAAATTCTATGCGGTCTCCAGCACGAAGTTCATAATCATCCGCAAAGGTGTTCCACTCACCACCGCAGAACTTTGTGTAGTTCGCCCTATGCTTAAACAAAGCATTGTAAGACCTTCCTTCATGTGTAAGAAGGGCTGGCTCTACCAGCTCTTTACGCAATTTTCTTGCTTCTTCCTTCCTCTCGTCAATGTAGTCAGCGAGAAAAGCTCTGACATTACAAGGTACATACTGGAAAAAATAGTAAAAATAACAACCTGTAAGTATAACTTTGAACTCGCGTACTATTAATGTTAAAAGTTTTCTTAATTTGGATATGAATTTTTGATAAGAATTACAGATAACAACATAATGGTATTATAAATTAATGGATACAGATTTTTGGCATATGTTGACTAATTTTAATTAGAACTGAAGATGCACTATAGTAATCAAGACATAGGCAGGCAAAACTAATGGACTATATTAATCAGGGCATAGGCAGGCAAACTAATGGAAAATGAAAACACAAGGCAGGTGCGAAGATGTGACAGCAGGGGAACCTAGTGTAGGTGCAAGGGGGTATGAGTAACAGTGACGATTTCTACTGTGTTGTAAGCAACTAATATGTTAGTGATTCTTACTAACCATGCGGCTCCAGCAATTTTCATCAAGAATAACCTCAAACTCCTGGAGAACTTCAGGGTGTGGTTCGCAAGGGCCGCCTGGTTGGCGGCAGGTAGGGAAAATCATACCTAAATAATTCAGAACAATTATGTTAAGAAAACAAGAATATCATAATCATAACAATTTAAAAACAAGCTTCAACGTTGAAGGTAGACAACGACTAGCTTCAACTATGTTAGCCATATTAAAAATATTCGTACGAAGGCAGACAACAACTACAAATTTACCAGAAATCTTCTCATCTACTTCTTCCAGAAAAGCAGTATGACAGAGTTTAGAACACATGTTTAGATTTTCAAATGGTTTTTATATTCCTTTAGAGAATGAAGTCGTTGTACCGGATTTGATGCTTCAATAACTATCAAATTAAAAACCAAAACGTAAAATGTAAATACGGATCGGAGCATGCTGCTTACTGAAGGAAATATGCCCTAGAGGCAATAATAAAGTTATTATTTATTTCCTTATATCATGATAAATGTTTATTATTCATGCTAGAATTGTATTAACCGGAAACATGATACATGTGTGAATACATAGACAAACAGAGTGTCACTAGTATGCCTCTACTTGACTAGCTCGTTGATCAAAGATGGTTATGTTTCCTAGCCATAGACATGAGTTGTCATTTGATTAACGGGATCACATCATTAGGAGAATGATGTGATCGACTTGACCCATTCTGTTAGCTTAGCACTCGATCGTTTAGTATGTTGCTATTGCTTTCTTCATGACTTATACATGTTCCTATGACTATGAGATTATGCAACTCCCATTTAACGGAGGAACACTTTGTGTGCTACCAAACGTCACAACGTAACTGGGTGATTATAAAGGTGCTCTACAGGTGTCTCCGAAGGTACTTGTTGGGTTGGCGTATTTCGAGATTGGAATTTGTCACTCCGATTGTCGGAGAGGTATCTCTGGGCCCTCTCGGTAATGCACATCACTTAAGCCTTGCAAGCATTGCAACTAATGAGTTTGTTGCGAGATCATGTATTACGGAACGAGTAAAGAGACTTGCCGGTAACGAGATTGAACTAGGTATTAAGATACCGACGATCGAATCTCGGGCAAGTAACATACCGATGACAAAGGGAACAACGTATGTTGTTATGCGGTTTGACCGATAAAGATCTTCGTAGAATATGTGGGAGCCAATATGGGCATCCAGGTCCCGCTATTGGTTATTGACCGGAGACGTGTCTCGGTCATGTCTGCATAGTTCTTGAACCCGTAGGGTCCGCACGCTTAACGTTACGATGACAGTTTTATTATGAGTTTATGAGTTTTGATGTACCGAAGAAGTTCGGAGTCCCGGATGAGATCGGGGACATGACGAGGAGTCTCGAAATGGTCGAGACGTAAAGATCGATATATTGGACGACTATATTTGGACATCGGAAAGGTTCCGAGTGATTCGGGTATTTTTCGGAGTACCGGAGAGTTACGGGAATTCATATTGGGCCTTAATGGGCCATACGGAAAAAGAGAGAAAGGCCCCAAAGGGTGGCCACACCCCTCCCCATGGACTAGTCCGAATTGGACTAGGGAGGGGGGCGCCCCCTTCCTTCCTTCTCCTTCTCCCTTCCCTTCTACTCCAACAAGGAAAGGAGGAGTCTTACTCCCGGTGGGAGTAGGACTCCCCCCTTGGCGCGCCCTCCTCCTAGGCCGGCCGCCTCCCCCCTTGCTCCTTTATATACGGGGGCAGGGGCACCCCAGAGAGACAACAATTGATCTATTGATCTCTTAGCCGTGTGCGGTGCCCCCCTCCACCATATTACACCTCGATAATATCGTAGCGGTGCTTAGGCGAAGCGCTGCGTCCGTAGAACATCATCATCGTCACCACGCCGCCGTGCTGACGAAACTCTCCCTCAACACTCGGCTGGGTCGGAGTTCGAGGGACGTCATCGAGCTGAACGTGTCCTGAACTCGGAGGTGCCGTACGTTCGGTACTTTCGCAACGGTGCATACTCAGGGAGAACACTTATACTTTGATAATTTAGTGAAGGATCATCTTATAATGCTACCGTCAAACAAAGCAAGATAAGATGCATAAAGGATTAACATCACATGCAATCAATATAAGTGATATGATATGGCCATCATCATCTTGTGCTTGTGATCTCCATCTCCGAAGCACCGTGCTTGTGATCTCCATCTCCGAAGCACCGTCATGATCACCATCGTCACCGGCGCAACATCTTGATCTCCATCGTAGCATCGTTGCCGTCTCGTCAATCTTATGCTTCTACGACTATCGCTACCGCTTAGTGAGAAAGCAAAGCATTACATGGCGATTGCATTGCATACAATAAAACGACAACCATATGGCTCCTGCCAGTTGCCGATAACTCGGTTACAAAACATGATCATCTCATACAACAAATTATATCACATCATGTCTTGACCATGTCACATCACAACATGCCCTGCAAAAACAAGTTAGACGTCCTCTACTTTGTTGTTGCAAGTTTTACGTGGCTGCTACGGGCTTAGCAAGAACCGTTCTTACCTACGCATCAAAACCACAACGATAGTTTGTCAAGTTGGTGCTGTTTTAACCTTCGCAAGGACCGGGCGTAGCCACACCCGCCAGTCACCTTTAAGCAACCAGTGCTCGCAACGGTGAAACCAGTCTCGCGTAAGCGTACACGTAATGTCGGTCCGGGCCGCTTCATCTCACAATACCGCTGAACCAAAGTATGACATGCTGGTAAGCAGTATGACTTATATCGCCCACAACTCACTTGTGTTCTACTCGTGCATAGCATCAACGCATAAAACCAGGCTCGGATGCCACTGTTGGGGAACGCAGTAATTTCAAAAAATTTCCTACGCACACGCAAGATCATGGTGATGCATAGCAACGAGAGGGGAGAGTGTTGTCCACGTAGGCCGGCAGCCTCCCCCCTTGCTCCTTTATATACGGGGGCAGGGGGCACCCCAGAGAGACAACAATTGATCTATTGATCTCTTAGCCGTGTGCGGTGCCCCCCTCCACCATATTACACCTCGATAATATCGTAGCGGTGCTTAGGCGAAGCGCTGCGTCGGTAGAACATCATCATCGTCACCACGCCGTCGTGCTGACGAAACTCTCTCTCAACACTCAGCTGGATCGGAGTTCGAGGGACGTCATCGAGCTGAACGTGTGCTGAACTCGGAGGTGCCGTACGTTCGGTACTTGATCGGTCGGATCGTGAAGACGTACGACTACATCAACCGCGTTGTGTTAACTCTTCCGCTATCGGTCTACGAGGGTACGTGGACAACACTCTCCCCTCTCGTTGCTATGCATCACCATGATCTTGCGTGTGCGTAGGAATTTTTTTGAAATTACTACGTTCCCCAACACTTACGCATATGCTTTTTACCTGGGAGAGAAGAAGAACGAGGGTTGACGAACGGAGATTGGGGTAGGGGAAGCTTAGGGCAAGCACACACGGCTAGAAAATCTACGAGAGAAGTACGGCTTAGAAGTTAATCGAGAGACCCAATAAAAACTCTACAATAACTTGTTTGAAATGAGACTGTGTGCGGGGAAGAAGCACGAACCCTAGAAGTAGGCGGACGGATAAGGCAGATGGGTTGTGATGGAAGCTTAGGGCAAGCACCCACGGCCAACAATGTACGAGAGAAGCATGGCTTGGAAATTAATCGATTGTGTGCTGGGAAGAAGCACGAACCTTAGAAGCAGGCGACGGAGAAGAAGCACGAACCCTAGAAACAGGCGACGGGGAAGGCAAATGAGTTGTGATGTGGCTGAGGGAGTCGGAGCTTATTGAAATATAAAGGAGACGGGACAAAGCAAGAGTAGTAATGAGTGCTTCTTATTTTATTTTTTATTCTGTGAAATGGAATGAATGCTGGTTGTAGATGGTGTGCTTGCATTCCGAGGTGTTATGGGGACACGAGATGTTTGACTCGTCCAGCTGCCTCCCATTATAGTTGTCCAGCTCTGCTGCCTCCCAGCGGAGTCTTTTACGTGCCTATCCCGCCTTACATACTTTTTGTGAGGCACGATTATACATGCTGAAAAGCATACTCGTGCTTCTGTGTTTTAATTTTTTTAATCACATGTTTAATCAGGTATGGTTGGGTGTGTCTTTAGGAAAGGAATGGTGATGATGTTATTAGATGCACGGTCGTTGTAGCAGGAGAGGCATGGTCAATACGTCGGGGGAGGCAAATTGACGGGAGGCATGATGGTTCCTAATGAGAGGCACTTTTGCATCTGGAATGGAGCCACGGTTCGCGACTCTGTTATTGCAATTTTTTTTCAAGTAGTCGTTGACCCAGGGAGCCACTGTTTTTATGTACGTTGGGTTCAGGCGGGAATATGTATGATAGCGCACAGTTATGTGTATGTCAGAACTATGGACTTGCTTTTGTTTTGGCAATGTTTTCGGTGGTACGCAGGCATAGAGATGCAGGTCCGTTCATATCACTGAGGTTTGTCTTTAAGCAAAGTGGAGGCACGCGTGTGGCTTTTGTGCTGGCCGAACCGTGCTTCTACTTTGGTTCACTCCCCGTGTAGTATTTGTATGACAGGGTCATCTTGTTTGCCTCCTCTCATTGTTCTCTCGGTCAAAAGATGTGCTGGTGACTGATGGGATGGCTATTTATTGTTAGTATTCATTGTGCCAGATACCGTGCTAGAGTTAACCTAGAGGCTCCTCGATTACAGCGTGGCAGCCATGACTTTTGAAGTGCATGGTTTCATAAGCTACAGAAGCACAACCATCCATTCACACCGTTCCCGATGCAATTTAATGGGCGCATGGTAACTGAGTCGTCTCTCCCCAAGGTTAAGTAGTGGTCTATTCCAGGAGTTTATCGCGTCTTATTCTCTCCAGAGAAGTGCAGGTAGCTCCCATCATCCTCGCCTCGTACGAGAAGCACAGTCAGACTCCATTGTCGTGTCACCCTCTTTTCCATGGACGACTTCAGGAACACTACTGAGCATCTCTTTATAGATGCCGATGGTAATACCAAGCTCGAGGTGTTGTACACCAACGAGCCCTACAAGGTGGAGGAGATTCTTTCTCTTTATGAGGAATGGCTGCGTGAGGACAGGTACAAGTTTGTTGGTCTTGATCTGGAGTACACACGAGAGGATTATTTTGATCGTAGTAGAAAAGTCGCCGTCATGCAACTGGCGAGGCACAAGCATGTTCTTGTCTATCACTTGTGCAAGGCCAGGACGGAGTGCGCTGCTCTAAAGGATTTCCTTCGGAACAAAGGTATAATTTTCGCTAGTGTCGACGTCAGGAACGATAGGGATGTTCTCGCAAACAGTTTCCTCAAAATCCCAAGAGAGTGTCACATCGATCTTCAAGAGGAGCTCATGATCAAAGGAGGCAATCTAAGGGATTCCATGGCAGATTTGGCAGGAGCCGTCATAAACAAATCTTACTTGAGTATGAAGTCGTCTTTTCCACAAGGTCTGCATGACTACTGGGAATGGAAGCCGCTTTCCCTTGAACACCTGAAATATGCGGCAATCGTAAGTGAAAATTTCATTTTTTATGATTTTCTGTCGTTATATTTTTGTTTTACTGCAACAATAGTACTTTTCCTCTTTACGTATATCTTCATTCTCATCCGCTTTTTGTTTTAGGATGGGTATGTCAGCTACGAGCTCTACCGCCGAGTTCTGTCGATGAAGGACATGATGCATCCTCGTTGTCTTCCCGACCGCAGACGCCGTTGATGTTTCCGAGCAGAACTCCAACTGAGTAGAATGGTCACGTTGGACATTTGTGTGGACGTTTCTGAGCGGAATGGACTCCTGGAAGACTTTCATTTCTTTTTTTGTATAATTAATGAGTACTTTTAGTTCTATCCTATGGAGTACCTTTTTGTGATTTTGGTTTTTTATTTTCACAGTATCGTGTTTGGCTTGTCTTATGTTATGTGAAAATAATTTTTTTATGTTTTTCATGTTACAAGTTCATTGTTGACGTTTGCGCGAGTTCATGTACATTTAGGGAACCTGTTGAAGTGGCGCATATGTATTGTTTGGGAGAAGCGCGCTTTGTGTTTGGCTTATATTCAGTGCCGTTTGTTTGTGTTTGTATTGTTGTCTTTTACATGTTCGCAAGGCAACATTTCAGTACCCTGTCTTTGTGTTCTTCGGGACCGTGCCTTTAGAAGCTCGGTATCCGTGTCTGTGGAGACTTCACTCCCGTGGCTTCTTTTCCGCTATTTATGTACCTCACGTGACACACGTGATGTCTCTATGTGCTGGTGTCACACAGCAGTTTCTCTTCAGACTACACAACCGTGCCTCTGCCATCACTCTTTTGTGCATCCAGCTGGTTTGTACCCATGCCTCGAGAACTCCGAGAAGTCGCAATTCCGTGACTGTATATGCTTCAATTCCGTGTCTCCTGTACGTGCATTTGCCTGTCTCAGGCGTCATGCTGGCTGTGACTCTACGTGCCTGTGGTGCAGACCCATATGTATTGTTTGTGAGAAGCGTGTTTTTTGTTTGGCTTATATTCAACGCCATTTGTTTGTGTTTGTATTGTTGTGTTTTACACATTCGCACAAGAGTGGCACGTTTGCTAACGTACGAGGCAACATTTCAGTACCATGTCTTTGTGTTCTTCGGGATCGTGCCTCGAGAAGCCCAGCATCCGTGTCTATGGAGGCTTCACTCGCGTGGCTTCTTTTCTGCTATTCATGTACCTCACGTGACACACACGATGTCTGTATATGCTGGTGTCACACGGCAGTTTCTCTTCAGACTACACAACCGTGCCTCTGCCATCACTCTTTTGTGCATCCAGCTGGTTTGTACCCGTGCCTCGAGAACTCCGAGAAGCCACAATTCCGTGACTGTATACGCTTCAATTCTGTGTCTCCTGTACGTGCATTTGCCTGTCTCAGGCGTCATGCTGGCTGTGACTCTACGTGCCTCTGGTGCAGACGCATATGTATTGTTTGGGAGAAGCATGTTTTTTGTTTGGTTTATATTCAGCGCCGTTTGTTTGTGTTTGTATTGTTGTGTTTTACACATTCGCTCAAGAGTGGCACGTTTGCTAACGTACGAGGCAACATTTCAGTACCGTGTCTTTGTGTTCTTCGGGACCGTGCCTTGATAAGCCCAGCATCCGTGTCTGTGGAGGCTTCACTCGCGTGGCTTCTTTTCCGCTATTCATGTACCTCACGTGACACACGCGATGTCTGTATGTGCTGGTGTCACACGACAGTTTCTCTTCAGACTACCCAACCGTGCCTCTGCCACCACTTTTTGTGCATCTAGCTGGTTTGTACCCGTGCCTCAAGAACGCCATTTCCAAAGCCGTGCCTGTGCGCCGAGAAGCTGCAATTCCGTGCCTGTATACGCTGCAGTTCTGTGCCTCCTGTACCTGCATTCGCGTGTCTCAGGGGACACGCTGGCTGTGACTCTACTTGCCCATGGTGCCAGACGCCCGTCCGTGAGGGGATGCGGTGGCTGTGACTCGTCGTGCCTGTGCTTCTACACGCCCGTGCCGTGCCTCGAGAACGCCATTTCCAAAGCCGTGCCTGTGCGCCGAGAAGCCGCAATTTCGTGCCTGTATACGCTGCAGTTCTGTGCCTCCTGTACCTGCATTCGCGTGTCTCAGGGGACACGCTGGCTGTGACTCTACGTGCCCGTGGTGCCAGCCCGTCCGTGAGGGGATGCGGTGGCTGTGACTCATCGTGCCTGTGCTTCTACACGCCCGTGCCTCCGGAGAATGTAAAATTGTGGCTCTCTGACTTCTGCCATTGATTCGCTTCTTGTGTTGATGTATCTCACGTGATACATGCCATGGCTCTCGAACAGAGTGTTCTCATCGGTGCCTCTTCCAGCTCTCTTTTTTGCATTCAGATGATTTGTATCCAAAGGATTTAGGTCGAGATTGAAAAACAAGACGGAAAAGACCACGTGCCTCGCGAAGCCGATCCACGTGCCTGTAGAGGCTATGTTTGCGTGCCTTCGTTGCCTGCATTCACGTGTTTCCGGCGAGTTTCTGCCTGCATCTGTACGTGCCTTTGGTGATACTGACCGATATCTCGAAAAGTCATACGCCCGTGCCTGTGGAATAGACATGTATGTGCGTCTTGTGCCTGCATACTCGTGCCTCACGTGAAACCAGCCTTGACTATCGAGGGACAGATGGTGTGAATCTAGCTAGATGAGGGATGGATGAGTTCTGGCCTTCGGATCTAAGGTGTACGGCAGGCTGTTCGTTCGCTTCATTGGATTCTTCCGTCGGTGGTCTTCGTTCAAAGGAGGAATCGATGACCAATGTGGTGGCTGTTCGATGTGACTATTCAGTGTGTCAGTTACCGTAAAATAAAGTTAGAGGCTCCTCGATTTCTCCGCGGTATCAATTATTTGTGCACAGCCGTGACTTTAGGAAGTGCATGGTTCCATGAGCTTCGGAAGCACAACCGTCTATACGCTGCTCCTAGTTCACACGTTAATGCGTATGGTAACTCAAACGTCCCTCGCCAAGGTTAAATACTGGCCGTGTTTGTGAGGTCTCCACGTCGTATTGTAGCCGCAGAACATCAGGAAGTTCCCATCCTCCTCACCACTCCCTAACCTTGTCGCTGGGTCTTAGGAGTCTCCATTGGCACCTTGCTGCTCGCTGCCATGGACGACTTTTTGAACACCACCGAGTACCATCCGATAGTTGCCGATGGTAACACGAAGCTCAATATGTGGTACACCAACGAGCCTGGCAAGGTGGAGGAGATCACTACCTTGTACGAGGACTGGTTGCGCGAGGAGAAGTACAAGTTTGTTGGTCTCGGCATGGAGTTCACACGAAAGGATTGTTATGGGCGTAGAAAAGTCACCGTCATGCAACTGGCTATGCGGAATCATGTTTTGGTCTATCACTTCTGCAAGGCCAGGACGGAGTGCCTTGCCCTGAAGGATTTCCTTGAGAATAGAGGTATAACTTTCTCTGGTGTGGGCGTCAAGAATATTAGAGATGCTCTTTTTCAAGATTTCATCAGAATTCCAGAAGGGTACCACGTCGACATCCAAGAGAAGTTCATGATAAAAGGCGGTGAAGAAAGGGATTCCATGGAGGACTTAGCAGGAGCCATCATTGACGAATCTTACTCCAAGTTGGAGTCCTCTTTTCCAGAACTTCTTCGTCACTACTGGGATTGGAAGCCACTTACCTTTGATCACCTGAAATATGGAGCTACTGTAAGTGAAGATTTCATTTTCGTTAGTTTTTGCCTTTGTTGCAAGAACATTACGTTTTTTATTTTTTTGTATATTGATGTTTTCATTTGCTTTTCCATTAGGAAGGGTATGTGAGCTATGAGCTGCACCGCCGGTTTCTGTCGATGAGGGACATCCTGCATCGTCGCTGTCTTCCTGATCTCAGATGGCGAGGACGTTTCTGAGGATTGTGTGATGAATTGGTTATTTGATAGTTATTGTATTGGGTAATATTACATCGACTGATGAATTTGTAATTGTGGTGGTTTTATTTTGAACCAGATGGAGTTGACTGGTTTGGAAATTTAAGTTTATTTTCGTTCCATTATGTTTTTCTTGATTGGGTGCCTTCAAGAATATTTTCCTCTATGATTTTTTGCTACTCGTTGGTATAAGATGAGATGTATTAAGAGGACCACTCAGATGTGCAGTTTCGTGAATCTAGGTAGCGCACAGCCATCTACTCAGGGATGCATTGTTTTTGTTTTAGGCAAGGCACGCTCTGGTGTTATTAGTTTGCTAGCTGCTTCAATTCTTCTCTCAATATGGTCACACTGACAGGTAGGGGCGTCACTTTCACTTTGTGTTCGTACAGTGTTTGGCACGGTTGTTTTTATATAGAATATACGGTTGTGGTTGTGTGTTTGAAATGTTTTTATGCAGAGCTTGGGTGTGTTTAAGATTCTTCAGATTTTCTCACTGTGCTGCCTGTTTCAATATATGTTGTTTGTTTTGGGGACGGTAATCCAGTGTGAGAGTTGCTATGGGAGTATTGTGTTAGTGACGGTTGCGTTTCTGTGTTCCAATTATTGTGGTGGTGCTTTGATTTTGAAAGGCATTGCCGTGAAGGTATTGGATGCATTGTCGTATGTTTGGCAGAGGCGTTATCCTTCCTTTGGGTACTAAATTCGGAGAGGCACCGCGTTATGTTAGTATGAGTCACTGTCATGGTTGTATGTTCTGTAATATTTCTAGTTAGTCTGGCTAGTGAAGTCACGTATGTCTAGTTAGTGGAGGCATGTCCTATGTTATGTTGAGTCAGAGTTGTGTCTGTCGTTCGCAAATGCTTCCTCTGACACGTTTGTTCGGAGAGGCACGTCTACGATGTTATTCAAAGGCACGGTCGTGTCTTTCTTTCAAAATGTTTGCTTTCACTTACTTGCTGAGAGAGACTCGTTGGTGAAACTTGTGAGGTCACGGACCTTTTTCAGTTGAAGTCACGGTCGTTCTTCTGTTTTGGTATTTTGTTTAGTTTAGTCGTCTATCGCAGAGGATGAATCTTCTTTCGTTAACTTGAGTCATGGTCGTGCTTCCATGACTCGTTGGCTTGGAGAGAGACCGGTGTTAAGCTATCGAGGGGACGGTCCTGTGTTAACTGGTGGCGCACTTGTGTGTGTCAGGTTAGTTGTCCGTGGTAAGAGTGGCACGTTCTACGTGGATAAGAGGCACGACAGTGCCTCTGTGACCAGCATTACTGGAGGTGAGTCATTTAGCTCCTTTGTCAGATGCTTACGAATCGATAGTGTTTTTCCTCTATGTTCCAATTGTTTCTTTTATTATGTCTACTCGAAGTGAGTGGTGTTCTAGTGCAAGGAATTGATGTCTTGAATATCATGTTTACAACTTTTGGAAAAAATACGATTCTTATTTGTAAATGTTTGCTGTTCAGGAATTGAAGACTTGACCATTTGAACGCACAGCTGTGGTTAATGGGATCCATAGCAGATATCTTGGATCGACACAAAAATAGCTGAAACATTGTTGTGATTACATGAGTCGATATGGCTGAAACAATGTTCGGATGGCTCCATCTAAATTAAGGCACATTTAAGCAGTAGTCATCTTCTTCCAAATCTTCTTCTTTCGTGCCGGATGTTGTGTTTGTTGAGTACGATGCTCAGTGCCTAAAATATATGGCCTGTGTTGTAGTTCGATGTTATCATTTTGAAAGTTAGTTGTTCTCTCATCGGTTTCACATGGATCTGCAAAACACATAAGTGCACAAACTAATAAAATTTATTGTAAAACTTAATGTTCAGCTGGCTTGGATGAACGTATGTTGATGTGTTGTCAATGAGAGTGAACTTACATTATTGATAAAAAATGAATTATTATTCAAATTAATGAGGGGCATCAAATGCACGGAGTAAATAGCACTGTCATCCTTGAAATTTGAGAGCATTATGTTATTGGTTAGAAGGTGGACAGTAGATATGGGATATGTAGTGGAACAAAAAATGCATGGTGTAAATGAGGTAGAGCTACAGTTAAAAGAAACTCACTCTCTGTCTGAGTTACATACATTCTGAACAGGTTTGACATGAAAGGAGACCATTGTGTGAGGATGGTTGTTGTAAGCAGAATGGTAAGCTCTCTTGAAGTTTTCGATGACAATGTCCGAGTGTTCCTTTATACTGTCGCAATTGATATAAGGACACAGAATTTCGAAGCAACGCATTGCAAGATTCACGATGATGAGGTAGATAAAATGTGGTTTCTTTCTCATAGGTATTAAGACCTAAAACAATTAACAGGAAGTTATATCATTGTAACAAGAAAATCTGGTAGAATTGAAGACGAACACTGGACAGATAGAGTGAGTAGGGTGAAGTCACGATGTTGCATTTGTTGGGCAGCCTGTACCCAATAGTTTTTTCTACAGTTTGTTCCTTGAGTAGTTCAGTGCTTGCTCCTAGAACTTGAAATTTATCCTGTAGAAAATTGAAGCCGCGTCACTCAGCGTGGTAGTAGTAGTAAATGTGGTTTGTTATTATTATTTATGAGAAGCAAGAACTTACAGAAGTGTCAATGTACATTATATGCGTGTGAACAAATGTTGGCGTTGCGTAGAATTGTTCTTTCATCAGCAACTCTGAGTAAGCATCGACCACGAATGAGTTGATATATCCGTATACCTTCATTGACAAACCTAAAGTTCGATGATCGGCCCAACGTCGGTCAACGAAGAATATCCTCTTGCTGCCAAAAAAGATAAATGCATTTTAAATCATATGATTTTCTTATTTAACATTAGAGTTGATGAGTATTCAATTACAATAGTAGAAGAACCGAGCCGAAACACTTTAATTTGAAAGCTTCAGGCAGAATGCATTGCAGTAGTAAAAGCAGGGATCAAAACATTACTGTAACAGGAAGAACTAATTCATTACCTATCATTTTGACTGATGCCTGGTGTATTGTCGATGATTGTTTCATACACTTCTTTCTCCCGCGTTGTAGAATCTCTTATTTCCAAAAGTTGGCAGTGATCTTGATGGTCATTCCCTTGGTCAGTGAATCGAGTCTGTTCTAGCTGAGAATGATGTTGATGAGGCTGGAAGACATGACCACCGGAGTTCATTTGACCATTACTAAGTTGCAGATGACCCTCATTACAATTGTTGTTTCTTTGGACCATTAGGCCTTGTGGTTGGTGCTGCATGCGCAGTTGTAATGTTCTGACAGTTGGATCACCGGTTGAGCTCGAAGGAATATCTGTTGGAAAATGTTGCAGAGGATGGCCGGAATACTGCATGTTGTTGAACTGTTGTTGCAAGGCACTGTAACTTTGCCCACGAGACTCGCTTGTCCGTGGTTGCTGATGGTTCTGCTCTTCAGGTTGGCGTTGCTGGCACCGTGCAGTGCTGTTATTTTGAGCATTATTGTGTTGGGGGTAGTGGGCATTATGGATAGGGGTTTGTTGGTGGTACTGTTTGTGACTTTGGTTGTTCATTGCATAAGGTGAGTGCTGGCTGCTGTTTGAGCTACCGTTATTCTGAGCACCAGGACGTCGGTAGTAATTGTTTTTGAGAATAGGAACTGGTTGGTAGTGTTGGGACAAAGCAGTTGCTGGCAAACTGTCGGACAAGACAGTTTGAGTTAAACCTGTAGAGTATGACGTATAAAAAGTTTGTGAGAGGTGGCTACCGCCTGGCATTGAGCCTGACCTGCTGGGCATATGTGGCTCTTGATAGTTAGAAAGGCAAGATCTGGATGACGAGGTTGAATTCTTGGTCAAGTGTGAGATAGTATCAGGTTGGCATTGTTGGGATGCTACTTGGTTATGAAAGGGTTGCTTCTTCTTTTCTTCAACGACTCTGTCAAGTTGTTCATAGATAGATGGGTCAGACCATATTTCATCATCATCAATGAATCCAGTATCAAGGAGGCCTCTGTGGTTGTCAGCCTGTAGAGACTGATTGGTTGCAGTTTCTGTTGAATTATGTGGAGGCTCCAGCATTCTAACTCTTTTCTTAGGAGGTGCCATATTATTGTTTCCTGGATCTTCTGACTGCAGTAAGGACCTCTTGCGAGCTGCCATTTGTGTTTCCAGTTCTGGCGGATGTGCGGTTGTGGTAAGAGGGACGCTGTCTATGGGATCAATACGTGGTTGTTTGGTACATTGTTCATGTTCTTCTGCAATGTTATTGTCTTCCGCATCGATAGATGTGGTAGTAATGAATGGAGCATCACTAGTGGATGGAAGTGCTTTTCTCGTGTCCAGTACTGTGCCAGAACCGCTGTCAGAATCAGTGGTGACGGCTACTCTAGGAGCAAGGGAGGAAGTAGCCCTGGTGCGTTCAGTTTCAGCAATGTTCTTCTCATCTCTCAAAATTGAAACAAGATGGACCTTAGCTTCTGGCAGTGAAGACGAACGTTGTTCAGTGACAATGTTTAACTTTTGTGCAGGTTGGGATATAGTGAGGCTCTTTGTGTTGGTTGAAGAATTTTTGTGAGCGCTATCAGAACCGCTGGACCGTGCAGTAGTTGGTGACGTTTTCCCAATGTGATAAACAGGTGCTCCAAGTGTATCCGTTGAGATTGGACCAATCAGTAATTGTTTGTCAACCAGAGTGCGAGGTTGATGTTTCTGTTGCAGTAGGTTTTGCTGTTTCCTCCAAGAGTTTTTCCAGTAGGCTGCTTTGATACCTGCGAGCCTGCTGTTGATAAAATGCGGAACGGGCTTTTGCGACGTCGCGCTCCTCCTCCAGGGCATCTAAGCTGTCCTGCCGATCGAGTTCGGCTTCTCTCTCTTCGTACATGCGCACTCGAGGTGAGTCATGAATAATGTCGCAGGGTAGTACTGCCTCTGCGCCGTACACCATGAAAAAAGGTGTGTATCCGGTAGTGCGATTGGGCGTGGTCCACAACCCCCAGAGTACGGAGTCGAGCTCCTCAACCCAGTGCTTGTCTGATACCTTCAAAGACCGCACTAGTCTAGGCTTGATGCCGCTCATAATGAGACCATTGGCTCTTTCAACTTGACCGTTTGTTTGCGGGTGATAGACAGAGGCGTAATCGAGCTTGATGACCAGATTGGCGCACCAGGCTTTCACTTCGTCGGCTGTGAAATTGGAGCCGTTATCAGTGATGATACTGTGCGGAACACCATAACGTGCACAATGCCGGATATGAAGTCTATCACCGGCCCGGATTCGGCCGTTTTAACTGGTTTAGCCTCTATCCACTTGGTGAATTTATCCACCATGACCAGCAGATGGTTTTTCTTATGGCTCCCTCCTTTAAGGGGTCCAACCATATCCAGTCCCTAGACCGCAAAAGGCCAAGTGATGGGGATTGTTTGTAGGGCAGTGGGGGGCATGTGGCTTTGGTTGGCGAAGAGTTGGCATCCGACGCAATGTTGGACGAGGTCCTGTGCGTCTGCTTGGGCCGTCGGCCAATAGAATCATGTACGGAAGGCCTTAATAACAAGGGCTCGAGCTGCGGCGTGGTGCCCGCCAAGACCGGCATGAATTTCAGCCAGGAGCTGCCGCCCCTCCTCCTCGGAGATACACCTTTGAAGGACTCCGGTAGCGCTTTTCTTATAGAGCTATCCGTCGTGGACCTTGTAGGCCTTCGAATGCCGAACGATGCGGCGGGCCTCATTCTGATCCTCAGGAAGTTCTTTCCTATTAAGGTAGGCCAAGAAAGGTTCGGTCCATGGGGCGATGACTGCCATAATGAGGTGGGCCGACGGTGTTATTTCTGTGGCGGAGCCGCCGATGATATCTGTGTGTTCGGCCTCTGGGCTTGTGCTCGGATCCGGACTAGTGTTGCCGCTTTCCCCCTGCCACACCACGGATGGCTTCAAAAGCCTTTCCAAAAATATATTAGGTGTGACGGGGTCGCGCTTGGCGCCAATACGAGCGAGAACGTCCGGCGCTTGATTACTTTCACGGGCCACATGATGGAACTCGAGCCCCTCGATCCGAGCCGACATTTTTAGGATGGCATTACGATAAGCCGCCATCTTTGGGTCTTTGGCATCGAAATCTCCATTTATTTGAGATATTGCCAGGTTTGAGTCTCCGCGCACCTCTAGGCGTTGTATGCCCATGGAGACAGCCATTCGGAGACCATGCAACAAGGCCTCATATTCGGCTACGTTGTTGGAGTCTGTATATAGTATTTGGAGTACGTATTGAACGACGTCTCCAGTAGGGGACGTTAAAACGACACCCGCTCCTAGCCCTGCCAGCATTTTGGAGCCATCGAAATACATAACCCAATTGGAATATGTGTCGTACTCTTTAGGGAGTTCGGCCTCTGTCCATTCTGCGACGAAGTCAGCCAGTACTTGGGATTTAATAGCTCGACGAGGTTTGTATGTAATATCAAATGGAAGGAGCTCAATGGCCCATTTGGCAATCCGGCCTGTAGCATCGCGGTTGTTTATAATGTCGTTCAGTGGTACTTCGGAAGCCACCGTGATCGAACACTCCTGGAAGTAGTGTCGGAGTTTTCGGGATGCCATGAAGACCGCGTATGCTATCTTTTGATAGTGGGGGTACCGGGATTTGCATGGTGTAAGGACAGTGGATACGTAGTATACTGGCTTCTAAAGCGGGAATTTGTGTCTGTCCTGTTCTCGTTCAACGACGAGCACGGCACTCACCACCTGATGTGTTGCCGATATGTATAATAACATAGGTTCGCCGACGTTTGGCGCGGCCAGGATTGGATTGCTTGCCAGAAGGGTTTTTATTTCTTCCAGTCCGGCTGTTGCTACGTCCGTCCACTCGAAGTTATCAGTTCGCCGTAGAAGGCGATAGAGTGGTAGTGCCTTTTCTCCTAATCTGGAGATAAAACGGCTTAGAGCTGCCATGCAACCTGCGAGCTTTTGGACCTGTTTAAGGTCTGTTGGCGTAGTCAATTGTGCCAGAGCTCGGATTTTGGATGGATTTGCTTCAATTCCTCTGTTGGAAACGATGAAGCCCAGCAGTTTTCTAGCGGGAACGCCGAAAACGCACTTTTCCGGATTGAGATTAATGTCATATGCGCAGAGGTTGTCGAATGTGAGACGTAAATCGTCTATTAGTGTTTCGACGTGCCTGGTTTTGATGACGACGTCGTCGACATAGGCTTCAACTGTCTTGCCGATCTGTTTCTCTAGGCATGTTTGAATCATGCGTTGGTATGTGGCGCCGACGTTCTTAAGCCCGAAGGGCATGGTGTTGAAGCAGAATGGCCCATATGGGGTAATGAATGCTATTGTAGCTTGATCGGACTCCTTCATTTTGATTTGATGTTATCCGGAATATGCATCAAGGAAACACAGTGAGTCGTGTCCTGCGGTAGCATCAATGATTTGATCAATGCGGGGGAGGGGGAAGGGATCCTTAGGGCAAGCCTTGTTGAGGTCTTTGAAATCGACGCACAGACGCCAGAATTTGTCCTTCTTTGGTACCATCACCAGGTTTGTCAGCCAATCTGGATGTTTTATTTCTCTAATGAATTCGGCCTCAATTAGCTTGGCTAACTCCTCCCCCATGGCTTGCCATTTGGGTTCAAAAAAGCACCGCAGTGCTTGTTTGACTGGTTTATGTCCCTTTAATATATTGAGACTATGCTCGGCTAGCTTTCGTGGGATTCCAGGCATATCCGAAGGGTGCCAGGGGAATATATCCCAGTTTTCGTGAAGGAAATCCCGTAATGCGGCGTCGACCGTTGGGTCGAGTTGTGCTCCAATAGATGATGTCTTCTTGGGGTCCGTTGGGTGGACCTGAAATTTGACTATTTCTTCTGCCGATTTGAAGGAGGTGGATTTGGGTTGTTTGTCTAAGATCACATCGTCCCTATCCACCGTGGAGCGCAGTGCGGTTAATTCTTCGGCCGCGAGGGCTTCAGATAGTGCCTCAAGGGCCAGGGATGCGGTTTTGTTTTCGACGCGGAGTGCTATGTCCGGATCACTAACAAGAGTGATTATGCCGTTTGGTCCGGGCATTTTGAGCTTCATGTAACCGTAATGAGGTATAGCTTGGAAGCGTGTAAAAGCATCTCGTCCTTACAGGGCGTGGCATCCGCTGCTGAAAGGAGCCACTTGGAAGGTTATTTCTTCGGACCGATAATTCTCCGGCGTGCCGAATACTACGTCGAGTGTGATTTTCCCGCACACCGTGCCTCCCGACTGGGGATAATTCCTCGGAAGGTCGTGCTGCTTTGCTCGATGGGGCTCCTGTTTATTTCCATCGTGTGGAGTGTATCCTCGTAAATGAGGTTTAGTCCGCTGCCGCCGTCCATGAGGACCTTAGTGAGTCGAAAGCCGTCCATGATGGGACTGATGACTAATGCGGCTGGTGCTCGGACTGTCCTGAATTTTGGTTCGTCGCCGGCATTAAAGGTTATAGCCATGTCGTTCCAAGGGTTTGTCGCGGCGATTTGACAGACTTCGGCGAGGTTGCGGAGTGCCCTTTTGCGCTTATTGTTTGAAGCAAATGTCTCGAAGACCGTCAATACTCTGGGGTCGTCGTCTTCTGGAGGGTGTTGCTCTGGGGTGTCTTTGGTAAGGATGCCCTCGCCGCTCTTGGCTACCTGCCGGAGTATCCAACATGCTCTAAGGCTGTGGGTTGGTATGGTGTCCGGTGTTGTGTGTATTTTGCATGGGCCGTCGAGCCATCCCTCCAGAACCGTTCCGTGCCGCGTAATGGGTTTATATTTCTTGGCTATTGGACTGGGCGTGTCCCGGGGATGCGCCCTTTTCGCCTGGACCGGCGGTTGAGTTGGGACCGATGGCTCCCAACAAGCTGCCTGGTCTTTCCAGGCGCTTTCCATTGTGTTGTACTTCTGTACGATAGTTGCCAAGTCAGCGCAGTGCAGTATGCGGCAGCGATTAATGGCGTTGAGGATTCCTTCGTTCGTGCAGTTCTTGCAGAACGCTGATATCGCGTCCTCATCGCGGCAATCTTGAACCTTGTTCTTGACAAGGAGGAATCTGGCCCAGAAGTGGTGGACCGTTTCCTGAGACTGCTGTTTTATGCTCATGAGAGCGCTTATGTCTGGGTGGGTGGGTGGAACTGGATCCGGACCCTGACCCGATCGATGATCCGGAGTTTGAACGTTTTCCAGACTTAACGGTCCGGACTCCGAAGTATCTTCTAGTTGCTTAGGCCTGCCGTCCGATTCTATTTTCGGAAGGCCGGTCACCTCCTTTTGCTGTTGGGTATTCGGTTCTGTAGGGTCGGCGATCCGGACATAGTCCGTCTTCAGTATAGGGGAAGAGTCTCCGTCATGCTCCTCGACTATCGCTATCTGGTGGGTGATCGGTGGAGATTTTATTTCTCTTTGGTCGGGTTTAAGCCCGATCCGTGGCGATTCCCAGGGCGGCGATGCGATCAAGGAGTTCTTTTAAAGACGAAAACTCCGCCGGATCCATCTGCTTAGAGTGTTTGGAGTCGACACGAAGGGGATTTTCGATGGCTCGAGAGGTCATTGTCGGCTTAACGGCCGAACGGGCGGTCATGGTAAAGCCGCCCAGCCGGAGGGTTTGGCCTGGGGCCAATTCTCCTCCAGCGGTGATATTGTCTTGAAGGACAAGGCGAGTCATCGATCCTGTCGCCGACGGCACAGTGGAACTCTCAATGAAAGCACCAATGTCGGTGTCAAAACCGGCGGATCTCGGGTAGGGGGTCCCGAACTGTGCGTCTAAGGTCGATGGTAACAGGAGACAGGGGACACGATGTTTACCCAGGTTCGGGCCCTCTCTATGGAGGTAATACCCTACTTCCTGCTTGATTGATCTTGATGGATATGAGTGTTATAAGAGTTGATCTACCACGATATCGTAATGCCTAAACCCTAAAAGTCTAGCCTGTATGACTATGGTAATGAATATCCCCCCGCCGGACTAAGCCCTCCCGTTTATATAGACACCGGGGAGATCTAGGGTTACACAAGGTCGGTTACACATAAAGGAATCTACATATTCGGTCGCCAAGCTTGCCTTCCACGCCAAGGAGAGTCCCATCCGGACACGGATGCAGTCTTCAGTCTTCGTATCTTCACGGCCCATCAGTCCGGCCCGTAGCTAACAGGCCGGACGCCCGAGGACCCCTTAGTTCAGGACTCCCTCAACGACCCCCGAGCCGTCTTCTTGCCCTTCGCCGCTGCCTTCTTGGCATGCTCCATGGCCACGGTCTTCTCCTTCCCCATGGCGGCAGAGTGCGAGCGGGGCGGACGGAAGCGTCAAGAGCAAAGGGAAACGAGGTGGAAAGGCGGAGAGGAAGGGGATCAAATGAGGCGCACTGTACATTGCATCGACGTCGACGCCTTTTATGGGCCCGCTTCCGAGTGGCTGGCCCGTGGGCCCTAGCAATCCTATCACACCCCACAGCAGACGCTCGCCCGATACGTGGCGAAAGAGGCGGCGCAGAGATCGAGGCGTCCCAGTCTATCCGTTCCGTTTATTGCGCTACGCTCCGTCCCGCACGCTTCTCCAAGATTTTGAATCCCGCGAGATCCGGGAACTGCAGAGCAATCAATCGCGCCGAAGATTTCACACTCTAATTCACTCTAAGATTACCAGCGTAATTCACTCGACGACCTCAGAATCGATCAAGGCGACTGATGCAAGGTTGAAGTTCCAGTATGATTTCCAGACTCCGATGTAATGCCCTCGAAGCATGGAATCGAGTCGGAACCAACTTCAACCCTTCTTCACTCGGTCCTCAATCCATTCGGGGGCTAATGACGATGACATGTACCTAGGGTAGGGTCATAGGCCTGACCTAGACGCCCTATCCAAGGACACTGCCCTAGATTCAAAGACGTTAGAAGTACAACAGAAGATACCGACTGAAATCACCTTGGAGTGCAATCCACTCGACCGGCTATTCCACTCGGATACCCCAATTCCACTCGACCAAGATAGAGTCACTCGACCATACAAAGAATTACTCGGAGTACAAAAGATCTAAAGCCACCCCAGGATGGCAACGGTCAGGCGTTCACTCCTAGCCTTAAAAGTCATTAATAGTCAATTATAGCAGGCGTTACCAGTAACGCCCCTGTCTTAACTTACATTGAACCCTGTGTAACTAAGGACTGGAGGGGCCTGGCGCACTCTATATAAGCCACCCGCCTCCTCTGGCACAAGGGTTCGCACGCCTGTAACTCACACACACATTCGAGTCGACAAGCCTCAGGATACCGAGACGTAGGGCTGTTACCTCCTCCGTGAAGGGACTGAACTCGTAAAACTCGTGTGTACAACCTCGCCGTAGCTAGGGCCTTGCCTCCTCCTTCGTAGCCCTATCCTTACTACCAGACTTACTCCCACGGCAGGGACCACGTAGTAGTAGCGCGGGCCTGTTGTGTCTGCGCTACTACTATTATCTACCAGCAGCGCGTCGTTTTCACCCGCGCTACTACTAAATATCAGTAGCGCGATCCTAGTAACCCGCGCCACTATTAGATTGCCTATAGGGGTCTTGCTAGTAGTGGGCCAGTGGTGGGGGAAGCCCATGATGTCGTTTACTGGAACAATTTTGATCATAAAGCTGCAACCCCAACGGCTGTGCTGCAAAGATCTGCGAGCACCCGTGGTAGGGCCGGCGGCGAGCATTTGGCGAACGACAAGGTCCTGCTCCGCGTCGCGGGAGAGCTACTCCTGGCGTTTGCAGCGGGGATGGGCAAGAGATGTGCACGTGGTGCGGGGGGATTTTTTCTCACACGGGTGTTACTGAACAAATGTATTTAGGTTGAATAAAAGTCCTGAATTCGATTACAAAAATACTCCTACTTATAGTAAGCGTGTGTTTGACGGACAGACACGCAGGCCGCCGCCGGATCGCAGTTTCCTTTTCCTTTCTTTGCGAACAATAGGAAGTGGCCGAGTTGGAACTTGGGATTACTTAGAAACGTAGTGTCGCAAGCGCAGTCCGGCCTGGTCTCCGTCCTCTACTTGAACTCGAAGAATCGCCGAACCATAAATCATCTTGGTTCGAACTAACCTAAAGCAGGTAGGATCGATCGAGTAGGTTATTCGCAAAAAATAGAACTTAACCCTAGGCGGCGGCGGCGGAAACAGAGAGGGCCGAAAGATGCAGCTGGACAGGGGATCGATCCCGTCGGAGAATGAAGACATGGTAGAGGCTCTTCGTCGCCACCGAGAGATCCTGAGATGGGAGACGGATCTCCTGAGGAGGGAAATCACGTCCCGGGATCTGGCGACCATGACCGGAAAGAAGGCTTATCTAAAGCGCCATGATGCCGATGGCGATGGGAGATCAATATCACCTCAGCTGCTCGAGCAGATGTCCCTCCAGATCAAAGAAATCAAACCAGTGAGTTTGCCCTACCTCGTGGATAATCGTGAGGAGGCCCTCGATCTGCTCTTGCACGAGGCGCACAAATTGGCCTACCGGATCCAGTCTCTGAGGAAAGAATTCAGTGCCACCATCCCCTTGGAGAAGCTCAGATTATTCCATCTCCTGTCGCAAGAATGTCTCAGGATCTCCGAAACCATAGCGACGCATGGATCGCCAATTTCATGCAAATCTTCCGAGGATGCTGAAATTTCTCTTTTCAAAGAGCGCCGTATTGGCTGGGAATCTACTTGGGGCAGCCCGGTGTCACGGTGTGGCAGCTTCAATGATACAAGTAAGAGACGTTCGTCCACCTAACTTCATCTTGTTAGTCAGCTTTGCTCCCTTTTTATTTCTTAATTAATCTGCATGTCTCAATCAATGCAATCATATCACTTGCTGCTTTGCTTCTTGTGTAGTAAAAAATATGTAGTACCTTGATTTACTGATTTCTGGATTTATATAACACTACGCACATTGATGCTGCAGCCACACTGTCTCCTATGTACTTTACGCACTGCGCACCTAGTGTCATCGCATCCTACAGGACCGATGCCTTGCAGATCTACTCCTTCAAAATCTGTGACCTAAATGACAACTTGAAGTGGCCACTCTATGTGTATGGCGTGGTGGCTGCTCGAGATGATGTGGACTGTAACCGCAACCTTCTCTTCTGTCGCTCCAGGGCTAACTGCCAAGTAGTCACAGAAAAGGTGTGTATGCAACGTTGTTTTCCTTCCTTCTGCATGCATGTGATCTTGTGTATTATACTACTCCCTCCAATCCCAATTAATTGACGCTGACTTATTACAACTTTGTACTAAAGTTGTATTGAGTCAGCGTCAATTAATTTGGACCGGAGGGAGTAGCAAACATAGAAACTTAACATGTCAACATGGCTCAGCTGGTTCTTTTATAAGCATAGCTTGATTATTGTTACACTTGGATCAAAACAACCTGATCAAAGCAGCACATTTCTTTTATCTGGTTGCTATATTTCAAAATTCTACCTGCGGTAATACTGAACAGATATTCTTCCTGCTAAAAATTACATGGCAACTTCATGTGATTGTCTACGCAACTTCATATGGATGCAAATAATTAGTTATTTGATGCCTTTGTACCACAATGATGCATCTTGAGTGTTCGATTAGGTGACTGACTGATATCTTTTCAGTTACAAGATACAATATTTAGGCGTCCTTGTAGGAAAGACATCCTATCTAGCTAGCTACTTGAGCATGCACTGGCGCGTAAAAATTTATTTACTTGAGACGTCCAAAGACAGAAATAAAGATAACTAAAAGGAAAAGAAAAAGCTCTAGCACGAACAAAACCCGTAGTGCGTGCACCCGAGCAAAAAGCAAGTAGCATGCAGATTGACTATGCCTATGCATCTAAGTAAATAAGTACTCTCTAGTTTGGTTAGCTTTCCTTTGTGAACATGTCTTGCGGGACAGTACCTTTATACCCTATAGTTAGTTTACTGAAAATGGGAGCTTGTGTTGAGAAACAAAAAATTCATTGAGTTTGTTCATAAGAAAAGTTGTGATGGTCTATTTAAACTTAACTGTTTACAATACTTTCCATACTATCTCATCTTATATGTTCGTCCGTTTTAGTTAAGCATTAGTGATGATAATGATGATGTTTGCAGGATCCTGTTTTGCACTTGACTGGCCCTTCTCGTGCAATTGTGGCTGACGAACCTGTTGACTTTGAAGTCGAACTAAAGATAAATTGTGGAACAGATCAGTCCCAAGATAAAGCATTGATCAGTTCTACTAACCACTACACACTGGTAGAAAAAGAGGCTTCCATACGCCCCCATTAGTCCCCAAAACAATCGAACCGCGACAAAAGGGGTCTTTAGTCGCGGTTCGGGAGGAGACCCGCGACCAACTATCTGGGCCCAGTGCGCTCGGTCGACAGCTGGCGGACGGGAGGGGCTTTAGTCACGGTTGGCCTGGCCAACCGGGACTAAAGGTCCCCGAAGGCCTTTAGTCGCGGTTGGCCAGGCCAACCGGGACTAAAGGCCCATCCAGCTGGCGGACGGGAGGGGCTTTAGTCCCGGTTGGCCTGGCCAACCGGGACTAAAGGTCCCCGAAGGCCTTTAGTTGCGGTTGGCCAGGCCAACCGGGACTAAAGGCCCATCCCTATATATAGGACTCAGCTCACTTCACTTCACTCAGCTCACTTCACAATTTTCAGTAGGGGGTGGTGGGTTTGCTTTTGGTTCCTCCTATGCACACAAGGTGTTCGATGAAATGCCCGAGAGCCTGAAACAAACATGATATGAAGTGTCCGAGCCACACTTGAGCTTTCTCATTTATTTTTCCTCCGCGATCGCGGTTAGCAACTTGAACCTTTCATGTGTCATTGATAAAATATGCATGTGTGTAGTTCATTGTTTAATTTGTATTATTTCTAGCTAGTTAGTTTAACAAATGCATGATGGTTAATTATATACTTTATATAATAATAATGCAGATGAATCGGCAATGGATGTACGGTCCCCGACTCTCCGGCGAGTTCACTACGGGTTTGAAAGATTTCCTCGTAGTGGCAAATGCGAACAAGCAGCAAGGTTTTATTATCTGTCCATGTGCTGTCTGTAAGAATCAGAAGGGTTACTCCTCCTCAAGAGACGTTCACATGCACCTGCTTCGGCACGGTTTCATGCCAAGCTATAATTGTTGGACCAAGCATGGAGAAAGAGGGGTTAGAATGGAAGAAGATGAAGAAGGGGATGATATCGATGACAACTATCATGATCATTTCGGTGATACTTTCATGGAGGATGATGCTGAAGGTGGGGAAGGGTTAGGTGAAGGTGAAGAAGAGGCACATGATGAGCCCGCTGATGATCTTGGTCGGACCATTGCTGATGCACGGAGACGCTGCGAAACTGACAAGGAGAGGGAGAATTTGGATCGCATGTTAGAGGATCACAAAAAGTCGTTGTATCCAGGATGCGATAATAGTCTGAAAAAGCTGGGCTGCACACTGGATTTGCTAAAATGGAAGGCACAGGAAGGTGTAGGTGACTCATCATTTGAAAATTTGCTGAAAATGTTGAAGAATATGTTTCCGAAGAATAACGAGTTGCCCGCCAGTACGTACGAAGCAAAGAAGGTTGTCTGCCCTCTAGGTTTAGAGGTTCTGAAGATACATGCATGCATTAACGACTGCATCCTCTACCGCGGTGAATACGAGAATTTGAATGAATGCCCTGTATGCACTGCATTGCGTTATAAGATCAGAGGCGATGACCCTGGTGACGATGTTGAGGGCGAGAAACCCAGGAAGAGGGTTCCCGCCAAGGTGATGTGGTATGCTCCTATAATACCACGGTTGAAACGTCTGTTCATGAACGAAAACATGCCAAGTCGTTGCGATGGCACAAAGAGGACCGTAAGTCCGACGGGGAGTTGAGACACCCCGCTGATGGAACGCAATGGAGAAAGATCGACAGAGTGTTCAAAGATTTTGCAGCTGACGCAAGGAACATAAGATTTGGTCTAAGTACTGATGGCATGAATCCTTTTGGCGAGCAGAGCTCCAGCCATAGCACCTGGCCCGTGACTTTATGCATCTACAACCTTCCTCCTTGGTTGTGCATGAAGCGGAAGTTCATTATGATGCCAATTCTCATCCAAGGCCCTAAGCAACCCGGCAACGACATCGATGTGTACCTAAGGCCATTAGTTGAAGAACTTTTACAGTTGTGGGCCAGACCTGGTGTACGTGTCTGGGATGAGCACAAAGGAGAGGAATTTGACCTACGAGCGTTGCTTTTTGTAACCATCAACAATTGGCCTGCTCTCAGTAACCTTTCGGGACAGACAAATAAGGGATACAATGCATGCACGCACTGCTTACATGAACGATGTGGTCCAATGCCTTGTCAGTTTCGAGTTGGTGTTCCCACCATCCTTCTTCGATATTATGACGCACCTCCTGGTCCACCTAGTCGAAGAGATTTCCATTCTCGGTCCTGTATTTCTACACAATATGTTCCCCTTTGAGAGGTTCATGGGAGTATTAAAGAAATATGTTCGTAACCGTGCTAGGCCAGAAGGAAGCATCGTCAAGGGCTATGGAAATGAGGAGGTAATTGAGTTCTGTATTGACTATGTTCCTGACCTTAAGCCGATTGGTATTCCTCAATCGCGGCACGAGGGGAGACTAAGTGGAAAAGGCAAGATCGGAAGGGAATCCACGATGTGTATGGACGGTCATTCTATGACTGAAGCACACCACACAGTTCTGCAAAATTCCAGCTTGGTGGCTCCGTACTTCGAGCAACACAAGAATATTTTACGCTCGGACAACCCGGGGAAGCCTGAATCCTGAATTAGAAAGGCCCACATGGAGACTTTCGGCAGTTGGTTGCGAAAACATTTAATGAATGACAATGATGTTGGAGATCAGCTGTACATGTTGGCCAAGAAACCATCTTCGACTATAACGACTTTCCAAGGGTACGAGATAAATGGGAATACATTTTACACCATCGCCCAAGATAAAAAGAGCACCAACCAAAACAGTGGTGTCCGCTTTGATGCAGCAACCGAGAATGGGCAAAACGTCACATATTATGGTTACATAGAGGAGATATGGGAACTTGACTATGGACCCTCCTTTAAGGTCCCTTTGTTCCGGTGAAAATGGTTCAAGCTAACAGGAGGTGGGGTAAAGGTGGACGAGCAATACGGAATGACAATGGTGGATTTCAACAATCTTGGTTACCTTGACGAACCATTCGTCCTTGCCAAAGATGTCGCTCAGGTTTTTTACTTGAAGGACATGAGTAGCAAACCGAGGAAACGGAAAGATAAGAAAACGATCAGTACATCATGCGATGATCCAAAGCGGCACATTGTTCTTTCAGGGAAAAGAAACATCGTGGGAGTGGAGGACAAGACAGACATGTCAGAAGATTATAATATGTTTGGTGAAATTCCGCCCTTCAAAGTGAACACTGACCCAAGCATTAAGTTAAATGATGAGGATGCTCCATGGATACGGCACAATCGTAAGCAAGCAGGGACACAAGGGAAGAATTGATGTGTAATAATTTATTGTACCAAACTTTGTATTTGGTCGATGAACTGAATGATGTATCAAACCTTTTGTCAAACCTTCAAGGGATTTTAAAATGAATTAGTTTTATTTTTCTGATTTTTTTATATATAATTGTATTTTTAAGATTTTAAAATGAATTAGTTTTATTTTTCTGATTTTTTTGATATATTATTTGTATTTTTAAGAATTTAAAATGAATTAGTTTTATTTTTTGATTTTTTTGATATATAATTGTATGTTTAAGATTTTAAAATGAATTAGAAACAAAATAATATAAACTTTAATAAAATATATAAGTACAAACAAAATAAAATAAATTTTAATAACATAAATAAATAAGTAATTAGAAACTTTCATAGCAAAAATAATTATAATAAAGTAAAATAAATAAGTAATTAGAAACAAAATAAAATAAAATAAATAAGTTTTTTGTTGTAAGTAGAAACAAAACAAAATAAATAAAGCAAAAAAGAAAACAAAAAACAGGCAAAAAATAAAAAATATGCCACCTACTGGGCCACCACGGCCTGAATACGACTAGAAACCCATTAATGGGCCAGGATTCAGACCCGTAGAAGGCCCAGTAGGCCCACAGGCACATAGTGACAGAATAGGCCCGTAAGCCTGCATTTGAGAGGAGCTCGAAGTGGTGAGCGCAGCCGCGCTTATAAACCACTGTCGAAGCCTCTCGGCTAGCGAGGTGGGACTAAACATCCCACCGCACCGCGCCAGTTCCAGCACAGACCCTTTAGTCCCGGTTGGGGAGGCGGACCGCGACTAAAGGGTACCCTTTAGTCGCGGTTGTTGTCCCCAACCGCGACTAAAGGGTCTTTCTGCGCGGGAACGAAAGCGGCGCCAAAACCCTTTAGTCCCGGTTGGGGAGGCGGACCGCGACTAAAGGGTACCCTTTAGTCGCGGTTGGTGTGGCCCGCCGCGACTAAAGGGTACCTTTAGTCGCGGTCCGCCTCCCCAACCGCGACTAAAGGTGCGTCTATAAATACTGCACTTAGCAGTTTCGCCACTTCCCATTCTCCTCTCTCTCGACGCCGAAGCGCTGCCCCGACGCCGGCGCCGACGCCGAAGCCCTGCCCCGACGCCGAAGCCCTGCGCGCCGCCGCCCCCGTCCCCAGTGAGCGCCGCCTCCGCCCGTGCCCTGCCCTTGCCCGCCGCCCATGCGCCTGCCCTTGCCCGCCGCCCGCCGCCCGCCGCCCGATGCCCTGCCGCCCGCCGCCCGCCGCCCGCTGGCCCTGCCTGCCGTCCTCCGCGCGCCGGCAGAAGAAGAAGAAGGAAGAAGAAAAAGGAAGAAGAAGAAGAAAGAAAAAGGAAGAAGAAGAAGAAAGAAAAAGGAAAAAGGAAGAAGAAGAAAGAAGGAAGAAGAAAACAAAAGAAAAACAGAAGAAAAACAAGAAAAAGGAAGAAAAAAGGAAAAAGGAAGAAAAAAAGAAAACAAAAGAAAAAGGAAGAAAACAACAGAAGAAAAACAAAGGAAGAAGAAAAAAAGAAAGAAGAAAAAAAAGGAAAACACAAGAAAAAACAGAAGAAAAAAACAAAAGAAAACAAAAAAACAGAAGAAAAACAAAGGAAGAAGAAAAAACAAAAGAAAACAAAAAAAACAGAAGAAAAAAACAAAAAAAAGGAAAACACAAGAAAAAAGAAAAAGGAAAAAGAAAGAAAAAAGAAAACAAAAGAAAACACAAGAAAAACAAACAGAAGAAAAAAACAAAGGAAGAAGAAAAAAAGAAAGAAGAAAAAAAAAGGAAGAAGAAAAAAAGAAAGAAGAAAGAAAGAAGAAAAAGGAAGAAGAAAAAAAGAAAGAAGAAAAACAAAGGAGGAAGAAAAAAAAAGGAAGAAGAAAAACAAAGGAAGAAGAAAAACAAAGGAAGAAGAAAAAAAGGAAGAAGAAAAAAAGAAAGAAGAAAGAAAGAAGAAAAAGGAAGAAGAAAAAAAGGAAGAAGAAAAAAAGAAAGAAGAAAGAAAGAAGAAAGAAAAAGGAAGAAGAAAAAACAAGATAGAAAAAGGAAGAAGAAAAACAAAGGAAGAAGAAAAAAAGAAAGAAGAAAAAGAAAGAAGAAAAAAAAGGAAGAAGAAAAAAAGAAAGAAGAAAGAAAGAAGAAAAAGGAAGAAGAAAAAAAGGAAGAAGAAAAAAAGAAAGAAGAAAGAAAGAAGAAAGAAAAAGGAAGAAGAAAAAACAAGAAAGAAAAAGGAAGAAGAAAAACAAAGGAAGAAGAAAAAAAGAAAGAAGAAAAAGGAAGAAGAAAAAAAGAAAGAAGAAAGAAAAAGGAAGAAGAAAAAACAAGAAAGAAAAAGGAAGAAGAAAAAAATGAAAACCAAATGAAAATCAAAAGAAAGAAGAAAGAAAAAGGAAGAAGAAAAAAAGAAGAAGAAAGGAAGAAGAAAGGAAGAAGAAGAAAGAAAGAAAAAAGAAAAAGGAAGAAGAAGAAAGAAAGAAGAAAGGAAGAAGAAGAAAGGAAGAAGAAGAAGAAAGAAAGAAGAAGAAAGAAAGAAGAAGAAAGGAAAAAGGAAGAAGAAGAAAGGAAGAAGAAGAAAGAGGAAGAAGAAAGGAAGAAGAAGAAAGAAAGAAGAAAGAGGAAGAAGAAAGGAAGAAGAAGAAAAAAAGAATTTTTACTTAAAGATTTAATTCCTCCTCCTCTATGTCCCCTTAATCTTATTTTTTAATTCCTTTATACTTAAAGAATTTTTACTACATGCAGGAGTGACATATGGCGGACGATAGAACCGAGCCGCTTAGGGATCCGGAGGCTGAACGTTATTTAATGGGCATCATCAACAACGAGATTCCTTATGTGCCGGGCTCAGAATATGAGCAACAAGAGGATGTAGTCTCTTCTTTTCTGAACCTTGACGGTGGAACAGAGATTGTCGATGATCAAGAAGGTGAAGGAACGGACATTGTCGACGGAGGTCAACCGTCAACAACCGACGATCTCGAATTGCAAGTAGCAACCACCTCCGGCGAGGTATATATATACATTGAGCCTCTCGTGATACAAACTTACTGAAATGTGAATACATATGTATTAACGCGCGCGACTCTCTTTCTTTTTTTAGCCCTCCGGATCAAGTACGACAAAGCGTGGCAAATCCAAGGCGATGAAAACAGGAGAAACATATGCCATTGAGTTTGTCAGTGAAACCGGCAAGCCCCTACAGCACACCTCAAAGTTTATCAACCAATGCGGAGTCGTTGTTAGAGACAATGTCCCGATCACCGTCCAGGAATGGAAGGAGCCAAAGAAGGCACGTCTTGGTTTCAGTTTTGTCGACAAGAGAACGAAAAAGGATTGCTGGAGAAAGCTTATGGAACATTTCATTCTACCTCCGGAATACAACAAAGTCGATGAATTCGGTAACGAGGTTCCGGGTGGACGTCAGAGGAGGAGGCTAGTTAAAGAGTTCGCTCTTCAGAAGATGGGTGAAGCATTCCAGAACTTCAAGAAAAATTTAACCCGTGACTATGTCAACAAGGGCAAGACTCCGGATTTCAATGGACAACATGAGAAACTGAAAGATGATTGGCCAGAATTTGTGAGGCAAAAGCAATCGGAGCATTTCAAGGAAATATCAAAAAAATAAGGATAATGCGAGTAAGAAAAAGTTCCATCATATTATGGGGCCAGGAGGATACCGCCTTTCGGAGCCTAGGTGGCAGAAGATGGAGGAGGACCTGAGGGTGCGAGGAATCCCTCTAGGTACAGAGGGATGGGACCCAAGGGCCAAAAGCTGGTGGTACGGGCATGGGGGATCGCTAGACCCGGAGACAGGGGTGTGTGTTCACCGGCAGAGACAGTTTGCTCCCACCAAAGCCCTTATTGACGCAATGACCCAAGCTCAAGAGGGCTTGATCAAGTTCAACAGAGAGAAAGACGCACTGACAACAGCCCTCGGGAATGATGAACACGGAGAACGTGTACGAGGCAAAGGCAAAGTTCCGTGGAAAGTAGGGTTTTCCCAGGACAATGACCCGTACTGTTACAGAAGCCGTAAGAGAAAGACGGACCGGGATGCAGATCTTATGACGAAGTTTGCATTGGAACTCCATGAGTTGAAGCAGACCGTGCATGAACTAGTGAAAGAAAAATCGGCTGCAGGGCCGCATGAAGATCATGAAGCGGATCGCGGAAGCCAGCAGCGGAGAAGCAGCGTGGCTTCCACGGATGCCCCGCCTGGTGCTAGTGCACCGATGATCGAGATTCGTGCACCGGAGCCTCACTACCCCGTGGATGATGTAAAGGAGATGAAAGAATGTGATCTGCATTATCCCGTGGGGAACGTTTCCACGAAGGTAGCTAGCGGCAGTGCTTTACCCTGTACACCTGGAGCACTCCACCACAACAACCCCATTGCATATGGCTATGCTCGTGTCACGGTGGAAGACATAGTCCAAGGGTTTGAGGACCTGGAGATTGACAAACCTACACCCGAAGGGGAGAGAAGACTTGGAGATGTCAAGCGCCAGTTCATTCTATGGAAAAAGAAGTACATAGTGTTTCCAGGCGAGGCGCCAAGGCTAGCAAGTCCACCCCCCTCCGATGGTGGTGGTGGTGGTGGTGGTGGCGGTGGTGGCGGTGGTGGTGGTCGTGGTGGTTCACCTA
The DNA here is from genome assembly GCF_002575655.3 of Aegilops tauschii subsp. strangulata. Lineage (NCBI taxonomy): Eukaryota > Viridiplantae > Streptophyta > Magnoliopsida > Poales > Poaceae > Aegilops > Aegilops tauschii. The sequence continues at coordinate 646,649,119 of NC_053036.3, read as the reverse complement.
CACCTCCTTCACGCCATTCGACGCCGTCCCCCGATCCACAACCTCCGGCGGGTACAACGCCCCCCAATCCTCCTCCGACGGGTACGACGCCCCCCAATCCACCTCCGGCGAAGAAGCAGAAGCAGGCGGACAGCAAGGAAACCCGCTCCTGGACTATTAACCCGGACCCTTATGTACCTAAGACCACAAGGGTACCGGAGCCATCATTGAAGCCTCTCCTCCCAAGGCCTGGGGAACTTAGTGAAGCTGAAACCAAATTGGCCGCGTCTGCTGATTATGAGAAATGGAAGGCGGATATGAAGGCGAAAAAAGAGCCTGAGCCCAAGCAAGTATTCACTGAGAAGCAAAAGAAGTGGGCTAAGGATTTTTTGACGACACCGTCCCAAGCCGAGCTGAATATGCCTGACGACTATGGACATGAACTTCGTAGGCAAGCAAAAATATTGAAGGAGGAGAAAGAAGAAAGTAAAAAAAAGCGGGAAACAAGTTGACCAGCTCGGGATGCAGAAGAAACAATCGATCCCCCCGCTCATAGTGAAAGCCGGTCCGGAAGAGGACCCCGAGATCATAGCAGCTGTGGCAGCACTTGGATTGACTGTAGCGAGTGCCATGAAACAAGCGTCCGAGATGGGTTTGACTCTTCGTGCCTTCTTAGGCCTTGAGGATGCGCCAGTATGTGAGATAGCATTACAATATGTGCGGAATGGGCCTCTCGTCGAGCCTGCGCGGGAAAAGAGTCTACCACCACAAATGCGAAATCTGCTACGTTGGTACAAGCAATTCATAACATGGCCGACAAAGAATATATTTATGCAGATGTTACAGATGAGCATCACACCAAACGGTACTCTGTAGAAGTTCATATGAGTGAATTGTTCCAGCTGTTCAATCTGCGCGACCTCGACAAATCTATGCTGAGTTGCTACGTTCTGTAAGTGATTTATTTCTACCTCATCTCGTTCTTCATTGCCTGCACTATATATATATATATTGTCCTAACTATATTGTTGCGTACGCTATTATGCAGATTGAAGATTTGGGAATGCAAAATAAGAAACATCCATGATGTTGGGTTCATTGACCCACATATCGTTAATGGACATGTGTTACAACATCACCCCGAAGACGTGGAGAAAGACTTGTACAAGTTTCTTAGAAAGCATCAACTCAAAAGTCATATTCTATTTCCTTACCATTTTGGGTGAGTGTTTCTCTCTTGTGCCCATTCTCTTTTGTTTACCCCATGCATGGTATGTCTAATCGATGAGTTATGCATGACTATGCATGTAACGTGTCCGCAGGTTCCACTGGATTCTGCTAAATATTGAACTTCACACCTCCAGAGTTCTAATCATGGACTCTATGGATTCGGATCCAAAGCGTTGGGCCGACATGAGAAAAATGCTGCAAAAGTAATTATTTTCAATCATTTCAGCTCTATATCGATCGGTCTCTTTCGTTCATTTCCTAATATCAAGTAACTAATAACTCCCTTGTTCATTTAATTTTCTTTGCCCTGTAGGGTTTGGAGACGGTTCTCAGAAGAAATTGTCGGTGAATTCAAACATGAGCTAGATTTCAGAAGGTTAGTTAATGTGGATAAGCAGCCACCGGGGACCAATCTATGTGGATACTATGTTTGTGAGAACATCCGGAGACACACCTCTGAGCGGAAGGCATCGGATAGCGTGCGGAACGCGACGGATAACTTGCGGAGGAGGCTTAGTCCAGAAGCTCGCTTCCGACCAATTCAAGAAGAATTAGCAGGATTTTTCATGAGGGAAGTCATCAATCCTAAAGGAGAACACTATACCGAGGACGAAGAAATTTATATGCATACCCGAGATTGAAACTTGTACGAAGTTGTATATGGTCATCCATCCTAATTGTGTATGGAAACTTGTTCGAAGTTGTATATGGTCACCCGAGATTGAATATATATTATATATTCCTCTTGAATTCTTCTTGTTTGAAATTTCATATGCATGTATATAGTAGCGTAGAATATGTGTACTGAAACTTTATCAAAATTAAAATAAAACACAAAATATAATATAAAAGAAATAAAACACTCCAAACTAAAAAGAAACCAGGTTTAGGGGGGCTAAAACCCTAAACCTGCGGAGGAGCCCTTTAGTCCCGGTTGGCCACGAGAACCGGGACTAAAGGTCCTCCGCCCCGACGGACCACGGGCGCCCACGTGGACGGGCCTTTAGTCCCGGTCAGCCACAAGAACCGGGACTAAAGCCTTTAGTCGCGGTCCGTAAGAGGCGCGACTAAAGGGGGGGGTCTTTAGTCGCGCATATTTAGTCCCGGTTGCACAGCCGGGACTAAAGGCTGTTGCAAACTGGGACTAAAGGGCTTTTTTCTACCAGTGACACTTCTAGAGGTGATGCTGCTTTTTTCTTTGGCCGCTCTTGTTCGGCAAACTTGAGCCTTGAGACACTTCATAGAGCGGTCCAGGCAACTATATTGTCTATTCGTGTGGTTGGAGGAGTGCCTCTTTTTGAATTTGGAGGCCGAGTTGCTTGCTCCTCATCTACTGAAGAGTCTGCTGATCCCACATGTAAGCAAGTTGTTTTGCTTGATTCTGTTGAAAAAATACCCGAAGATGGACTAGATGGTTACCTTCCCCTGTTAAGGAACGTTGTTTCGGTACAATTAGAAGGAGGATTGAAAGTTGCCATACAAGCCTACGGGGGATCTAGTCATCCATCCGGATCTGGCCTTGTTTACTTCCCTGCACAGTATTGCAATGTAAATCAGCGTACATGTTTGGTTTGTGGCTCTCAGGTGGAGGTCACTGTTGCTTGGTCCCGGCTTGTCAAGGACAAGATGAATATCTTGTCTAGGTAATCGAGGGATATACATACTACCCAAGCGTAGTGTGTTATCTTTCCCATCAAATATGTTTTGCATGTGGTTTGTTAAAACGCTTGAAGTATTTGTATGTCCCAACTGTTTTGTGTATCGACTCTACATTATGTTATCTGATCTGACTATTGTACTATGTTTTCACTAATGAGCACTTGTGACTTGTGGAAATAAAATTTGCAGAAGATTTGATGATTTTTTCTTCATGATTAATCTAATGATACTCATTTGCTATTGAGAACATTGATATTTTTTCTCTATAAACTTGGTCAAAGATTGAGAAGTTTGACCTTTAAAAAAATTGATATGCCTTGCATTTTGAAATAGAGTAGTCGATGACATCTATCCTACGTGGTCCACATTTGCAAGACAATATCAAACCCTCAAAGTAAGAGGAGAATATCTACCTTGCCAAGGCTCAAAAATCTTGCGAGAAAGACATTCAACTTTTGGTGCGTTGGAAGCTCGGTTTGCATTCTGAGGTTCCGCCCGCTTGTGGGACAAGAGGACATTGTGAAACATCAAGACGGCTTGGATGATCCTCCACAACATGATCATACAAGATGATAGGGACATGGAGATGGGCTGTGAGTACTACATTGTCCAACCTATTAGATCTCGTAGGAACATGGACTGCCTTCAGGCATTTTACTTGGTGAAATGTATCAAAGGATTGAAGAGTGGGGTTGACATGAGCAGCTTCACAAAGATATTACCGAGCACCAGTGGCAGCTAGTTAAGCATAGGACAGACATTCAGGGTGGTCGCCTTAGAGCAAGGGCATGCAGCCAGATGTCCTCGCAGTACGGCAAGGCCCCTTTCCTCGACCGCGCCGCGACCGCCGTGCCTCGTACTGTGCCGACACCGGTGTTCGACCACAGGTCCACCGAGTTCAAGGGAGAAGACGGCAGGTCGTACCCCGTTGTCCCGGATTCCATGACCAAGATCAAGAACGTCACCGTGCGCTTTACGGCCGAGTTCATTGCCGAGCTCAAGGCCCGCGTGGGAATCCGCTCTAGCACGTTCCAGTGCCTGCTCGCGCATGCGTGGAATAAGATCACGGGGGCACGCGGCCTGAAGCCCGAGCAGTTCACGCAGGTGAGGGTGGCCGTGAACTGCCGGGCCAGGGCCAGCCCTCCCGTGCCGCCGGACTTCTTTGGGAACATGGTGCTCTGGGCGTTCCCGAGGCTTCGGGCCCGGGACGTCCTGGGCTGGAGCTATCGCGGCGTGGTGGAGGCCATCCGCGACGCCGTCGCCCGCGTGGACGCCGAGTACATCCAGTCGTTCGTGGACTTCGGCAGCGTAGCGGACGCTACCGGGGAGGGGCTCGTGGCGACGGCGGCGGCCAATGGCACAATGTTCTGTCCAGACCTGGAGGTGGATAGCAGCCTGGGTTTCAGGTTCAACCAGATTGACCTCGGCACTGGGCCGCCCTCCGCGTTCATCACGCCGGACCTGCCCAACGAGGGCCTCATGATCTTCTTGCCGTCGTGCGCGGCCAGTGGTGGCGTCGACCTCATCATGGCCATCCCGGAGGATCATGATCATGATACGGCGACCTTCTACTCCTTGGATGAAAGAGCTAAACCAAAGATGTAAAATTAATGTTCCCTCTAATCATATATAGATGATGAAGGTCGTTTTTTCATCGATTCGCACGGGCACGTTCATCTCATGTCTTCTGTCTCGTGTCTTGCAAATAAATCTCATGTGTTTACTTCCTGTCTAAACATTACTTGTGAGATTATTCTCGATGCAGTTCCTTGCAAGATTAGGCTTTGCTTGACTTTTTAAGGCAGCCATTATAGTAGATTTTGATTTAGACAGGTGTTGAAGCTCGATAATTAATAAGTGTATCTGTGGACTGCGGAGTGCCTTTACTGCTTCGGGCTTTGAAAAACATAGCGTGTAGCCTCCGACAAATGGATGTTACAGAAAGGGAGACTTCAAAGTGTTTGACTGAAGCACCGCGCACTACAGGAAAATCACACGTTGCCGCGTATCTGTCTGTAAGTCGAGTGTCAAAACACGGGTGCTCGACTTACATCCACATAAGCCGAGTATGAAATGAAAAACTCACGGCAACAAAAGGAGGCTCGGCTTACATCCAAATAAGTTGAGTGAGACAAAAAAAAAGTTCTTGGCATACGACAAACACTCGGCTTATATGTGAAACGGCCCTCGGCTTACCAGTCAGAGCTCGACGAAGGTTTTTGCCACATGGCCATCGTCGACGCACTTAATGGCTAGCATGACCGCCGTTGGTAACATGATCGAGGCCTTTTGGTGCTCAAAACGAGGTTTACACAAGGGCGTCCCCCCCCCCCCCCCCCCCCCCCTCCAAGCACCTTCCCTCCAATAAAAAAGGCTGCCGAGTGCTTTCCGTCAGGCACTCAGCGAATGGTTCCCTAAAGCGAGTGTGGGGGAAACACTCGAGCGAACCAAAAACATGTGCCCTTGCCGAGTGCCACCTGAAAACGACTCAGCAAATATAGGGCACTAGGCAAACGCAGAGACATGTGTCCCTGCTCGGCGCAGATGGCGGCTTGTTGAGTGTTTTCTATATGTGACAATCAAGCGTAATTTATTAGTACTGTTCATGTTTGCCCATTGTCAGCCAGGCGGCACTCAGCAAACATTTTTACTTATTTTAATCTGGTGTATGCTTTGCCGTGTGCCCGAAGCTTGGACTGAGCTAGATGGGTGAAGCGGTGATGGTGCCTGTTTTCTCTTATCTGCGTGCTTTTAGTTCACCGATGTAGGTGCGGATGGAGTTGAGGCTCTGTTATACTGGCTGTCAACGGCTGGGCTCCCTACATGGGGCTTGATAGGTGGAAAGGCTCAAGGCTCCGGTGGAAGTTTAGTCTTCGACGAGGATCGATGCCGGCGATGATGGCGCTCAATGGTGTCTTTCTCCTCCTTTGAGGGATTGCCGAAGAGTGTTTCCTCTCAGCTCGATAGCTGTTGTTGCTGCCATGGAGGTTTTTAGCGTGACCAACCCTTTTCCATGGTTTGCCAGGCGGTCGTGGGCGGTTCTGTGTGAAAGCTTATTTCTTTGACGGGGACGATGCCGACAACGATTGGAGGCGACTCTGAAAAACCCGCCACTTATTTCCGGGTGGTGGTCATGTTGGTGGTGCAGTTCTTGATAGGCTGGCATAAGCGTTGTTTTTTTTGTTTCGTTTTGCTTTTATTCTTTTCTCAGTTTGGTTTTCGTCCTAGTTTCCAGCGTAATAATCCGGGCCGCTCTATTAGTTTTGCCTTTTCCTATCTACTCCCTCTATTTCGAATATAAGGTGTATTAATTTTTTGAAAAGTCAAATTTCTCTGAAGATCATAATTATGGGTTGTTTGAACATATGAATACAAACAAATGGGAGAATCTTCGATAATGAATCCCAAGGTGTTGGATGATGGAGAATTTTACTCAAGAACGGTTCGAAAATTGTGGGGCATAGAATGAAACAAAAGAACCTGAATTGCGGCAAGACCTGGATTGACGTTCATCTTTTATTCCGTTCTTCTGAAATAATTTGCTAAGTGTTGATAATTTTCGTTCATGATACTGAGAAAATGAATTGCATAGTGTCGTTTGTATTTTTCTTATTACTTTTTGTAGACTTTAGATATTTTTTAATAGATACGAAAATCCTGGGTCATCTCATATTCAAATCTGCTGGAATGGTTCATATTCAAATTTGTAATTTTCTTGTTATTACTTGGTTGAAAAAAAAGACATGGGTCAAATTCAAATCTGTTGGCTGACTTCTGGTGCAAACTGTACTACTTGTCTACTTGTAATTACGGGTCTGCTCGGTTACTTAATATGACAGGAACTGCTGCAAAAGTCAATTTCGACGTCCTGAAAATGTATGCACTCTGTTGAAAAGTATACAGTATGCAATTTTTCCTTCCAATATTCCAGACTTCTCGAAAGAGGATAGTATTATTTTCAATATGGAACATGTCACCCAAAGACTGGTGTCTCTTATCTATTGCGTGGAAATATAAGATACGCCATACACAACAGATTAGTTGGTTGCTGGTGAGCTAGACCAGTAGGGACGAGGCACTACTAGAGACGCACCACCCCAGGTACAACTCCGTCAAGCAGGGGGCTCCACACCCCTCTCCCCTCCCACCGCCGCCACCCCTGGGAAAATACCGGCAAGAAAAGGGCTTAGAAATTATCTTATTGTATTAAATGCCAAGAAATGTGCTTAATATATTAAATATAGAAAGTGAATCTCGAAAATGCCAAATTTTGGCATGTTATATGTGATTGTGTATGTTGAGTGAAGTAAAGTTCGAAGGCCAAACGATGAAGCAACCGACACTTCGTCATAAACCAAGACTCGTTCCCTGTTGAACCATGATTCTTCCTTGGAGATGTTTTGGTTTCTAAGCAGTGTTTTTTTTTAGAAAAGGAGGATGACCCCCGGCCTCTGCATCTGGGAGATGCATACGGCCACTTTATTGATTATTCTCGAGGACCGTACAAAGTATTACAACAATGTGCCTGAATCCACCATCTTGGCAACATATGCCGCTACTCCTATCCAATATGATGAAGGGGTGCTAGCTGGGCCACTACCCAAACCACTCACCTAACTAACATCAAAAGCCGGAAGCCGAAACTCATTCGGAAGCCCCAGCCGAGCCACATACCGGGTCTAGGGCACAATCTTGTCAGACGCACTCGTGTGTCGTCTCCGTCATCTTCCACAGGTCTCCAGATCATATTGAGGCTTCTACCTTGTCTGGCCACTCTGCCATCGACGTCACCATGACGCCAGATAGCAACCTCCCCCTGCGCGAGCCCATCTCCGCGCATCGGACGTCGAGTCTCCACAGCGCCATGCCATCGATCTCCGCCGCCATCAATGTGTGAGATGAAGCACCGCTCCACCATCCCTCCAGCCAGCACTTCCTCAGGTTCCCCCCTGAGCACCCCGAGCCTGATGGCGCAGACTGCCGACGATGCCTCGACCATCGGCAGTAGCTCCACCAGACGAGCGTCGCCTACGTCGCCGCAGCCTCCAGGATGAAGCTGACCAGAATGCATGTGTCGACGCCGAACCGCCACCACTTCCACCGCCGCATGAGCAGCCCCCGAGCAACGCCTTCAGGAAGGAGCACACCACCGTGATGTCGTCGTTGCTTGGAACAGGGGGGTCTGAGGTTTTCACCTGAGCTCCTGGGAGGGGTAGAAGGAAGGAGGTCCTCTCCGAAGCCTCCAACGAGGGAAGCAACACCCAAAGGCACTGCCATCGGAGTGGCCGCCACGCCGGCCAAGAGATTCCCCCGGAACCCTTCCAGCCACCGGATCTGCAAGGCCAGCACCCATGAACGGTGGCCGAAGCCACCAAGGGCCGGATCCGATACAGATCGGAGTAGATCGGGGTCGAGGACGAACATCACCATGGCCACCAACATCCAGCGAAGAACCGTCGCCGCAGCCGAAGCCCACCACCTCCCCGCCATCCACATGGCCAGGGAAGTGGCCCACCTGTCCACGCCGGCGCCGCCCGCCGAAGCTACGCCGCGTGCCACCAGCCAGGGCCGCCGCCATGGATCCGAGGCTCCCCACGAGGGTCGCGCCCGACCAGCGCGAGCGCCAGATCCCGCCGCCGGCGGCCGCCAGCGGGGTGTTGCCCGCCGACGATCGCCGACGACGAGCGCCAGATCCCACCGACGGGCGCCGCCAGCACGCAGCCCGCCTCGTGCAGCCCTCCACGCCAGCCACCGTGGCAGCCCAGCGTCGACGCGTCCCGCACAACGCCGCATTCCGGCCAGGGTAGATCACCCCACGGCGATCCCGCCTCGCGAGAAGGAGAGAGCGCCCCGCCGCCGCCCATGCCGGGCGGGCTTCGCCCGCCGGCACGCCCTGGCGGCGGCGAGGGGAGGGATGGGGAGAGGGTCGCGGTTCGGCGGCGGCTAGGGTTTCCTCCCCTGCCGCCCGTGGGAGCGCCAGAGGAGCTGCCTCTTTCTAAGCAGTGTATGTCACAATTTTTGCGAAACCTTCTTAAATTTTTACCACAACCTCTAGATTTCGGAGCCTCCCGTGGAAAGACGCCCTCTCCAACCGGGAACCGCTAGATTTCATTTTCTAATCGGTTTGGTAAGCGAGAAAGAGACGTGGACATCTTTTCACAAAGGATATATGCAATGGCCAATGGGTTCACATACACACTACTACGTGCTGTACATTTGTTACCCGGCCGGGTCAACACCACGCCCAACATGCACATCTTCCTCAATCAAGATATAAAAACATGAAAGGGTTGGTTAGCTGGACAAAGCATAAACAAAAACCTGATTAAAAGAACTAGATTGCCATAATCTCTCCCTAGTTCCTAGTCCACTCTGCCGTCACAGACGCATGGAAAGTCACGATCGAAGCCATGGATGCACGGCACCAGTCGATACAAAGTTACTGTAACTGCCGCCCGTTTGCCCAAAGTCAAGGTTGAACGATGGTCAAGAACCGGAGGTTGTCCAAACAAGCGACGCGTAGTGCCGTTTTATTAGCTTGTTCTTGACATCTTACGGAGACATGGCAGTGCTGCAACCAGCACCATACGTGTGTGTGTGTTTTATCTAGTACTCCCTCCGTCCGAGAAAGCTTGTCCCTCAAATGAATGTATCTAGCATCAAGTTAATGCTAGATACATCCATTTGAGAAACAAGTTTGGGACAAGTTTTTTCGGACGGAGGGAGTAAGTTCCACGGGAAGAATGTGTAGGTTTGAATATGACTAAGGTTTGTTTGAAGTAAAGCGGCCGTAGCGGGTTTGGACCGGCATTATTAGTTTGTCGTACTGGTAGTATAGTAAAGACCTGATTTGGTTGTTCAGTTTTGCCGCGTATGCTGGGTGCCTTCGCCCCTCAATGAACGCATGAACCCTCTAGTATTATTTGGACTAAATTACTTTTGTTTAGACTTTGCTGGCCCTTCAAAAACCTTACTTGCACATCGACGCACCCTTCTGATCGGCGCATTTGACTTTAGTTTGTCACCAGCCGTCGGTCGCCTTGCCAGCGTGACACCTACTGTAGTCGCCAACACGGTTGGCGCATCTAGGCTAGAGGTTCTATCTTTAGCTGGTAGATCTTTCGAGAGATTTATCTTCATTTCTTAGAGGATTTGGCTTGATAGATGGGCTAGGGATTTTTGAGTCACATATTAGAAGGCCTGATACGCCATAGAACTTGCCAATTTAAAAGCGCCGCCGATGTAATTGGCAAATTTTTAAACTGTGTACCGCAGAATTGTTGATGTCGTTGTACTAAAATCATAACACGCTAGATAAAAGTCATCATTTTGGTGGGGTGTACCGCGCAGGTAAGTTGGCACTTCTCGGTTCGTATCTGCATGCCAACGACGCTAGCAATTTGCCCAAGCAAGGTGACATGCCTAAGATTTTGGTGCATACGACGTCACGCATCCAGCGTCGGCGCCTTTCGGGGTGCCACCAGCAGAGTCTGGTCACTAGAGCCGTAGGCGATGGCCTTCCCGTCGTGTGCTCCCCCTTAGAACAGACAAGGGTGATAGGGATGTGGGGAGCAAGTGCAAACCATGAGCGAACTGGTCAATTGCAGGTTTTAAGCATTAGACGTTATCCAACAGTAGCATCGTGCGTGCTTGCAGTAAACCGCGGTTGGTTTTGCAACAACACTACTGATACGTCTCCGACGTATCTATAATTTTTTATTGTTTCATGTCATGCTTACACTAAATTAGCATACTTTTGACACCAATTGTTCCAATACAAAGGCTTTTAGATGAGGTGATGTGTGCATTAAATGGCTTAGCAACTCAAATCCCAATGCATAAATGATTAGCTTTTTTATTGTTAAGCTTCCTATTAATTTGTTATAGACTTAGAATTGTGTTTTTGCCTACGTACACGTGCTTAGCATCGCTTCTTGCTAGGGTCACCAAACTACTCTCTTCTCTCTCTATAATTAATTTGCCACATTAAACTTTATGTCTATTTGGTAGCCTCAAAGCATCTCTAAATGATCAATTAAAATTTAGGCCCCTATATGGCCTCTTATCTTTTAACTCCTTATATTTGCTCCTTTAAAAAAATTGCAGTTTCTTACCAAACCCCTAAAACCTAACTCCTTAAAAAATTTAACGCAAACTCATTTACTTTTGTGTCATCGAGTGAAACTTCATTAAACGACACCATGGTAACATACTTCATGAGTTCTTCGTGAAGAGAATTAATCCAAAGAAAACTACAAGAATAATCACAAACTTCAATAGAGACAGACCTTCCTTGACTGCTCCTAGTAGTCTGATCAATACTTTCTCCAGCTCATTTTCATTGCCTACATTGTTGCTCTTATCTGTAGGCTTTTCGAGCTTCCACACTTGTTTCTTCTCTGCCTCCTCAAACTTGGACATTGCATCCTCTATAATCTCATCGCTAGCAATTAGTGTACCAAAATCTAGTAAATTTCTATTTATCAGTAGACCAATGTACTCTTCTTTCCGATACTAAAACTTGTGTCCTTTCTACATAAAAATTTAAGCAAGCAATGTTTTTCAAATTGTGTCGAACCCGAAGAACAACCGTACAAAATTGCACTCACTCTGTCCATTCACACTAGTAGAAAATCCATTCAGGATGTTTGCTCGTGCTTGAGACGAGGCGCAACACCAGCCACCAGCAGTCACCACACTTGATGACCAGTAGAGGCTCGCCAACAGCTGCTGGACGAGGGCTGAGCACGGCCGACTGGAGGACGTGGCGGTGTCGGCACTCGGTCAATAGGTGAGATGCGAGCGCCGACAAGAGGAGGACATACCTTGAGGCAGTGCGGAGCGGTCGATGTGGCTGCACGGTTCGGGCCACGATGAATCCTGCCAAAATGCGACGGCGTCGGGGGTCTGGGTTCGTCGAATTAATCCGGTGACGGCGGCGACATGCGTAGATGTGTCGATTTAGGCGGCGATGACGACGAGAAACGACCGAATCAAAGCGGGGAGGAGCGCGGTGGGTGCTACAGGGTGTCGACGGTGACGCGTGGTGGTTGACGAATGAAGTAGGGCAGCAACAGAGTGGATGCGGCCGAGCGGGGTTGAGCGGCAGCCATGGAGGGGAAGGGAAAAATTATACTAAGTCGTCGAGTAAATCTAATGGCCGGGATGGCCGAGGAGTAAAAGATTGTACTCCTCTAATACCGAGAAGAGCAACTCTAGCAGACCCCGCATCCGTCCGGCCCGCAAAACGTGTTTGCAGTTCACGGAAAAACGTGTTTGCGGGCCGGCGCGCACGGCCGCATATGCAGACCCCGCATAACGGACCCGTAAAAAAGGATATTCGCGGAATATGCTTTTTTACGGGTCGGCTTTGCGGGGTCTGATCTGGCGCAGCTCCTCCCGGCCTGGAAAACCTTAATTTGCACCTTAATTTGATCTAGCATAATGCATTTTTTTGCTTTTTCAACAACATTGGATACATAAGACATCACCAAATCTTTGCTAGAATAGCAAGACAAAAAAAAAGAACCACAAGTATGCATTTTAGAAGATTTTCAACTTCCATAACTGCTCCCACTAGTTGATGCAATATCTTCTCCATGCACTCATTGTTGATCTGCGGATTCTTGATCTTGCATTCTTCATTCTTCATCGTTGATTCGAAAGAAGTAGACGTTGCTTCCCCTCTAGTTGCACATGCAGCCACATCATTGCCTTCGATTCTACTAAGGAGTGCATCAACATTTATTAAGTTTCTTTCTTTCAACAAATCAATGTATTGGCCTTCCCAAAACCAAAATGAGCATCCATCTTCCTACACAAAAAATGACCATGTTCGAAATGAGGATCCGCAATCGAACCAAAGAATGAGCTATCAAAATGAGCTACCGCAAGTGCACGTACCACGTTGTTTTTGCATTTGAAGAACACCCATCCGGGTGCTTCGGCGTGCCCGAAGTTAGACGCAGCACTGTCCGCGGGCAGTCGTCGCACTGTATGAGCGGCAACGGCGAGCCACTGAGCCGTTGCGCGAGTGCCGAGCCCGGTGGACGGCCAGACGAATCCATGCCCGCAAATTGTCGGCGGCGCCGGGAGGACGAACCCGTACCTGCATGCGGCGATGCGCCCTTGCCGGGGCTGCGGGAGATGCTCCCCGACCACTCCATCGCTTGGCGCAGCCACCGGCGGCCGGAAAAGCCAAATCCGGCGGCCCCCCGGTGAAGGTCCGCAGATCCACAAAAGTGGAGGCCTCGTGCGTGTGGCGGCCTTTCGGCGAGCTCCTGCCAGCTGCTTTCGCCGGAATCTTGGGCGTGCGGGGTGGCGGCGGCGCGAGGTGGGGAGGGGAGGTGGTTGGTGGGGGAAAGCGCGGGCTGAAATGTCCCCCACCAACCGCTTCCGCTTATATGCAGGGCACCGCAGCCGCGAGGGGGAAACCCGCGTTTTCCCGGGTTGGGGTTGGAATTTTGCCGCGCCCCTCAAACAATTTTGCGGACCGAGGCGGGATGTGGGGTCTGATCAGGCAGGTTTCTCCGCCCCGACCCGTATTTTGGCGGTTATTTTCCGGGTCGGGGCGGGATGTGGGGTCTGCTAGAGTTGCTCTAAGAGGTCGGCTATGTTCGGTTTTGGCCCTCAAAATCGATCTTTTACATCTCTGACCGGTTTTAGGGATTAGTTAGAAATGCTCTTAGAACATGTACAAAGTTGAACATGCTCCCTAATAAGCTATAAATAAGCCTACTAGCGTCGCAGCCTCTCAACTCTCGGGATACGATAAACAAAATATTGAGCTGAAGGCACGTACGGTGGTGGTGGAAGAAATTAATGGACAAGCTTCCCAAGCGCCCGGCAAACTACGTGCCACTTAATCCGGTCGGGTTCCTTCCGCGCGCCAGTGCAGTATACGGCGCCCGGACGTCGGTCGTCTACGGGCGTCTCAAGTTCACGTGGAGGCAGACGCACGAGCGCTGCCGTCGCCTCGCCGCCGCCCTCGTCTCCCTCGGCGTCCGCAAGAACGACGTGGTCTCCGTCCTCGCGCCCAACGTGCCGGCAACGTACGAGATGCACTTCGCCGTGCCCATGGCTGCTGCCGTGCTCAACGCCATCAATACGCGCCTGGACGCCAAGGCGGTGGCGGTCATCCTGAGGCACGCCCAGGCCAAGGTCTTCTTCGTCGACTACGAGTACGTGCGCCTCGCTCACGACGCGCTCCAGATCGTTGCCGATGCCGGCGCGCCCGTTCCGCTTGTCGCCGTCATCGACGATATCGACAGGCCCACCGGCGTCCGGCTCGGCCTGTTCAAGCTTGAGTATGAGGCACTGGTCCGCAAAGGAGACCCAGCGGCGGAGCTGCCCTCGCTCGAAGACGAGTGGGATGCGGTCGCGCTCAACTACACCTCGGGGACCACGTCGGCGCCCAAGGGCGTGGTGTACAGCCACCGTGGTGCATACCTCAACACCATGGGCCAGCTGCTGTCATGGGGGGTGGGCAACGAGCCCGTGTACCTCTGGACGCTCCCCATGTTCCACTGCAACGGGTGGACACTCACGTGGGGAGTGGCGGCGCGCGGCGGCGTCAACGTCTGCATCCGCGAGAACCGCGCCGCCGACCTCTACCGTGCTATCTCCGACTACGGCGTCACTCACATGTGCTGCGCGCCCGTGGTATTCAATATCCTCCTTGCCGGCCAGGCACCGCGGCTCGCGGCTCCCGTCCACGTCCTCACTGGCGGCGCCCCGCCGACGGCCGCCCTGCTGGACCGTGTCGAGCGGATCGGTTTCAAGGTGACGCACTCCTACGGACTCACTGAGGCAGGCCCCGCTTTGGCCTGCGAGTGGCGTCACCAGTGGGACCTCCTACCGCTCGCGGAGCGCTCACACCTCAAGGCCAGGCAGGGGGTCAGCATCCTGTCTCTCGCCGATGCCAATGTCGTGGTCGACGATGACACCATGTCTAATGTGCCGCGCGACGGCAAGTCCTTGGGTGAGATCGCGCTGCGCGGCAGCAGCCTCATGAAGGGGTACCTCAAAAACCTGGAGGCGAATGAGAAGGCCTTCAAGGGCGGGTGGTTCATGACAGGCGACGTCGGCGTCGTGCACCCGGACGGGTACATGGAGATAAAGGACAGGTCAAAGGATGTGATCATCAGCGGCGGTGAGAACATCTGCAGCAAGGATCTGGAGTACACGCTGCTCCAGCACCCAGCTGTGGCGGACGCGGCAGTGGTCGCGATGCCTCACCCGCACTGGGGCGAGACGCCGTGCGCGTTCCTCGTGGCTAGAGACAAGGCTGCTGGGGTCTGCGAGGATGAAGTGATCGCCTTCTGCCGCGAGCGCATGTCACGCTTCATGGTTCCCAGGAAGGTGGTCGTCATCGACGCCCTCCCGAGGAACGCGCTGGGAAAGGTTGAGAAGGTGAAGTTACGGGATGCAGCCCGAAATCTTGTGCCCTCCACTGTGGCAAGGCTATAAGACGCTCACGTATGTACTACTGAAAAAAATAGCATGGCTAATTGAGCGCTATAGCGTGTAGAGAATTATCTCACTAAATAAACCAATGTATGTGGCTAATAGCATAATTTAAAGGGCGGCGCTATTTTTTTTCCTTGGTAATGTATGTGGAAAACATTACCAGTGTATCTACAACATCAAAGTAACATATAATTAGATTCATATTTGAATATACTTTCATGATGTATCATTTGATGATTGTGGATGTTGGTCAAGGATAAATAGGTTCCACTTAAAACGGACTTGGGCCGAACTCATAGCGCACAACATTTTGATATGGGAATAGGCAAATTGATGTACCTTGTTTTATCCCTCTTGACTCCACAGGGTCGCCATCTGTAACCAGAAGAACCCTTGGTTACATTCTCACTGATGTCAGCCTCAAGTCCATACTCTGGAAATTAAATATGTGCCAAAATTTTATTCTTCTATAGATCTTTTCCTCTGCCCCATTGATAATCTAGAGTTGAACAACTTGTCTTTGTGGAAAAACAACCTTACTTAATGAAATGATGACCTAACCTATAGCAAGCAGCTATCAATCTTTTTTTTTTCCTTTAGACCAGCGCAACAATGAGAAGATTAAAATTCAGTTCAAGTATATGTTGAGGTAGGCAGGTACTTTTTGAAAAATGAGGTAACCTCTTGGGTCACGTATGTGTTGCATGCATTGTTGTACATTAATATACCTTATTCCCTCCGTTTCAAAATGGCGGAGCTACGTGGAGTCGAACTCAGGTCCTCCAGTTCAGCGTATAAAGCTGTGACCAGTTGACGTAGCACATATTTGTGTGTTGTATCTAAGAGGGTTCGTCCAATTATTGATAGGCCCACCTCGGCTCTCTATATCCAACCATACCAGTTTTTTTTATAGGGATAACCATACCAGTTTATATACGTGCAAAACTTGCACATATCTAGAAACTGGCTGCTGGATGATTACCACCTAAGTGGTGAGATAACGGATGTGGGATGTAGGCAGAGATTGCCATGGTCTTCACAAGAGACACGAATCGATGCTACATAAAAACCAGGCCAATTAAGACTACGACATACTGCACGTCGGCTGGAAACAAAAGGCCCTCATGATGATGGGGTTGGTCCTCTGATGACCTGATATTCCAAATATTAATAGAGTCTTCAGATATCCTCAATGAATTGCTATGCTGGAATAACAAAGAACTAGAAATTTACTCCCTCCGTTCCTAAATATAAGTCTTTTTAGAAACTTCACTACAAACTACATACGGATGCATATAGACATATTTTAAAGTGTAGATTCACTCATTTTGCTCCGTATGTAGTCCATAGTGAAATATCTAAAAAGACTTATATTTAGGAACGGAGGGAGTATTTATTTACTTAGCCGATTACAACGTGCACGTGCCAAACGCCTATACTTTCTGTGGGGATACTTTTTTATCCCGTTGCAACGCACGGGCATATTTACTATAAAATATAAAGAAACCTCAAATGATTTTCTGAAAATGTTTATAGTTTTTAATTTGGTGTGTAATATTTAAAGTCATGACAAAAAAATATTACCTACTAATTTGGGGTGTATGGTATTTTTTTTCTCCCGTTGCAACGCACGGGCTCTTTTGCTAGTGTTTTCCAATTTATGTTGTATAATATATTCAATGCCGTCTCCAGAAATCTTGGGGCGCAAATCAAACTCAGATAAAATAAAAATCAATTACCGACACAGAGGCCAAACCAAGGCAGCACACAACATGTACATGGCGATTTTATAACGCTTCCCAGAAAGAAAAATTAAGCATACTACTGATAATAGCAGGTCAAACTGATAATAGCAGGTCATACTACTGATAATAACATGTACATGGCCAGTTCTGTCGTTCTCACGTAATCTAATCAGAACAAATGAATTCGGCCTGATTACCTCATGATATTTTTTGGGGGACAGGGGCGCTGTGCTCGCCCACTTCTGGTCCCTTCATTGACGGGCCTGATATTCATGAAGGTGTTTCCTTCACATTATTAGACTGCCCCTTAAGAATGGAGTTAATTTTTTTCTGCAAGAAAACTTCCGATCTATTCATCTCCAATCGTGACATTACAATGAAGACCACAAACAATAGAATTAATTACATCCAGATCCGTATACAACCTAGCGACAATTACAAGCACTGAAACAGGCCGAAGGCGCGCCGCTGTCATCACCCCTCCCTCGCCGGAGCCAGGCAAAATTTATTGTGGTAAAAAGTCGGGAAGTGTTGTGCGAAAGCCCCATAGGACCAACGCGCCAGAACAGCAATCGCCATCAATGGAGAGTACCATAGATCGGAAGGATTCAACTTGAAGACACACGATTGTAGACGAACGATGAATAGATCCGAGCAAATCCATCAAAGACAGATCCGCCGGGCACATCTCGACAGGCTCACTGACGAAGCTAGACGCAACACCGGGATGGGGGCTAGGCGGGGAGAACTTTATTCCATCTTCAAGGAGTCTCCACCGGCTCGTCTTCCTGAGCAGGACACTAACCCTAACAAAAAGTCAAAGAAACATCTAACGGAGCCCTCCCGCCAGCAAGGGTCAGGATCCACCGCTCCCCCATGGCCCTAAGGACTGCCGAGATGAGACGGGCCAGTGGCGGCGCTGGGTGCCGACGGGAGGCAGAGTAACTCTTGACAAGTAGTTAATTTTTTCATCAAGATAGAATCTAATCTAATACTTCCTTCGTCTCAAAATAAGTGTCTTTAATTTAGTACAATTTTACGATATTTGATTTTACAATTTGGTTGACCACACTTTTTTTTTTGACAAACTTTCGTGAGCGCTGCCTTTTCGTATGGAAGAGGTATTTCCATATACTAGAAGAGAAGAGAGGAACAACAGTAGGACCATTATTAAGTAGATCTCTTTATAATATTTCAGACGCTCAGTCATCGTGTAGGCCATGATGCCATATTGTACATGAAGACAGCTAGCACAAATATACATAGTATATATTGCATCATCAAAACATCGTGCAGAAGCTAGCCAGCAAAGACAACAGGTTTGTGCGTATATACTCAGCCCCTTCCATTTTTAGAAGAACAAGTCTGCCTCTTTCATGGCAGGCCTTCACAGTTTACTGGAGACGACGGCGAGATACTTGGTGTGGCGGCCGTGCGCGAGCACCTGGCCAGTGCCCTTCCTCCTCACCTCCACGGTCACGCATCCCGTCTTGTCGCGGATGCCGAGGACCCGAGCCTCGATCTCGATCTCCTCCTGCATGGCAGCATGCCTCCGTTTGTTAATCAGAATCTCTAGCCATGAATGAGCATTAGTTGATCGATCAGTCACAAGGAAGATAATGAACCGCGGGAAGATACTCGTACGTTTGCACTGGCGGCGTCCAGGTAGGAGATGGTGATATCCAGTGAGACCCCGGTCGTCGGCGAGCCGCCGGCGAAGAACACCGCAGACCCGACCAGGTCCACCAGTGACGCCACCGCGCCTCCATGCATGCGCTTGCTGGAGTTCTTGGATTTTGCCGTACGTGCAGAAATGTATATGATGTTCAGCTCAACGCTCCATGAGACTGTGAGTATGCATGGGATGGGATGTTTGGTTACTTACTGTGAGGTGAGGAGGGACTGTGAACGAGCAGAGGGTGCGGCCGGGTTCGATGGCCTCAACGCGGAGGCCGGCTACGGTGAAGGCGTCGTACAGCCGGATACGCTCGTCGTGCCACCTCTCCATCGCCTCGTCGACATCCTTGGTGACGCCTTCGAGCTTTGCCATCAGGCTCTCGCCTTGTACCGTGCATAGGAGCCTTGTGTATATATATAAACATAAGTCTCACAGTTTCTCAATCGACACATTCATCAGTGCACGCATGGTATGATAGTTACACAATTTATATTACAAAGTTACTGCTAGTTTTCCAAAGTTACTACCACAACTCAAAGTTACATATAGTATTTGAAATAAACTTGTACTTTTTTTTTCAAATGACATTAGTACCTTTCCAAAGGAAAATTGCTCTCTGTTGGACGATGGTTAGTTCTGGTCAACTCAATTCTCATGAACATGGTTCTCTATATGCTTTCATTTTTCGTACCCCCTAAAGGAGTCTTGTATAGGATGTGTTATTTCAGATCCAGATTCTTTCGACAAGTAGATAGTGAAAACATAAAAATACCGCCTCACAAACGGAGCATGGTTTTTCGACCAGAGGACCAGGATCATGACCTCAAGGTCAAGAATGATGTCTTACTCAGTCAATGACTCTTCAAACTTCTTACTGAGGAGGGTGTTTAGCAAACTTTGCTACACAATAAGTATCTAGGTTAAAAAGTAGTGTTCCGAGGCATTTTGGAAGCCGTGGGACTTACATTTCTGGGCTGGCCTGATGTCGGCAAAAAAGCATCCTAAAGGACGGCTTAGAGATTCATTTCTGGATGGATAAGTGATTAGGAAACAACACTATCCGGGAACAACATCCGTCCGGCATTGTACTATGTTGCCTGCGATAAGAATAATACAATTGCGCAAGTGCTTTGGCTTCAACACCCTCCCCCCCCCCCCCCCCCCCCCCCCCCGAATGTATCTTTTCGGCGGGACTTGGTTGGCCCCCGTTTCATGTCATTGCAACACCTGGTATCCAGACTGGAAACAGGACGGGATGTGTTTGGTTGGAGTCTCACCGTATCAAGTTCTCTCATAATCAACTCTATGTACATTGCTCCCATGCATTCTGATATTCCAGTCGGTAATTAAAAAAATGAAAATGGAAGGTATCTCTAAAAATAAAGTTTTTCATGTGGTATCCTCGGGGAGGCGTCGTGCTGAGTAAAGACAACATCACACAACTAGCAAGGAAGTAAGAAATGTAGATTCTGTACACACGACAAGATGATCAAACACCTCTTCTTCCAATGTGGTCATTCATCCAAATAGCATCACATATGTACATGCCCGCAAGTGTTGCCAATATATATGGTCATTGGCTGGAAGGAATACGAAATAGATTTAGCACACTAATAAGGGTGGGAGCATCTGCCTTATTATGGCCGCTTCGGCTAAGTAGCAATGATTTTGTTTTTAATGGTAAACTATCTTCTCTTTTGCAGGTTAGTTTTTGTTGTATGCCTTTGCTTCGTACATGGTCTATCTTACACCATATGGAGTACCAATCATTGTTCAGAACGGTGTGTATGTGGTTGGAACAGGTGGCTAGAGAATTCTTACCGAACATGCATGGGTGGCAACATAGTCTCCGGATCGTACCACCTCTTCCTTTGACACAGGTATAGTGTCGGTCTTATAGGGATTTATTGTTGCCTATCTGTCGTATTATTTTCTTTCATATTGGACCTGTTACCTTGGGTTGAGTATATCATGGATATGCAGATACTGCACTCATAATTATGTATCTTCTTGATGCTATATTTTGAGTTAATGAAGCACCCTTTATCAAAAAATTAGTCTATTTTCATAGGCACACGTAAATTTGAGAGTCACCAAAGTTTTTGATCCCGAGAGAAAGCCTCCGCGCCGCTCTTGCAGGGTGGCAGGTGGCACCTAATTTCTTTCCCAAAGGCGCCACCTCCTCCCTCCTCCCCTGGTGGTCACCTCCGGTGCCAAGGCCCCGCCAATCCCTCACCTTTTGTGGCTCCCCTAGCGAGCACTGATAATGGGGAAAGTCACCTACTTAGCCCGAGCTCAAATGAGCTCGGGTGAACAGTAAAAACAGATAAAATCTGAAAGTTTTTTCGTGACAAACATTGACAAAAGTTCTAAGAGCTTACAAAATCTCATCATGGAATCACATTTATGGTAGTCGTGGCAAAAAAACAAATCAGTGTCCCAAAATGCTTTCGGAAGTAGCATTTTTAGAGTATCAAATTTTTTTGCTACGCCTTCCAGGAATGTGATTCCTTGATGAAATTTTGCAGGCTCTTAGAACATTTGTCACAAAAATATTCTGATTTTTTTGAATTTTTTTCGATTTTACTATTCATCTGAGCTCATTTGAGCTCGGGCTAAGAAACTTCGCGTCATGATGATGGAGGTTGCTCCGACAGTGTATCGCGCCCGACGGGGTGGGGTGGGTGGGGGATACCCTTGGGTGATGTACTGCTGTGTGGCTCGTGCCTAATCCACGGCCCAGTTCAACTATTCTTGCCCCGGAGGATCTGGCCTTGGGGGTTCGGTGGTGGATCTAGGCCAAGCAGCCCTGGTCGTCCCACGGTCGGGCCATCTCCCACTTGGCTGCTTGGCGTGGTGGCTCTTGCCACCGTCCTGGACGAGACTTGCCTGCTCCCGGCGCGTGCGTCCATCCGTGCTCCCGCATACGTGGCTTGATTTGTTTGGAACAAAATAAGGCCCGGCCCCATCCCCTTAAAATCAGGGGGGAGATGATTAGATTAGAAAGGAAAAAAGAAAAAAGATAGCCGTAGGATGAGGTGTGAGCACATATGGGAGCATGGGGAGGGAGTAAGCAAGTCGGATCCCACCGTCCTTGGTTGTGCTGTTGTGGTGGTGGTGTGCTGGGCCTATCCCTGTTGGGTGATGGGGAGGGTGGGTGGGGAGGCAATGGCGAGTGGAGCCTTATGGAAATATAAGTGCCCGCGGATTATAATTAACATACAACCGTGGCCCAGCTGCTACCACTGAATTTTTAGCATGATTGGTGCTGTTTTCCCACCATGTTTTTTCTGTTGGCCGCTAACAACTATTTTGACAACTCTTGCCGACTGTAGTTTAACAGTACTAGGATGTCCCTATTGGTAGTGTGAGCAATAATAGAGGTCCCGCTATGTGTCGATTGTTGTGTGGTTCTTATAGGGTGCTAGGTATCTTGAAAAATTGTCCACTTCTTTCGTATTGGGAAAGCCTAATCAATCAGTTGTTCCAGGTACGAGTTCAGGATCTGGCCAACACGCTTTTAATACAAATAGTTGAGACATGCATCAAATACACATTAAGATTTCGTGGAGCGTAAACATGAGAGAGAGTATTTAAATATATTGTCCGCTTTTTTCCAATCAATAGTATGCACCTTTAATTTCAAACTCAAATTAAAAATCCTTTGCCTTGGATCTTTTATAGCTATTCACGTCAAAACAGAAGCCTGCTTACCGAGCGGTCAGCTTGGTAAGCTACCTACAAAAATTTGCAATAAAAAAAAAAGCAGAAGCCCGCTTACCATGGCTAGGTACATGTACTAATTTAGCTACCACCATGAGACGGACTAGGTATCAGTGAGGCTAGAAAAATAGTTTGTTTGATATATTTATATGCATTATCGCCGTAGCAATGCACGAGCATTCTACTAGTATAAATGATTTTCGACCAGGTTAGATTTATTCTTTTTTTAAGGGTTCACGTGTGCCGTTGTTCTTTCCCCGATGGGTGTGGCGTCGGGTTTCAGCAGTGGACCCGGGCCGAGCAGTCCTGGGCTCCTGGCCATCCCACGGGTGGGGCCTCCACAAATTGGATGCTTGGTGTGGTGGCTCTTGTAGCCGTCCTTGGTCGTGGTGTTGCGGTGGGGATGTGCCTAGCCTGCCCTGCACAGAGATCGGATCGGGGGTTGGCGACACCGAGTGAAGGCTTGTGGAGAAATAAGTGGTGCAGATTATAATTAACATACAAACTGCGCCCTAGCTAGTACCACTCATTTTTTTAGTCGATTGGTGTTGTTTTCCCTAAATGTTTGTTGTGGGCCGCTGTCAACTATTGTGACAACTCCTGCCCACTGTTGTTTAATAGTACTCTGATGTCCCGGTGGGGACCGTGAGCAAGTATAGAAGTCCCGCCATGTGTCGATTGTTGTGTGTTTCTTGCAGGGTACTCAGTGTCTTGAAAAATTGGTTACTCTACGTTGGAGTTAAAGATCCAAGAAACATGCTTTTAATACAAATAGCTGCGACATTTATCCATGCCGCGTCTAAGGTTTTTTTAGTGTAAATGTGACATGGATTGTTGAAATATATTGTCTGTCTTTTTTCTTCAGTTTAGACTTTTGCATGAACTGTCTAATGCACGATTTTGTGCACCTTTATTCTATTTCCCCCTCTGATTTTGTGCACCTTCCCGGAGATGGTTCATCGGTTCGATGGTGGTGGTGGCTTCTAAAACGTGTGCATGCGGTGTTTGCTTTAGGTTTGCTGCACCAGGTGCAGGCTCCTGATACGTCATTGCAGCCGGATCCGCGGTGACCCCGGTTCTATAAGGTGGGGAGTGAGGGCACTCCACATTATCCAGTTTGTAGGTGTGAGTGATGACTTCGGATGGTTTGATGTATGTTCTTGTCTGACCATTGTTGAATAATTAATAAAAAATGGTTGTGTGCATCGATTGATGCAGAGTCCGGGGGTTTCAACCTTCGTTTCCGAAAAAAACCAGACTGTCGGGCCTACATCTTTGTTATTTTGGAACAAGTGGCTCACCTTCTTTTAATACAATGACACGACGAGGAAAAGAAAAATAAGTGGCTCTCATTGCTACCGATGAATTCTTTTTCCCTTAAAGAGTGATGGTGTCATCTTATTCGATGGAGCTGTCTTGTCTTTCAATTTGATCGAGGAAACTATCCCTACTCTTTTGCACTTGCAAAATTATCTCGTTTGGTCTTGGTCGTGGTAGAACCATGGACTCCAACATAGTGCTTCCGCCCCAGTGACAATATGTGAATGGAACTTCTGCTAGCTACATATATGCATGTATGTTTCTTAGAAAGCAAGACAAAAATGGAATCCTACACGCGTACCCGCTGCACTTCTTCTTTTCATGACTAGAATGTGCGTCAGCGCCGACGTCATTTGGAGAGCATCCGCTTATTACCATGGTTCCGTTGTCCATTTTGCCCGCTAGGCTTTCCTCCCCAACTGTTTATACCGGGATTCACTGACGATAATCGCTAGCAGTGCGCCGCTCACAAAAGGACATGAACTCTACTATTGGGCATGTCACGATCTTAGCACTAGCTTGTCTGAGACGCGACAACAAAAAAAGAGATTTCATGCGATGGAGAAACAAACATTATAATCAACATGCAGTCGATGTCAAAGTTCTTCACTACAGCAGGTTTACATGTGCAATCCAAATAACAACTTCGTGTAACACAACCTACATCATAGGTAATCCGCGATCCATCACCTGTCACATATTTTTCGTGGAGCTTTCATATTGAATGACTCTATGAAAGTACGTTATCACTTCATGTGATGGCAATAAGCCAATCACGATAGCCATTTCAATGTAGCGTGTGATGTAAATAAATCATCCATGCTCAGAAGTACATGAAAATAATTGAGAGTTTGAGAATCACCCTCTATTAATGCTTTCTATGGTATATTTTGGATCATGTTCACTTTTCCTATTTACATGGATTGCTTTCTAATCACGCTAGAAGTTAAAATATTCACATCATTACGATAGAAACAAAACCATTTAAATTTGTAAAATAGAAAGGGAACACCCCTGGGCATCTACCAAACTCTATTGGCCAATATAAGTTTTTGATCTCCAAATTCGAGAGCAACAACATATTACCATGGTTCCATTGTCAATTTTCCCCGCTAGGCTTTCTTCCCCAACTGTTTATCTCAGGATTCACTGACGATAATCGCTAGTAGTGCGCCACTCACAAAAGGACATGAACTCTACTATTTGTTGTGTCACGATCCTAGCACTAGCTTGTCTGAGATGCGACAATAGAAAAAGAGATTTCATACGATGGAGAAACAAATATTATAATCAACATGCGGTCGACGTCAATGTTCTTCACTACAGCTGCTTTACATGTGCAGTCCAAGAAACAACTTCGTGTAACACACACTACAACATAGGTAGTCCGCGTTCCATCACCTGGCACATGATTTTCGTGGAGCTTTCAAAGTGAATAACTCTACGAAAGTACGTTATCAGTTCATGTGATGACAATAAGCCAATCCCGATAGCCATTTCGATGTAGAGTGTGTTGTAAATAAATCACACATGCTTTGAAGTACATGAAAATAATTGAGAGTTTGAAAATCTCCCTCTATTAACGCTTTCAATGGTATCTTTTGGATCATGTTCACTTTCCTCTTTACATAGATTGCGTTCCAATCACGTTAGAAGGTAAAATATTCACATCATTACGATAGAGACAAAACCATTTATATTTGTAAAATTGAAAGGGAAAATCTTTGGGCATCTACCAAACTCAATTGGCCAATGTAAGTTTTTGATATCCAAATTCGAGAGCATAGTTGCCAGCAGTATGGTTGGAAGGTTATACCTGTATATCATGATCAATATATATTGGCATGGCCTCCAAATTAGATGGCATTTTTGAGACTATGTAGTACTTGCTCTATCGAGAAGAGACTTAGTACGACAAACTGAGGCAATAAGAATGCTTGGTTGAATAATACTGTAACATTTTTTTATGATCGGTTGTCTAAAATCAGCTATAATAATGGAGAGGTTTAGGATCTCTCTCTATCAATACTCGATGACAAAATCTTGTGGATGCTTTTCCCTAACGCTAAGTTACGTGGACTAGGTACCAATCAGGTAGGTAAGATAATATGCATGGTTTTCAACCGGGTTGCATGGTGATCCAATGATGGGATATGCGATGGAGTGATGTAATCTTGTTAGTCCCAGTTTGTTGTGAGCTTTGTGCTCTATTTATTTATAATTTCGTAAGACTTTATGGATGGTTGACATGTTGCTTTTGGTAATTAATATGAATATGTGCATCCTACGATACGGGGAAACCCGCTCTTTTCAAAACTAAGGGATAATGCCTATGCATGTACATAAGCCAAAGTCCCTCTGATTTGCTATCTAAAGATAGTTTTTCCAATCGGTAGGTGTAAACTTCATTTTTTTGGTTACCACGCTTTGTGTAGAAGACATCGCCTTACCCAATTTTCACTACTTATCAAGCATACAATAGACTAGAATGTATGCACCACTTGTTGTAAAAGATGGAAGATTTAGCTCTTCTAGTATATATTTAAGAAAATGGACATTAGTTGGGTAGACATGATTTGTTTTTCTATCAGATGGCCTGGCCAGCATCTTAGTTGTTTCAGAACAATTGGCTCACCTTCTTTTAATACAATGAAACAACGAGGAAAAGAAAAACATGTGGCTCTCATCGCTACCGATGAAGTCTTTTATCCGTAAGAACGATGGTATCGTCTTCTTCGACGGATCCGTCCTACCTTTTAGTTTTGATCGCGAAAACTATCCCTACTCTTTTTCACTTGTAAAATTATCTCGTTTGGTGTTGGTCGTAGTAAAGCCATGGGCCCCAACATAGTGTTGCCGCCCCCGTGAGAATATGTGAATGGAACGGCTGCTAGCTGTGTGTGTGTGTGTGTGTGTGCAAACGAGACAAAAATGAACTTCTACACGCGTGCCCACTGTTGTTCTTTTTTTAATGGCTAGAATGTGCGTGAGCGCCGACGTCATTTGGATAGCAACAACCTATTACCATGGTTCCGTTGTCCATTTTGCCTGGTAGGCTTTCCTCCCCAAATGCTGATCTCGGGTTTCACTAACGATACTCGCTAGCAGTGCGCCGCTCAAAAAAGGACATGAACTCTACTCTTGGGTGTGTCACGGTCCTAGCACTAGCTTGTCTAAGACGCGACAACAGAAAAAGAGATTTTATGTAATGGAGAAATAAACATTATAATCAATATGTGGTCGATGTCAAAGTTCTTCACTACAGTTGGTTTACATGTGCAGTCCAAGAAATAACTTCGTCTAACACACACTACATCATAGGTAGTCCACATTCCATCACTTGGCACATGTTTTTCGTGGAGCTTTCAGATTGAATGACTCTACGAAAGTACGATATCACTTCATGAGATGGCAATAAGATAATCCAGATAGCCATTTTGATGTAGTGTGTGTTTTAAATAAATCTTCCATGCTCTGAAGTACATGAAAATAATTGTGAGTTTGAGAATCTCCCTCCATTAACACTTTCTATGGCATATTTTGGATCATGTTCAATTTTCCTCTTTACATGGCTTGTGTTCCAATCATGCTAGAAGGTAAAATATTCACATCATTATGATAGACACAAAACTATTTAAATTTGTAAAATTGAAAGGCAACATCCTAGGGCATCTACCAAACTCTATTGGCCAATGTAAGTTTTTGATCTGCAAATTCGAGAGCATAGTTGCAAGTATGGTTGGAAGGTTTTACCTATATATCATTGATCAATATGTATTGGCATCGTCTCCATATTAGATGCCCTTTTTGAGATTATGTAGTATTTCCTCAAGCGAGAAGAAACTGACTACGACAAACTAAGGGAATAATAATGGTTGGCTGAAAAATACTGTAACATTTTGTGATGATCGGTGGTCTAAAATCTGCTATAATAATGGAGAGGCTTGGGATCTCTCTCTATCAACACTCGATGATAAAATCTTGTTAATCTGTTTCCCTAACAGTAAGTTACATGGACTAGGTACCAATCAGGCAGGTCAGATGATATGCATGGTTTTCAACCGAGTTGCATGGCGATCCAATCATGGGATATGTGATTGAGTGATGTGATCTTGTAAGTCTCGAGTTGCTGTGAGCTTTCTGCTCTATTTATTTAAATTTTCATAAGACTTTGTGGATGTTCGACACGTTGCTTTATTTAAATTTTCGTAAGACTTTGTGGATAGTCGACATGTTGCTTTTAGGAAATAATATGGATATGTGCATCCTACAATATGGGAAGCCCGTTCTTTTCGAAACGAAAAGATAATGCCTATGCATCTACATAAGACAAAGTACCTTTGATTTGCCATCTGAAGATAGTTTTTCCAATCAGCGGGTGTAACTTCATATTTTTGGGTTACCATGCTTTGTGTAGAAGACATCAACTTACCCAGTTTTCACTAGTTATAGAACATAAAATAGACTAGACTGTATGCACCACTGATTGGAGAAGACAAAAGAGTTAGCTCTTCCAGTATATATATATATATCTAAGAAAATGGACATTAGCTGGGTAGATAGGATTTGTTTTTCTATCAGATGGCATGTCCTACATTTTTGTTTCCGAACAATTGGCTCACCTTCTTCTAATACAATGACACGACAAGGAAAAGAAAAGCAAGTGGCTCTCATTGCTACTGCTGAATTGTTTTTCCCTTAAATAGTGATGGTGTCGACTTATTAGATGGAGCTATTCTGTTTTTCATTTTTTATCGAGGAAACTATGCCTACTCTTTTGCACTTGCAAAACTAACTCGTTTGGTCTTGGTCATAGTAAAGCCATGGGGTCCAACATAGTTCTTCCGCCCCGCGAGAATATGTGAATGGAACTTCTGCTAGGTACATGCATGTATTTTTCTTCGCATGCGAGACAAAAATGAACTCCTACACCCATGCCCACTGCTCTTCTTTTCTTTCATGACTAGAATGTGCGTGAGCACCGACGTCATTTGGAGAGCAACACCTTATTACCATGGTTCCCTTGTCCATTTTGCCTGCTAGGCTTTCCTCCCCAACTGTTTATCTTGGGTTTCACTAACGATACTCGCTAGCACTTCGTCGGTCACAAAAGGACATGACTCTACTATTGGTCGTGTCACGATCCGAGCACTAGCTTGTCTGAGACGCGACTGCAGAAAAAGACATTTCATGCAATGGAGAAACAAACATTATAATCAACATGCGGTCGACGTCAAAGTTCTTCACTACAACTGGTTTACTTGCGCAGTCCAAGAAACAACTACGTGTAACACACACCACATCAGTGATATCCACGTTCCATCATCTGGCACATGTTTTTCGTGGAGCTTTCAAATTGAATGACTCTACAAAAGTATGTTAGTACTTCATGTGTTATCCCAAAAGCCATTTCGATGTAGTGCGTGTTGTAAATAAATCATGCACACTCAGAGATACTCCCTCCATTCCAAAATCTTGTAGTGGTTTTAGTTCAAATTTGAAGGTGAGGAGCTCCCTCTATGAACGCTTGCTATGGTATATTTTGGATCCTGTTCACTTTTCCTCTTTACAGGGATTGCATTCCAATCGTGTTAGAAGTAAAAATATTCACATAATTATGATAGAGTCAAAACCATGTAAATTTATAAAATGGAAAGGAAACACCCTTGGGCATCTACCTAATTGTATTGGCGATTGTATCTTTTTGATCTCCAAATTCCAGAGCATCATTGCAACTATTGTTGGAAGGTTTTGCCTATGTATTATTGCTCAAATGAATTGGCATGGCCTCCAAATTAGCAGGCTTTTTGATATTATGTAGTACTTGAGTACTACAAGCCACAAGAGATTGAGTACAAAAAACTAAGGGACAATAATGTTTGGCTTAAAAATACTGTAACATTTTGCAACGATCGATGGTCTAAAATCCACCATAATAATGGAGAGGTTGATGATATCTCTCTATCAACACTGGTGAGCTCTCTCTATCAACACCCGATGGCAAAATCTTGTCAGTCATGTTCCCTAACGCTAAATTACATGGACTAAGTACCAATCAGGCAGGTAAGATAATATGCATGCTTTTCTACCAGGTTGGATGGCGATCCAATCATGGGATACATATTTGAGAGATGTAATCTTGTTAGCGTTGGGTTGCTCTGAGCTTCATGTTCTATTTATTTAGGCTTTTGCAAGACTTTGTGGATGGTAACATGTTGCTTTTAGTAAATAACTAGGCAAGTCGCATGCTCGATGCGTGGGCTAGAACTTTTGAAAGTTTAATAAAGAGATCAAGTTATTTAATCTGCCTAAAGAGAACTCTAGACAAAATGTTTTTTCTTAGTATATTTGGTTTTGTCATAGACATATAAATACATATGTTATCCTTTTTTACCTTATTATTATGCATGCGGTACTCAATGTGTTTTTTATGATGAATCCGTCAGTATCATTTTCATGGCATTTTTGTCTTTTTGCTTTTGTTAGCAGAATGCTAATATGAATTCTAAGTTTGTGTGAAAACTGTGAAAAAATTATTGCTAGATGAGAGTTTTGTTAGTAAAAAGGGCTTTCTATTTTCGTGCCCCTGGTTCCTTAGTTCTCCTCAGTTTTGCCCCTCCACCTTAATGCTCCTCACTTTTCCCCTCCTCCGTTGGCCACAGCCTCTCAAATGCCCAGACGAAGCATTCCGTCGGGTCAAAGCCCATCATTAACCGTTACTTGAATGACGTCCTGACAAATTTGACCTCAAGAGTGTGCCATGGACGTCGCATCCCAGCCCATGGGCTAAGCCAATGCGGCACATGTGCGTATATGCCTAAGAGTCTGGGTCGTCCTGTTCAACCTGCGTGAACAGTGTCAAATACCATTTTCCATTTCTAGTCAAAATTACAAATTCATAGAACATTCATTTCAAATCCAGTTGAGTTATTCAGGTTTCCAAATTCATCATATCTGGCCTATGTAATAGCTAATTTTAGTAATTATACACGAAGCTTTTCTATGTATTTTTTATTTAATTTTTTATTTAATATATATAGGACTTCATTAGAAATTTTTAATCAATTCCCTGTTGGTCCAACTCCGGTACGGAAATTTCTATAAATCCTTCACTAGTAGAAAAAAGGTCAAATGTCAAGCACATTAGTGCCGGTTTGATTTTGAGCCGGCACTAATGTGTGCATTAGTGCCGGTTCCGACGGCTAGCCGGCCGCTCTCATTAGTACCGGTTCGTGGCAAACATTTAGCACCGGTTCGTGCCACGGACCGGTACTAAAGTGAGTGGTGGCAGGATGTTGTCAGTCCGGGGCCCCTCCAGCATCTTTAGTACCAGTTCGTGGCACGAACCGGTGCTAAAGGTCGTCGTACATAAACCCTTCGTCCACCCGAGCTCGCTCTGTTCTTCCCCTTTCCCCTCTCCTCTCTGTTCTTCCCCTCTTCCTCTCGAGCTCATCACACATTTTGCCCAAAAATTGTCAAGATTTGAAGGCCCCCATCCATTCAAATGATCACAAAGGTTAGCAACTTTGTCCTTTCATCTCTCATTGCTAGATTAGCTCTTGCAATGCTTTGTATAGTGATTAATTTATGAGTTTAGTAATTTGGAAGGAAATATACGTGCTAGTATTTGATTTATATGCAATTTGAGGTCAAAAATAACACTTAGTTTGCATATGTAGGTGTGGTTTACGTAGTGCCTTCTAAATCTCCGTCGTAACCACCGTCGATCGCCCGCACCGTCCCGTCGCCGGCACTACCTTGTGGTGAGCCTCTTGTTCATGAATGTTTTACATTACCAAATTGATGTTTGTGTGATTTGGATATATAGTTACTCGCATAATTATCTTACCCGTACGTTGTTTGTTATACATAGTGCCTTGGTTTTGATATCCGTCCCCGTCGGCCCTCGTCCTTGTTATGATTCGGATGTGGTATATTCTCTTTTAAAACTAGTTGTTGCATTTCGTGTTTATGACAAATTATTATGCCCATCAAGTTGACATAGATATTTTTATCTAGGAGGTTTGTGAACCGGAAATTCCAACCGACCCTATTGTCGAGAGGTTAAATTTAGTTGAAAGAGAAAACGAGTATTTGAAAGAAAAATTGAAAAGAATTGAGGGGGGGAAGATGGAATTGGAGTTGCATGTTGCCGATGTCGTCGATGATCACAAGATCAAGATGGAGAAAATGCGCTTGAATATTAGAAAGGTTAGAAAATATGCCATTGATAGTGAGGCTTAGTATCATTATGCTGTTGGATCAATTGTTACCTTAGTTGCGATCTTGATCGCATTTGTTGTTGCATTTAAATGCTTTAGTTAGAGAATTATTTGTTTGTTGCATTTAAGTGTTGTATGAACTTTATGTATGAACTTTATGTATGAACTTGTATTAATTTGGTCTTTTCGGTGTTGTGTAATGAAGATGAGCCGACAATGGATGTACGATGACCGATGCTCTCCCGAGTTCATTAATGGCGTGCAAAATTTTCTACTTGCGGCTGAGGCAAACAAGCGGGCGGATGGTTTTATGCCTTGTCCATATGCTGTCTGTAAGAATGATCACAATTACTCTACGTCAAGAACCATTAACGTCCACCTGTTTAAGTCCGGTTTCATGCCCCACTATAATGTTTGGACCAAGCACGGAGAAAGAGGGGTTATGATGGAAGACAATGAAGAATAAGAGGACGACGACAGCTATACTGGCCATGGGTTCCCTGAATACGATGATACAACAATGGGGGAAGAAGCTGAGCCCGCAATGCGGGAAGAAGCTGAAGAAGAGGCATCAGATGGCCCGCTGATGATCTAGGTCGGGCCATTGCCGATGCAAAGAGAAACTGCGCAAGTGATTTGGAGAAGAAGAAGTTGCAGCGCATGTTAGAGGATCACAAGAAATTGTTGTACCTGAATTGTGAAGCTGACAAGAAAAAGTTGGGCACCACACTGGAATTGCTGCAATGGAAAGCAGAGAATGGTGTATCTGACAAGGGATTTGGAAAGTTGCTGGTAATGATAAAGAATATGCTTCCAAAGGACAACGAATTACCCGAGAGTACGTACCAAGCAAAGAAGGCTGTTTGCCCTCTAGGGTTAGAGGTGCAGAAGATACATGCATGCCCTAATGACTGCATCCTCTACCGCAGTGAGTACGAGGATTTGAACGCTTGCCCGGTATGCGGTGCATTGCGCTATAAGATCAGCCGCGATGACCCTGGTGATGTCGAGGGCGAGCGCCCCAGGAAGAAGATTCCTGCCAAGGTGATGTG
Organism: Aegilops tauschii subsp. strangulata; assembly: GCF_002575655.3. Classification (NCBI taxonomy): domain Eukaryota; kingdom Viridiplantae; phylum Streptophyta; class Magnoliopsida; order Poales; family Poaceae; genus Aegilops; species Aegilops tauschii. The sequence continues at coordinate 646,616,043 of NC_053036.3, read as the reverse complement.
ATGGCACAGAGAAGACCGTAAGAAAGACGGAAAGTTGAGAGTGCCCGCTGACGGGTCGCAGTGGAGAAAAAGTGAGAGAAAGTACGGGAAGGAGTTTGCAGATGACGCAAGGAACGTATGGTTCGGTCTAAGCAAAGATGGCATTAATCCTTTTGGGGAGCAGAGCAGTAACCATAGCACCTGGCCTGTGACTCTATGTTTGTATAACCTTCCTCCTTGGTTGTGCATGAAGCGGAAGTTCATTATGATGCCAGTGCTCATCCAAGGCCCTAAGCAACCCGGCAACGACATTGATGTGTACCTAAGGCCATTAGTTGAAGAACTCTTATAGCTGTGGAATGGAACAGGTGTACGTGCGTGGGATGAGCACATGGGGGAAGAATTTGAACTAAAGGCGTTGCTGTTTGTGACCATCAATGATTTGCCTGCTCTCAGTAACCTTTCAGGACAGACAAACAAGGAATACCGCGCATGCACGCACTGTTTGGATGATACCGACAGTATATATTTGGACAATTGTAGGAAGAATGTGTACCTGGGACATCGTCGATTTCTTCCGAGCAGGCATCCCGTAAGAAAGAAAGGCAAGCATTTCAAAGGTGAGGCGGATCACCGGACGAAGCCTCGCCACTGTACTGGTGCTGACGTACATGATATGGTCAAGGATTTGAAGGTAGTCTTTGGAAAGGGTCCTGGCGGACAACCTATTCCGAATGACGCTGACGGACGCGCACCCATGTGGAAGGAGAAATCTATATTTTGGGACCTGCCCTATTGGAAAGACCTAGAGGTCCGCTCCGCAATCGACGTGATGCACGTGACGAAGAATCTTTGCGTGACCCTGCTTGGCTTCTTGGGTGTGTATGGGAAGACAAAAGATACACCTGAGGCACGGGAGGACCAGCAACGTATGCACGGAAAAGACGGCATACATCAGGATCATGCCAGCTACGCTCTTACCAAAGAAGAGAAGGAAATATTCTTTGAATGCCTGCTCAGTATTAAGGTACCGTCTGGCTTCTCGTCGAATATAAAGGGAATAATAAACATGGCAGAGAAAAAGTTCCAGAACCTAAAGTCTCATGACTGCCATGTGATTATGACGCAACTGCTTCCGGTTGCATTGAGGGGGCTTCTACCGGATAACGTTCGATTAGCCATTGTGAAGCTATGTGCATTCCTCAATGCAATCTCTCAGAAGGTAATCGATCCAGAAATCATACCAAGGTTAGAGAATAATTTGGTGCAATGTCTTGTCAGTTTCGAGTTGGTGTTCCCACCATCCTTCTTCAACATCATGATGCACGTCCTAGTTCACCTATGCGAAGCGATTAACGTTTTGAGTCATGTATTTCTACACAATATGTTCCCCTTTGAGAGGTTCATGGGAGTCTTAAAGAAATATGTTCATAACCGTGCTAGGCCAGAAGGAAGCATCTCCAAGGGCCATCACAATGAGGAGGTCATTGAGTTTTGTATTGACTTTATTCCTGACCTTAAGCCGATTGGTGTTCCTGAATCGCGGCATAAGGGCAGACTGGAGGGAAAAGGCACGCTAGGAGGGAATCAACTTATATGTATGGACGAACATTCTCTCACTAAAGCACACTACACAGTTCTACAGAATTCCGCCTTGGTGGCTCCGTATATGGACGAACACAAGAATTTTCCACGCTCCAAACACCCGGAGCGGTCTGATGACTGGATTAGACGTGAACAAACTAGGAGTTTCGCCGGCTGGTTGCAGACACGTACCATGCATGACGCCTCTATTGAAGATGACATGTACTCGCTATACCGGTTACCATCTTCGAATATAATGACTTTCAAAGGGTACGAGATAAATGGTAATACATTTTACACGATCGCCCAAGATAAGAAGAGCACCAACCAAAACAGTGGTGTCCGCTTTGATGCAACAACCAAGACGGGAAAGGAAACATATTATGGTTACATAGAGGACATATGGGAACTTGACTATGGACTTGGTTTGAAGGTCCCTTTGTTTCGGTGCAAATGGGTCAATATGACACGAGGCGGGGTAACGGAAGACCCGCGGTACGGAATGACAACAGTGGATCTCAACAATCTTGCGTATGCAGACGAACCATTCATCCTAGCCAATGATGTGGCACAGGTTTTCTATGTGAAGGACATGTCTACCAAGCCGAGAAAAAGAAAAGATAAGGAAGCGAATGCATCATACGATGAGCCAAAGCGCCACATAGTTCTTTTTAGGAAGAGAAACATCGTGGGAGTGGATGACAAGACATACATGTCAGAAGATTATGAAAAGTATAATGAAATTGCTCCGTTCACAGTGAATATTGACCCGAGCATCCAGTTAAATGATGAAGATTTTCCATGGCTATGGCGCAAAGGGACACACGCGAAGAAAAAGTTTCACACCCAAAGATGTGGGATGTGATCGGCTTCACTATCATCACTTTCTTTTGTGTTTCACACCTAGGAGGGAATCTCTGTAATAGTTATGGTAGTTATGTGTTTTGGCATTTGAAACGCGAAGAAATTTTATGTGCAAACAAATTCTTTCATGCATTTACTGATTTTTTCAGCTAAATGACCCTGAAATTGAAAAGCATTTCAAATGAACTCAGAAAAGGTTGAAAGTTGGCATGGTATCATAATTTCACCCACATAGCATGTGCAAAAAAGTAGAGAGGGTTACCGCAAAAACTGGATGCACTTCATGTACAAAATGGACAATCTCTTTCGAAGTATCAGGGTTTCAGACGAAAACTCATCTGTTACAAAGGCATTCCATTTTTTAAATAACCAAAGCATTACCAAATTGAATATAATGATAAAACACACTAATATTAAACATAAGAAAAAAGAATCACTGAAAAATCTATTTTCAAAGTTAAGTTATTCACAAACTAGTGATTCAGACAAATTTCAAACAATTCAAAATTTAAACTATTCAAATTTGAAAACTACCGGCACTAACAAAAAGTTTGTAATTTTTTGTACCTAAAGCAAAAATATTCACAAAGAAACTCTAAATACAGCAAAAAAACAACTCAAAAATAAATAAACCAAAAAAATAAAAAAAATAAGAAAATAAAAATGCCACCTATTGGGCCAGAGCGGCCTGCATACGACCTGTAGTTGGGCCAGGATGCAGGCCCGCAAACCCAGTAGGCCCACAGGCAGAGTAGGAGAGGTAGGCCCAGAAGGCCTGCTTTTGAGAGGAGCTCAATGCAGTGCCCGCGCTGGGGCTTATAAACTGGTCTTGGCGCTCCTCAACTAGCGAGGTGGGACTAAACTTCTGCGCCTCTCATCTAGCAGCGCACCCCCTTTAGTACCGGGTCGTGGCTCCAACCGGTACTAAAGGGGGGGTCATTAGTACAGGTTCGTGCCACCACCCGGTACTAAAGGGCGGTGCTTCCTGCCACTTGGCCTGGCCAAAACAGACCTTTAGTACCGGTTGGTGGCACCAACCGGTACTAAAGGGGTGTTCTATATAAGAAAACACTTTAAAAAAATTCAGTTTCTCATCTCTCCCTCTGCTTCTTTCTCCTCTGCCCCGTCGCCGCCGCCCCTCGTCGCCGCCCCCGTCGCCGTCCGTCGCCGTCCCCGTCGCCGTCGCCGCCCCGGCCGTCCCCGTCCCCGTCGTCCCCATCACCGCGCCCCGCCCCGTCGTCGCGCCCCGCCCTGTCGTCCCGTCGTCCCCGCCCGGCCCGTCCCCGTCCCGGTCGTCGCCGCCCCGTCCCCATCCCCGTCGTCACCGCCCGTCTCCGTCCCCGTCGCCGCCCCCCGTCGTCGCGCCTCGCCGCCATGTCCACACACACACACATTGTTATTTAGTTTTTTAGTTATAAATTTTAGTTATAGAAATTTTTCTGTTTTTTAGTTATAGAAATGTTAGAAATTTTTCTGTTTTTTAGTTATCAAAATATTAGAAATGTTAGTTATATAGAAATGTTATAAATTTTTCTGTTTTTTAGTTATAGAAATATTTATAGAAATGTTAGCAATTTTCCGTTTTTTAGTTATAGAAATATTAGAAATGTTATAGAAATGTTAGTTATATATATAGAAATGTTAGAAATTTTGGAATTAGTTTTAGCTAGATGAATTAGATTAATGTCAAATTGTTAGAATTTGCATATAGAATTTTAGTTATCACAATCCAATCATTTAAAAAATGTTACTTTTTGCGGGCATATAGTATTTGTTCTCGACGATGCCCGGCCCACATCCTCGCCGTCGACCCGTTCGTGACGACGTCCGGCTGACCCATGTCCGGGACTGGGCTCCGCCGGGCTGGCACTGGGAGGTGCTACCTGGAGGGGCGCGCCGCTTGGTGAGGAACCCGGCCTCGGGTCCCGTCGTCGACCCTGATCTCCTTTGGTGGCGTTCGCGTGGGCCACATTCGGTGCAGAGGGAGCCGGCCCTGCCGGAGGTGGTGCGTCGCCGTGTCAGGGAGGAGGACGAGCACGTCCATCGCTACATGGCTGCTATGGGTGTCAGGTTCTGCAATACCTGGCAGGTTCTTTGGGCAGATGACCGGAGATATGATCCTGTGATGGTTCCTTCTCTTTGGGTGTCCACCGCTCGCGCCCCAGGAACCGCGAGTGGCCTAGATTCTTCTTAGTATTCGATCTTTATTAGCTACCTAGCCAGTGATGTATTCGATATATAATATTCGAGACGATGTATTCGAGATTATATATATTATTCGAGACGATGTACTCGAGATTATATATCATTCGAGACGATGCATATTATATACTATATGATTCCGTTTTTCCTGATTGATTGCACCCATGCATTGTAATTTGAATACTAAATTGTTTTATTTTTCTTATGTATTAGTTAAGTAAAAGCTATGGCAGACAATACCGGCACACAGAGAGAGAGAGAAGATGAATTGTTCGAGATCATACGCAGCCTTCGCAGGCTAGATGATCTGAATGAAGCAGATGGCGGCTCCCAATATCTGAACAATACCGGGGAGGGTGATGATAAGATATTCGATCTCGACGACCGAGCTGATGAAGTCATGAACTATGATTGTGATTATGATGATGCAGACAATGTTTATGATGACACTGACAATGTTGATTTTGAAATAACATAGACTACCGGCGAGGTATATTTATATAAGCAGGCATCTGGTGATCATCACGTGATTTTTTTAATTTGAAGATATATTAACGAATCGATCTTTCTTCTTTCAGCCCTCCGGATCAAGCAAATCTGCTTCTACAGACAGCAGGACAAAGCGAGGCCCGGGCAAAAGGTTGAAGGAGGGTGTAAAGGACAACATCGACTCCATCAAAGCTAATGGCGAACCCCTCACGCCTAAGAACATTGCGAACAAGTGGACTCGTCAGTGCGGAGTTCTTGTGAAGGACCAACTCCCGATCTCCATTCAAGAATGGAAAAGCCAAAAACTAAACGTCCAGATGTTACTTGGGTCGACGACAGAGCAAAACAAAAGCTTTGGGAATCTCTGATGGAACATTTCACCCTACCAGATTATTTCACTGATGCAGATGTGCAGAAAGTCAAGGACGCTGCTCTTAAGAAGATGGCAATTGTATTCAACACCCACAAGAAAACTATATGGGCCAACTACCTCGCTGCAGAAAGGAACACTCCAGAATTCAAGGGAACACTGGAGAAGCAAAGAGAACACTGGCCCGCTTTCGTGAAATTCAAGGAATCAGAATTATCTAAGGAACGGTCGAGAAAAAACAAGGCCAATGCCGCAAAAAAGACGCAGTTCCATAGGCTGGGGTCAGGTGGCTACGCGGTGGCAATGCCTAAGTGGGATAAGTCTGAGCAAGAGATGGAGGATGCAGCGGTCACTCCGGTTACTAGGAGCTGGCCCCCCAGGTGCAGAACTTGGTTCTATGCGCATGGGGGGGCGTTGAACCCGAAGACAGGCCTGGTTTCGAAGAAGGCAAGTCTAAAAGGAGCCGAACAAAAGTTACTTGACGCAATAGAAGATGCTCGAAAGGGGGTGTTCACGCCCAACAGAGAGAACGACGAGCTTACGCGCGCCCTGGGAAATCCTGAACACCCGGGAAGAACACGAGGCAAGGGCGTTATTCCCTGGTATGAGGGCTTTTCAGAATGGAACGACGACTACAGGACCCGTGCAAGAAAGAAGATGGAGGACGAGAAGAAGAGGAAGCTGGAGGAGGAGCAAAGGAAGCAGGACGCAGAACGCCTTCAAGGCCTAGGAGCAAGGCACGCGGACTTGGCACTCAAATTCCAGCAGCAGCAGCAGCAGATCGACTCACTTAGCCAGGAAAGTGGGTCTCAGCAGCGACAGCAGCAAGCGGATGATCGTCCATCATTGGATGGCACCATCCCATCCATGCCGAGAAGCAGCGTTGGTTCCGCCCCGGGCGACGCACTGCTGGATACATACCATGTGGATGACATCATAGAGAACACTAACTGTGAGCTACACTTCAAAATGAAGAACATATCCATGAAGGTGGCGGGCGCCGTTGCTTTTACAATTACCCCCGAAGCAACCTTCCATTGCACCCCGATTCCAGCGGGCTATGCTCGTGTCTTGGTTGATGAGGTGGTGGACCCATATTTGGGGCTACAGCTTGACATTCCTGGAGGTGACGACGAGCACACACTTGGAGAGGCCATACATCGTATCATCCTATGGAGAAAGGATTGCATCGTCTTTCGAAGTCCACCGACACCGCGCCTGCCGACTCCTCCTCGAAGTCCGCCACCGAGACAGCAGACTCCCGCTCCTCCAAGTCCACGAACGCGTGAGCCGACTCCTCTTCGAAGTCCGCCACCGTGTCAGCAGACTCCCGCTCCTCCAAGTCCACGAACGCGTGAGAAAGCTCCTGCTTCAAGTCCGGCACAGCGTCAGGCCACTCCTCATGTTTCCAGTCCGACACCGTGTCAGGCCACACCTCCTGCTTCAAGTCCGACACAATGTCAGGCCACTCCTCCTGCTCCAACTCAGCGACGTCAGCCGTCTCCACCGCCTCAGCAATCGCAGAAGAGACACGCCGCAGCTATGGTGCGTAGCGGTACGAGTCGAGGTAGTACAGGAAGTACAGGCGGAGACAAGCGATATAAATATGGTCCAAGCCTCGCTTCTCTTCCTCAGATGCCTTACGACATGACCGAGGAGCAAAACGATGCCATAGTGCGGGCCCAAGTGGACGCCCATTTTGGACCGAAACCGGCACCGCGCCAAGGGAGAAAGTGCCTGAGAAAGTTATTGACCACTTTATTCATATGGCAAGAAAACCAGCTCCCAAGCCTGTTGACTCAGACTATGAGCGCCAAATCATGAAGGCACATCGAGCACGACTACGGAAAGAAGCGAGCTCGAGCTCGAGCCAACAAGCAGCTGTCAAAAAATGCGGGAAAACCGTTCCCCAGCTGGGAGAACAGGCGGCGCAATCGACCCCCCCCCCACTTGTTGTGCCAACAACACATGAGAGTACGTGCGCCCAATATTATTGTGGGAAAACCGTTTACGTTCCCCAGCTGGGCAATGTGGTAATAACCGAGGAGCATATAATGTAGGCTGAAATGCTCAAGATCACTGTTGGACAACTCCTCGACATCGAGCCCATGTCTCCGCTTAGAGAGGAGGAAATAAAATGGAAATATGTCCGGGGCCAACCTTTGGTCGAGCCAGATGAGGTCAAGAACCTCCGAACGAGAATGTATGAATTGCATCAATGGTACATGTCAAGAAGGAGCATTACTTCCATGAGAAAGCTGTGTCCGTTGAGTATTCAGAACTATTTCAGTTATACAATCAAGACGCACTCGACAAATCTATCATCAGTTGCTATTGTCTGTAAGTGATTTCTTTCGGTAATTTAAGTCTCAAGCTAGCTGTAGTGATCATTTTGATCAATCATTACCTGTAATTATCCCCACTATATTCTTTTCTATGGTATTATGTAGGATGAAGATGTATGAAATGAAAAAATCTGGACGCTATGGAATTGGGTTCATTGACCCAAATACCATTAATGAGTACACATGGAATATTCCAAGTTATCGATCAAGTTTAGAGGAAATCATGCTAGAGTTCTTCAAGCGCCTCAATACCAATGAAGATATACTGCTTCCTTACAACTTCCTGTGAGTCACACTGTCTTGTACTACAAATTCTGTTTTTTCTTACTAGCTAGCTAGATGTTAATAATTAAGTGTATAGGGTTTAGGGTAGTTGATTCGTGTTATGCACATGCCCGCTTAATTAAGACATGCAAACGTGTGCGCATGCAGTTTCCACTGGATCTTGTTAGACATTAAAGTTGAAGAAGGAAAAGTTGAAGTACTGGACTCACTACTTAAAAAAGAAAGTGACTACACCATCTTGTTTGGGATAGTCAACAGGTAATTTCAATCATTATTAACTATATCTCAGCCTATTTAGTTCATCATTTCCTGATATGAACTATTTAATAACCCCTTTATTAATTTTCTTTGCCGGCGGGCAGGGCTTGGGCAAAGTTCATCAAGGTGACTCCAGGCAAATGGGCAAAAAAGCTGTTTTGGTATCGACCCAAGGTAAGTAATTAAGTAGTACTAGCTAGCTAGCTAGCTAGCTACCATCTCTTTAAATCTTGTTTCAATACCATTAATTAATTATCATGCTTGATTAATCATTATCTGATTCAATTCCATTCTCGTAAAGGCCCTGAAGCAGGCATCGGGGACTGATCTGTGTGCATACTATGTTTGCGAGAACATTCGCATGATGGCGTCCGAAAGGAGCAGATCTCAAAGACAGGACTGGGTACGTTTTTCAGAACACTATTCACAAATTTTTACACCATTATCGATATCTAGTCACACAACTAATACACATGCATATTGATCTCCTTCTTAACAGTTCAGAGAAGTGCGGGAGCAGCTCCTACCAACGGAGCACATACTAGCACTTCAAGAGGAAATAGCGGGATTTTTGCTCGACCAGGTCATAGATCCCAAAGGAGAATACTATTACCCGCTACCGCCCCATGAACCACTTGTGATCGTGCTCCAAAGGCACCAAGGCAACATGTAGGAGAAATTGTATATATATATATATACATGTGTATGTGTGAATAATTAATGGTGGTGGTTGTGAGACATTCGATGATATATATTTATATATATATGCTGTTCTACGAGAAAATCTATTTATATATATTCATAACGTGTAAAATATGTAGTATCGTAAAATACCAGCAAACAAAAAAGAATTAAATGGAAAACACAAAATTAATGGAAAAATAAAAAACAAAACCAGAACCCCCCCAAACATTTAGTACCGGTTGGTGTTACCAACCGGTACTAATGGTCTACCAGCACCCGGGCCTAGCTCGTGCCACGTGGTGGCACTTTAGCGCTGGTTCGTGCCGAACCGGTAGTAAAGGGGGGGCCTTTAGTCTCCACTCTTTAGTGCCGGTTGTAGAACCGGCACTAAAGGTGCTTACGAACCGGCGCTAAATCCTGGTTCTGCACTAGTGAGTGTCGAACCCAACGAGGAGCAGAAGGAAATGACAAGCGGTTTTCAGTAAGGTATTCTCTGCAAGCACTGAAATTATCGGTAACAGATAGTTTTGTGATAAGGTAATTTGTAACGGGTAACAAGTAACAAGTGTAAATAAAGTGCAGCAAGATGGCCCAATCCTTTTTGTAGCAAAGGACAAGCTTGGACAATTTCTTATATGAAGAAACGCTCCCGAGGACACATAGGAATTATCGTCAAGCTAGTGAGGGAGTCCTGGATTAGGGGGTCCTCGGACAGCCAGACTATATACTTTGGCCGGACTGTTGGACTATGAAGATACAACATTGAAGACTTCGTCCCGTGTCCGGGTGGGACTCTCCTTTGCGTGGAAGGCAAGCTTGGCAATTCGGATATGTAGATCTCCTCCCTTGTAACCGACTCTGTGTAACCCTAGCCCCCTCCGGTGTCTATATAAACCGGAGGGTTTAGTCCATAGGACAACAACAATCATAATCATAGGCTAGCTTCCAGGGTTTAGCATCTACGATCTCGTGGTAGATCAACTCTTGTAATACTCATATCATCAAGATCAATCAAGCAGGAAGTAGGGTATTACCTCCATCGAGAGGGCCCGAACCTGGGTAAACATTGTGTCCCCCGCCTCCTGTTACCATCCTCCTTAGACGCACAGTTCGGGACCCCCTACCCGAGATCCGCCGGTTTTGACACCGACATTGGTGCTTTCATTGAGAGTTCCACTGTGCCGTCACGATAAAGGCTTGATGGTTACTTCGATCATCGGTAACGATGCGGTCTAGGGTGAGGTTTTTCTCCCCGGACAGATCTTCATATTCGGAGGCTTCGTACTGCGGGCCAACTCGCTTGGCCATCTGGAGCAGATCGAGAGCTACGCCCCTGGCCGTCAGGTCAGGTTTGGAAGCTTAAACTACACTGCCGACATCCGCGGAGACTTGATCTTCGACGGATTCGAGCCCATGTCAGGTGTGCTGCACAGTCACGACAAGCATGACTTAGCTCTGCCGTCGGACGATGTTCGGGAGATCACACCTGTGGCTACTCCGGCCCTCAATCCGGAGCAGATCGCGCCATCCGAGGACGGGCAGATGGACCCCGCCACGGAGGCCGCACACTCAGCGGCGATAGAGCCGAATACTGACTTCACCTCCTACGAGACCTGTGTCATCGAACCCTTGGATTCGTCCTCGGCCACAGGCTCCGAACCGCTTGCGTCCGTGCCTATCGAATCCGATTGGGCACCAATCATGGAGTTTACCTCCGCGGACATTTTCCAGCACTCGCTCTTGGGCGACGTGCTAGATTCATTAAGGTCTCTCTCCTTGTCAGGAGACCCTCGACCGAACTATGTCCGGCTCGAGTGGGAAGCGGACGACGAAGAAATTCGTTCCCCACACACCACCCACTTAATAGCCACTGTCGACGATTTAACCGACATGCTTGATTTCGACTCCGAAGACATCGACGGTATGGACGACGATGCAGGAGAGGAACAGGAACCACCGCCCACAGGGCGCTGGACAGCCACGTCATCAAACGATATATACATGGTGGATACACCCAAAGAAAACAATGACGAGAAACGAAAGGATGCAGTGAAGGATAATCCCTTCGAGAAGCAACCAAAGCGACGACGTAGGCGCCGCTCCAAATCCCGCCTCAGCAAAAACAGCGATAACAGCGCAAGAAAGAATAATACCCCGGTCGAATCCAAAGGAAACGACGACCACATGGACCCAACGATGGAGCAGGACGAGCCAGCGGACGGCGAACATAGTGCGGAGCCGCTGCCCGATCACGGCGACGCCGAGGGTAAAGCTCATCAACCTGGCTCCGGAGAGAAGAATAGTCCGGACGACGATGCACACATCATCCCGGAAAGGCACTTGGAACAAGAGAACCTCCATAGAAGGCTTATTGCCACCGCGAGGAGCCTGAAGAAGCAGAAGCAAAGGCTTAAGGCCGCGCAAAATACGCTCAACAGCAGATGGAACAAAGTGCTTGACACTGAAGAAAAGTACGATGGTAGTCGCCACACAAAGAGCTATCCAAAGCGCAAGCTGCTGCCTGAATTCGATGACGAGGCTTTAGAGCCCATACAGCCGAAAAATAAAACGGCCGATCAGCCGGATCGACCACCTCGTGGCCGCGGTAGGGCGGCTAACGATGTCACACATGTCAGCACACGATTTACGTGAGGACTTGCGCCAAAAAGCCGGTATGACCAGGTCCATCTACGTATCTAGGAAGCGCGCTCCGGCACAGAATCATGGCCGACCAAACAACTATACTGACCGAATAACAGCTCGGAATCAAAACCGAACACTACAACCGTCAGAATGCCATGACACATCCAAATACAGGGGTGCCGCACACCCCCTATGTTTCACCGATGAGGTGCTGGATCACGAATTTCCAGAGGGATTCAAACCCATGAACATAGAGGCATACGACGGAACGACAGACCCTGGGGTCTGGATTGAGGACTTTATCCTTCACATCCACATGGCTCGCGGAGATGATCTCCACACCATCAAATACCTGCCCCTCAAGTTGAAAGGACCAGCTCGGCACTGGCTGAAGAGCTTCCCCGAAAACTCAATTGGAAGTTGGGAAGAGCTTGAGGATGCTTTTAGGGCTAATTTTCAAGGGACCTATGTCCGACCTCCGGATGCAGATGATTTAAGTCATATAATTCAACAGCCCGCAGAGTCAGCCCGAAAGCTTTGGAACATATTCCTCACTAAGAAGAATCAAATCGTCGACTGCCCGGATGCCGAAGCCTTAGCGGCTTTCAAACACAGTGTCCGGGATGAATGGCTCGCCAGACACCTCCACCAGGAAAAACCGAGGACAATGGCAGCACTAACAAGCCTTATGACCCGCTTTTGCGCGGGCGAAGACAGTTGGCTGGCCCGTAGCGCACCAGCGACCCAGGCACATCCGAAGTCAGGGATGGCAATGGAAAACCGCGATGCAATAAAAGCAAGCGTCGAAACAATGAAGACAGCCCGGCCAACACGGCGGTAAACGCCGGATTCAGGGGCTCTCCACCCGGTCAACGGAAAAAGCCATTCAAAGGCAGCAGAGATGGACCGTCCAGCCTAAACAAGATTCTAGACAGATTATGTCAGATTCATGGCACCTCCGACAAACCTGCAAATCACACCAACAGAGAATGTTGGGTCTTCAAGCAGGCAGGCAAGCTAAACGCCGAACACAAGGGGAGGGAGACACCATGTAAAGACGAGGATGAGCCTTGCCAGCCAAACACTGGGGACTGAAAACATTCCCACCGGAGGTCAAAATAGTGAACATGATTCACGTAACGAAGAGGAGGAGCAAACGCGCACTCCGAGACATATGCGCCGTGGAGCCCGTCACCCCCAAGTTCAACCCTTGGTCGGCCTGCCCGATCACTTTTGATCGCAGGGATCACCCGACTAGTATCCAGCACGGAGGATCGGCTACCTTGGTGCTAGACCCAATAATTGACGGATACCATCTCACCCGAGTCCTTATGGACGGCGGCAGTAGTCTTAATCTGATATATCAGGACACCGTCCGCAAAATGGGGATAGACCCGACATGAATCAGCCAAAGCAATACTACCTTTAAAGGAGTAATACCAGGCCCAGAGGCCCGCTGCACGGGCTCTCTAGTACTAGAGGTTGTATTCGGTTCTCCCGACAACTTCCGAAGCGAAGAATTAACCTTCGACGTCGCTCCACTCCGAAGCGGCTATCACGCACTACTCGGAAGAACGGCCTTCGCTCATTTTAATGCAGTACCGCATTACGCTTATCTTAAGCTTAAGATGCCTGGTCCACGTGGCATCATCATAGTTAGCGGAAACATAGAGGGTTCCTTACATGCGGAAGAATGTGTGGCGGCTCTAGCAGCCGAACACTGAACGGCCTCTCCAACCAGAATAAATGATCGGTCGTCAAGACCGCGGACACGGCTAGACGAGTCCGGCACACCACTAGCTGTAACAGCTCAGATAAACCTGAGATTGGGTCGATGGCTAACCCCCATAGGTGGTGCTAGGGGCTTCCCGCATGTAAAAAGGGCTACAATTCGGCTTGACCCTATTTAGATTGCATTTTAATGGTTCATTAAGAATAATCAATTTTTCGCACAAAGACTTTCACCTGGGTTTTTCTCTTTTACAGATGATCATCATGCTACACCCTTCCAGGATACGGCACAACGGAGACACAGGCGCAGACGTGCAGCAGGGCCCCGCTCAAAGATTTCTTTTTAGATTAAGACCCTGTGTAAACCTTTCTTACTGTCTCTTGTTTCTTCACACCCTCCGGATACTCAACACAACCGAGAGGGATGCTGGCGTTATTGGCATTTTGTCACGTCAGACTAATGCACGTACCTGGAAATTCAGGGTTCATTATCAAGGGCGTTACTCAGCCCAGTATATGTTGTAAAGTCCGAATACCTTAGGGAGTGTTCGGTGTCGCGAGTTTGGCCTTATATGCATCAGCTCCGAATCATGTCTTTGGTCAATTGTTGGGTTTGCCCGGCTCCCGTGTTTTGCTACCTTACGTTCCGCTCTATCGACTAAGGTGGCACCGGGAGAACTGCTGCGATTGTGCCCTGGTTCATCTGGATGAGCACCTAAGTAGAGAAAGCCGAAAACTGACTGTCATGATAAAGCGTGAGACAGGTCAACCACTCGATGACTCAGCGGAATCTTCGTGATTCCTCCGCATTAACGAAGGACCAGTTTCCCGGTCATGTATGTACGCGCACCATATTCGGATGAGTGCGGAAGTACCATGGGCTATATAGTAGCCCCACCGTCAAACTCCTATGGCTAAGTGAAAGTGTTAAAGCTATATAGTCCGATTGCCTTGTTCGCCGTGCTATCACCTCCTTAATGGACCAAGATGTTGGATCAAGTGTGAATACGCGCTTTTCTGAACACCCCCGCATTATATGCGTGGGGGCTGAAGCCGAAGACTGCAAACTTTTAGGTTATATACATACATAAACGGCCGCACAGGAGGCATCATAATACTTTCAGGCAAAAGTATAAACACGGCCTTTATAATCCAAATAGCATTGTTTTTACAACTGGGATACATGTCACTCGAACATGATACTCTTCGAGCACTGAGCCTCTATTAAACGAGCACCTTCTAGGACTTCTTCAAAATAGTGCTCGGCCGAGACCTGGCCTATGGCCGGATCCCGGGTTGCAATAGCGGTGGCCTCCATCTCTGCCTAGTATGTCTTAACACGGGCAAGAACCATCCGCGCACCCTCTATGCACGCCGACCTCTTTACAGCGTCGATATGCGGCACAACACCAAGGGATCGTTGCACTAAACCAAAATAACTATTCGGCCTTGGTCCCTCCGGCCAAAGATGATCCACGACAGACCTCATGGCAAGTCCGGACAATCTATGGAGCTCAGCCCACTTGGCCATTTGTTCATTTAATAGCAGCAGACGCGTTGGAGCACTGAACTGTGACCAGAACAACCTTTCCACTTCATGATCTTTCTGATCTTTGAAAAACTCAGTCGCATCAGCAGCACTAGTTGCCAAGTCCAAGTACGCGTCTGCAGCACTCCATAATTGATCCAGAGGGGCATACTTCGGATCTCCGAACTTCGTCTGCAACAAAAAGGGCTTCCCAGCCGTGATATCTCCGGCTTGAGGGAGCTCCTCCTTCGCCGCTCTGATTTTAGAGCGGGTTTCCTTGGCCGCTTCCATGGCATTCTTCAGGTCCGCCGCTTTCGCTTGTCTTTCCTTTTCAAGAAGCTCATACCGGCCGGCGGCATCCCTCAGCTCAACAGCCATCTTGGCTATTTTATCTTCGCTCTGGCGATGAGCAGCCTGTTCGGCTCTTAACTCTTCGGCCGCCTTTAGGGCGGCCGCATCAATTCTCCTGGCTTGTTCCTTGGCTCGGGCAAGCTCCGCCCGAAGGGTCTCCACGGCGGCAGCTCCATCTGCAGTCACAGCATATTATAGATACTAGCATCATGCTCCTCTTAATATCTGTTGATCACCCGAAAATACATACCCTGTGCCTCGCAAGCCTCTTGTTCACAAGCGTGATGTCGGCATCTGCCGCATCAAGCTGCCGCCTCAGTTCGGCAAACTCACCAGTCCGGCAAGCCACCGGACCCTCAGCCGCCTGCACATCAAAATAGCATGATCATTACCTGGGACTATGATCCTCTGTTTGCCGCCTCTGGACAACAACCAGAGTCTCAGGGGCTACTATCTGTATAGGGCACACCTAGCGTGTGCGGTACCGTCAAAAAATATATATATTACTTTGCGTACCTCAAAGCCTCTTAGCAGGCTCGTAAAAGCTTCATGCAACCCACTTTTGGCGGATGAAATCCTCTCAACCACCGTACCCATTAAAGTACGATGCGCCTCTGAGATAGCCGCTTGCTCCAGAAGACCCATCAGTGCGTCCGGTCGTGCACCGGACAGTCCCGGACTCTTTATGTTGCTCTCCTTAGGACCCAAATGCTCCGGACTTCGGGTGGCCGAAGGGTTACCTTCTGGCCTTGGCGGATCAGGAGAAATCCTCCGTGAAGACACCTCAGGGTCGTCCGCCTCATGAGGCGGGGAGACAGGGGGAGGCGTTTCGCTATCCATCATCTCCAGAAGAAGATCCCCCGAAGACGAACTCTGTCGAGAAGGGCTACGATCCGGACTGCAAGACATACATCTCGGTTATTGTCCTCGGAGATGAAGCAGGATATATTTACCAAAAGTACTCTTGTTCACTTACAGCTCGGTGGAGGGCTGACCCCCTTGCGGGCACTGTGTGGTAAGGATGCCCTCCGGGGCAGGGCCCCCTGGCGAAGGTTTCTTCCCTCATTTAGAATCCCTCGTTCCAGGACTTCAGAGGCGGTCCTTTTCCTTCCTTGGGGAGAGGGGATTCTAGATTCTTCTCCCCGTTTATCCTCCTTCGCGGAGACAATAATTCCCCCGGTTTGGATGAGTAATGCGTGAGGCCCGCTTTCGGCTTCTTTATTCCCCCCTTTATCTTCCCCTGATGGCACTTGATAAGGTGCGTGCTCAAGCATCCTGGCAAGTACAGGCTCCGGTGAGCCTTCGGGAAGGGGGGCCGAACACCTGACCATCTTCGCCTTTCTTATCCAGTCCTGACCAAGAGCGAATTTTTTAGAATGACAAATAAAAAGACAGCATGTTCGGCCGCGGAATTACCTACGTGGGTATCTGGACGATTGCAGTTGAGACCCGCATCCTCGGTGGTGTCCGGACACTTTATTCGTGATCCGAAGAACAATCCATACATCTCTTCGAGCGTCACGCCGAAGAATTGCTGAATAGTTCACGGTCCTTCCGGGTTGAACTCCCACATACGGAGAGATCGACGTTGGCATGGCAGGACCCGGCGAACTAGCATAACTTGCATTACCTTGACAAGACTGATATCTCTCTTGAGGAGATCTCGGATGCGACTTTGCAATGTCGACACGTCATTAACTGGCCCCCAGTCCAGCCCCTTGTTAACCCATGACGCCAGTTGTGGCGGGGGGGCCCGAACGGAAGGCGGGGGCAGCTAACCACTTAGTACTTCGGGGAGCTGTGATGTAAAACCACTCTCGCTGCCATAAGTTGGATATCTCCGGGAAGGAACCCTTTGGCCATGGAGCATCGGCGCCTTTGCTTATTATGGCACCTCCGCATTCTGCGTGTCGCCCACCGATCATCTTCTGCTTCACATTGAAGGTCTTGAGCCATAAGCCGAAGTGTGGGGTGATGTGGAGGAAGGCCTCACACACGATGATAAACGACGAGATGTGAAGGATGGAATTTGGAGCTAGATCATGGAAATCAAGCCTGTAATAGAACATAAGCCCTCTAACAAAGGGATCAAGACTAAAGCCTAGCCCTCGGAGGAAGTGGGAAACAAATACGACACTCTCGTTGGGTTCGGGAGTGGGGATGACCTGCCCTTGAGCAGGCAGCCTCTGTGAGATTTCGGCGGTCAGATACCTGGCTTCTCTTAGCTTCTTGATGTCCTCCTCTATGACAGAGGAGGCCATCCACCTGCCTTGAAGGTTGGATCTGGACATGATTGAAGGTCCGAAGCGCTTAGCCTGAGCCTTGGGTGTTGGAACTCGGGGTGGGGAAGGGAAGGATCGAGCGCGAGAAGAAAGGGACAGGCCTTGGCCCCTTTATAAAGAGGGTGAATATCAAGCGTCCTCCGCGTGGCCGTGTGGAACTTGCCTAAAATCGATGAGTCATACTAACAAGCACGATTGGGTTACCCCCACCCGTATTGATGAGAATCCCGTGATAAGGGGAACACGATCTCTGCTTCGACAAGATGTACCAATAAAACCGCCTCGCAACACGTGCAGTGGCAGGCAGGGAAAAACGGTTCATAATGACCGGGCCACGGCAGGACGTCACATTATGAAAAGTTATCAGCAGATTAGATTAGTGGAATAATATACTCTCTACGGTGGTGTGTGGAATTTGTTTTGCAGAGCCGGACATGATCCTTGTGTTCAAAATCTTCTATGGATTATTCGGAGGAGGAACCCGCCTTGCAATGCCGATGACAATCTACACGCCGGACTCATCGTCATTGAAGCCTGGTTCAGGGGCTACTGAGGGAGTCCTGGATTAGGGGGTCCTCGGACAGCCGGACTATATACTTTGGCCGGACTGTTGGACTATGAAGATACAAGATTGAAGACTTCGTCCCATGTCCGGGTGGGACTCTCCTTTGCGTGGAAGGCAAGCTTGGCAATTCGGATATGTAGATCTCCTCCCTTGTAACCGACTCTGTGTAACCCTAGCCCCCTCCGGTGTGTATATAAACTGGAGGGTTTAGTCCGTAGGACAACAACAATCATAATCATCGGCTAGCTTCTAGGGTTTAGCCTCTATGATCTCGTGGTAGATCAACTCTTGTAATACTCAAATCATCAAGATCAATCAAGCAGGAAGTAGGGTATTACCTCCATCGAGAGGGCCCGAACCTGGGTAAACATTGTGTCCCCTACCTCGTGTTACCATTTGCCTTAGACGCACAGTTCGGGACCCCCTACCCGAGATCCGCCGGTTTTGACACCGACAGCTAGTTTTCATCACGTTCATATGATTCGCGTTCGGTACTTTGATAATTTGATATGTGGGTGGACCGGTGCTTGGGTGCTGTCCTTACTTGGACAAGCATCCCACTCATGATTAACTCCTATTGCAAGCATCCGCAACTACAAAAGAAGTATTAAGGTAAACCTAACCATAGCGTGAAACATATGGATCCAAATCAGCCCCTTATGAAGCAACGCATAAACTAGCTAGGGTTCAAGCTTCTGTCACTCTAGCAACCCATCATCTACTTATTACTTCCCAATGCCTTCGTCTAGGCCCAAATAATGGTGAAGTGTCATGTAGTCGACGTTCACATAACACCACTAGAGGAGAGACAACATACATCTCATCAAAATATCTAACGAATACCAAATTCACATGACTACTAATAGCAAGACTTCTCCCTTGTCCTCAGGAACAAACGTAACTACTCACAAAGCATATTCGTGTTCATAATCAGAGGGGTATTAATATGCATAATGGATCTGAACATATGATCTTCCACCAAATAAACCAACTAGCATCAACTACAAGGAGTAATCAACACTACTAGCAACCCACAGGTACCAATCTGAGGCTTTGGGACAAAGATTGGATACAAGAGAGGAACTAGGGTTTGAGAGGAGATGGTGCTGGTGAAGATGTTGATGGAGATTGACCCCCTCCCGATGAGAGGATCGTTGGTGATGACGATGGCGATGATTTCCCCCTCCCGGAGGGAAGTTTCCCCGGCAGAACAGCTCCGCCGGAGCCCTAGATTGGTTCCGCCAAGGTTCCGCCTCGTGGTGGCGGAGTCTCGTCCCGAGAGCTTGCTTATGATTTTTTCCAGGGTAAAAGACTTCATATAGCAGAAGATGGCCACCGGAGGGTGATACGTCTCCGTCGTATCTACTTTTCCAAACACTTTTGCCCTTGTTTTGGACTCTAACTTGCATGATTTGAATGGAACTAACCCGGACTGACGCTGTTTTCAGCAGACTTTCCATGGTGTTATTTATGTGCAGAAACAAAAGTTCTCGGAATGACCTGAAACTTCACGGAACGTCTATTTGGAATTAATAAAAAATCCTTGCAAAAGATGAAGACCAGGGGGCCCACACCCTGTCCACGAGGGTGGGGGGCACGCCCTCCCCCCTAGGGCGCGCCCCCTACCTCGTGGGCCCCCTGGAGCTCCTTCGACCTCAACTCCAACTCTATATATTTGCTTTTGGGGAGAAAAAAACCAGAGAGAAGAATTCACCGCATTTTACGATACGGAGCCGCCGCCAAGCCCTAAAACCTCTCGGGAGGGCTGATCTGGAGTCCGTTCGGGGCTCCAGAGAGGGGGGTTCGTCGCCATCGTCATCATCAACCATCCTCCATCACCAATTTCATGATTCTCACCGCCGTGCGTGAGTAATTCCATCGTAGGCTTGCTGGACGGTGATGGGTTGGATGAGATCTATCATGTAATCGAGTTAGTTTTGTTAGGGTTTGATCCCTAGTATCCACTATGTTCTGAGATTGATGTTGCTATGACTTTGCTATGCTTAATGCTTGTCCCTAGGGCCCGAGTGCCATGATTTCAGATCTGAACCTATTATGTTTTCATGAATATATGTGAGTTCTTGATCCTATCTTGCAAGTCTATAGTCACCTACTATGTGTTATGATCCGGCAACCCCGAAGTGACAATAATCGGGACCACTCCCGGTGATGACCATAGTTTGAGGAGTTCATGTATTCACTATGTGCTAATGCTTTGTTCCGGTACTCTATTAAAAGGAGGCCTTAATATCCCTTAGTTTCCATTAGGACCCCGCTGCCACGGGAGGGTAGGACAAAAGATGTCATGCAAGTTCTTTTTCATAAGCACGGATGACTATATTCGGAATACATGCCTACATTACATTGATGAATTGGAGCTAGTTCTGTGTCACCCTATGTTATGATTGTTACATGATGAACCGCATCCGGCATAATTCTCCATCACCGATCCAATGTCTATGAGCTTTTCACATATTGTTCTTCGCTTATTTACTTTTCCGTTGCTACTATTACAATCAGTACAAAACACCAAAAATATTACTTTTGCTACCGTTACTTTTGTTACCGTTACCACTACTATCATATTACTTTGCTACTAAACACTTTGCTGCAGATACTAAGTTATCCAGGTGTGGTTGAATTGACAACTCAACTGCTAATACTTGAGAATATTCTTTGGCTCCCCTTGTGTCGAATCAATAAATTTGGGTTGAATACTCTACCCTCGAAAACTGTTGCGATCCCCTATACTTGTGGGTTATCAGAGGGCTGCCAGAGGGCCCACGAGGCAGAGGGCGTTCCCAGGGGTAGGGCGCGCCCTCACCCTTGTGGCCAGGGTGCGGGCCCCCTCTGGTATTTTCTTTGCTCAGTATTTTTTATAAATCCCAAAAATGACTTCCGTGGAGTTTCAGCACTTTTGGAGTTGTGCAGAATAGGTCTCTATTATTTGCTCCTTTTCCAACCTAGAATTCCAGCTACCGGCATTCTCCCTCTTCATGTGAACCTTGTAAAATAAGAGAGAATAGGCATAAGTATTGTGACATAATGTGTAATAACAGCCCATAATGCAATAAATATCAATATAAAAGCATGATGCAAAATGGACGTATCAACTCCCCCAAGCTTAGACCTCGCTTGTCCTCAAGCGGAAGCTGATAACGATAAATATGTCCACATGTTTAGAGATAGGGTGTCGATAAAATAAAATACAGACATGAGGGCATCATGATCATTCTTATAACAGCAATATATATGGATATTGTCATATGATTTCTTATGCTAGAGTAATAATCTATTCACAATGTCAAGTATGAATCAGAAACTTCATGGAGAACTAACAAACTATAATCTCAGTCATTGAAGCAATTGCAATTTATCATAACATCGGAAAGATTCAATATAAGAGCTTTTCAGCAAGTCCACATACTCAACTATCATTTAGTCTTTCATAATTGCTAACACTCACGCAATACTTATGGGTATAGAGTTTTAATCGGACACAGAGAAAGATAGGGGCTTATAGTGTTGTCTCCCAACCTTTTACCTCAAGGGTAATGTCAACAATAATGATTCATGTTAACTTACATCCAATTGGATATATATATATATCAGGATCTTCCCAACACAATGTGCTTGCCAAAGGATAAAATGTAAAAAGGAAAGGTGAAGATCACCATGACTCTTGCATAAGGGTAAGAGATAAAAGTAAAAGATAGGCCCTTCGCAGAGGGAAGCAGAGGTTGTCATGCGCTTTCATGGTTGGATGCACAAAATCTTAATGCAAAAGAACGTCACTTTATATTGCCACTTGTGATATGGACCTTTATTATGCAGTCCGTCGCTTTTATTTCTTCCACATCACAAGATCGTATAAAGCTTATTTTGTCCACACTAATAAATCATACATATTTAGAGAGAAATTTTTTATTGCTTGCACCGATGACAACTTACTTGAAGGATCTTACTCAATCCATAGGTAGATATGGTGGACTCTCATGGCAAAACTGGGTTTAAGGGTATTTGGAAGCACACATAGTATCTCTACTTGGTGCAAAGAATTGGCTAGCATGAGGGAGAAAGGCAAGCTTAATATGTTGGATGATCCATGATAATATACTTTATTTCAGATGTAAGACAACATAACCCATTACGTTGTCTTCCTTGTCCAACATCAACTCTTTAGCATGTCATATTTTAATGAATGCTCTCAATCATAAAAGATGTCCAATATAGTATATTTATATGTGGAACCTCTCTTTCTTTATTACTTCCTATTAATTGCAATGATGACCAAAACTATGTTTGTCAACTCTCAACAACTTTTAATCATCATACTATTTATATGTGAAGTCATTACTCTCCATAAGATCAATATGATCTCTTTGTTTTTTTATTCGTTCTTTTTTCTTTTATTCCCTCAAGATCATAGCAACATAATCAAGCCCTTGACTCAACACTAATCTTTATTATATATAGCTCACGGACTCGATTACATAGAAGGATCATAAAGCAAAACTCAAAACTAAATCATACTAAAACTTTATTCTACTAGATCAAGATATTACTAAAAGGATCGAACTAAGAAAAACGGTAAAGATAGGAGTGTGGTGGTGATACGATACCGGGGCACCTCCCCCAAGCTTGGCAGTTGCCAAGGGGAGTGCCCATACCCATATGATTATATCTCCTTTGCTGGTGAAGGAATTGTTGATGATGTAGGCTTGTCGTCCCTCTTCCAAGGCATAGGCTCTCCATCATAGAAGGATGATCGAGTCTCCGGGATCCTTAAATCTGCAGCCAAACTCATCCTCTTGAATCTATATTCATACTCACAGTTTTGGTTTTGCAGGTCATAGATCTGGGCTTGGAGGTGCTCGATGTTCTCGTGAAGCTTAAAGATGGCCTCCCCGATGTCCTTGGTGTCCAGCTTGTGGTTGTTGGTGAACTCCGTGGTCATTATGTGATTGGAGTCAAGTCCGCACCCCACCATCTCCTAACACTTGAAAACTTGTTGCTCCATTGCCTCGAGCCTTGTCTCCACGCTTCCGGTCCTCCTTGTTCCCTCAACATTGTGGATGTGCAGCACCCCCTCATGCATCTCAATGGTTTGAGGGTGTTGCAGCACCTCCGCAAGGTAGGGGTTGATGACCTTCTCGAAGAACTTGTCCTTGGGGGCACTTGGAGACGTCATGACGATCTAGATCTGTCAGAAAAAACAGCTCGAAACGAAAACAGAGGATATTTGCGTGGTACGGTGGTCAAAACCTTCGGTAGATTATATAATGAATTTTTACCGACCAAAAGAAGTATCGTGCAAGAAAACAGAGTCCGGAAAGTGCACGAGGTGCCCATGAGGTAGGGGCGCGCCCAGGGGGGTAGGGCGCGCCTCCCACCCTCGTGGAAGCCTCGTGTCCTTCCCGGACTACTTCTTATTTTCCTATTTTCTTAAATATTCCAAAACGGAGAAAAATTGCCATTAGAACTTATTTGGAGTCGGTTTACTTACCGTACCACGTACCTATTCCTTTTCGGAGTCTGAAACGTTCTGGAAAGTGTCTCTTATGTATTCCTCCGGGGTTACGGTTTCAATAATATTGGTTTCAACATTTATGGGTTTACCTGAGATATAATGTTTGATTCTTTGACCGTTCACCACCTTTGGATTTGTGCCTTCGAAGTTGTTGATTTTTATAGCACCGGAACGATAGACCTCCTCGATAACGTAAGGGCCTTCCTATTTAGAGAGAAGTTTTCCTGCAAAAAATCTTAAACGAGAGTTGTACAGCAACACATAATCACCTATATTAAACTCATGCTTTTGTATCCTTTTGTCATGCCATCTTTTAACTTTTTCTTTGAACAATTTGGCATTCTAATAGGCTTGGGTTCTCCATTCATCAAGTGAGCTAATGTCGAATAACCTCTTCTCACCGGCAAGTTTAAAATCATAATTGAGCTCTTTAATAGCCCAATATGCCTCATGTTCTAGTTCGAGAGGTAAGTGACATGCTTTTCCATAAACCATTTTATACGGAGACATACCCATAGGGTTTTTATATGCAATTCTATAGGCCCATAATGCATCATCAAGTTTCTTGGACCAATTCTTTCTAGATCTATTAACAGTCTTTTGCAAAATTAATTTGAGCTCTCTATTACTCAATTCCACTTGACCGCTAGACTGTGGGTGATAAGGGGATGCAATTCTATGATTAACATCATACTTGGCAAGCATTTTACGAAAAGCACCATGAATAAAATGTGAACCACCATCAGCCATTAAATATATAGGGACTCCAAACCTCGGAAAAATAATTTCTTTAAGCATCTTAACAGAGGTGTTATGATCAGCACTACTATTGGAAATATGCCCTAGAGGCAATAATAAAATGGTTATTATTCTATTTCTTTGTTCATGATAATTGTCTATTGTTCATGCTATAATTGTGTTATCCGGAAATCGTAATACATGTGTGAATACATAGACCACAACATGTCCCTAGTAAGCCTCTAGTTGACTAGCTCGTTCATCAACAGATATTCATGGTTTCCTGACTATGGACATTGGATGTCATTGATAACGGGATCACACCATTAGGAGAATGATGTGATGGACAAGACCCAATCCTAAGCATAGCACAAAGATCGTGTAGTTCGTTTGCTAGAGCTTTTCCAATGTCAAGTATCTTTTCCTTAGACCATGAGATCGTGTAACTCCCGGATGCCGTAGGAGTGCTTTGGGTGTACCAAACGTCACAACGTAACTGGGTGACTATAAAGGTACACCACAGGTATTTCTGAAAGTGTCTGTTGGGTTGACACGGATCGAGACTGGGATTTGTCACTCCGTATGACGGAGAGGTATCTCTGGGCCCACTCGGTAATGCATCATCATAATGAGCTCAAAGTGACCAAGTGGTTGGTCACGGGATCATGCATTACGGTACGAGTAAAGTGACTTGCCGGTAACGAGATTGAACGAGGTATTGGGATACCGACGATCGAATCTCGCGCAAGTAACGTACCGATTGACAAAGGGAATTGAATACGGGATTGATTGAATCCTCGACATCGTGGTTCATCCGATGAGATCATCGTGGAACATGTGGGAGCCAACATGGGTATCCAGATCCCGCTGTTGGTTATTGACCGGAGAGTCGTCTCGGTCATGTCTGCATGTCTCCCGAACCCGTAGGGTCTACACACTTAAGGTTCGGTGACGCTAGGGTTGTAGAGATATTAGTATGCGGAAACCCGAAAGTTGTTCGGAGTCCTGGATGAGATCCCGGACGTCACGAGGAGTTCCGGAATGGTCCGGAGGTGAAGAATTATATATAGGAAGTCCAGTTTCGGCCACCAGGAAAGTTTCGGGGGTTATCGGTATTGTACCGGGACCACCAGAAGGGTCCCGGGGGTCCACTGGGTGGGGCCACCTATCCCGGAGGGCCCCATGGGCTGAAGTGGGGGCAAATCCGGGACGGGATATTCCTCGATTATAGAGGCAGCAGTTGCGGAGGGGAACCAGCCCCTAGTGGGCTGGTGCGCCCCCCCCTTGGGCCTCCCCTGCGCCTAGGGTTGGAAACCCTAGGGGTGGGGGCGCCCCCCACTTGGCTTGGGGGGGAAGCCACCCCTTGGCCGCCGCCCCCCCTTGGAGATCTGATCTCCCAGGGCCGGCGCCCCCAAAGGCCCCTATATATAGTGGGGGGGAGGGAGGGCAGCAGTACCCTAGCCCTTGGCGCCTCCCTCTCCCTCCCGTGACACCTCTCCCTCCCGCTTGCGCTTGGCGAAGCCCTGCCGGGATCCCCGCTACTTCCACCACCACGCCGTCGTGCTGCTGGATCTCCATCAACCTCTCCTTCCCCCTTGCTGGATCAAGAAGGAGACGTCGCTGCTCCGTACGTGTGTTGAACGCGCAGGTGCCGTCCGTTCGACGCTCGGTCATCGGTGATTTGGATCACGACGAGTACGACTCCATCAATCCCGTTCACTTGAACGCTTCCGCTCGCGGTCTACAAGGGTATGTAGATGCACTCCTTCCCTCTCGTTGCTAGTAAACTCCATAGATGGATCTTGGTGATGCGTAGAAAATTTTAAAATTCTGCTACGATCCCCAACAGTGGCATCATGAGCCAGGTTTATGCGTAGTTACTATGCACGAGTAGAACACAAGATTGTTGTGGGCGTAGATCATGTCAATTTACTTGCCGCTACTAGTCTTATCTTGATTCGGCGGCATCGTGGGATGAAGCGGCCCGGACCGACCTTACACGTACGCTTACGTGAGACAGGTTCCACTGACTGACATGCACTAGTTGCATAAGGTGGCTGGCGGGTGTCTGTCTCTCCCACTTTAGTCGGATCGGATTCGATGAAAAGGGTCCTTTTGAAGGGTAAATAGTAATTGGCATATCACGTTGTGGTTTAACATAGGTAAGAAATGTTCTTGCTAGAAACCTATAGAAGCCACGTAAAAACATGCAACAACAATTAGAGGACGTCTAACTTGTTTTTGCAGCATATGCCTTTTGATGTGATATGGCCAAAAGGATGTGATGAATGAAATATATGTGATGTATGAGATTGATCATGTTCTTGTAATAGGAATCACGACTTGCATGTCGATGAGTATGACAACCGGCAGGAGCCATAGGAGTTGTCTATATTTTTTGTATGACCTGCGCGTCATTGAATAATGCCATGTGAATTACTTTACTTTATTGCTAAACACGTTAGCCGTAGAAGTAGAAGTAATCATTGGCATGAAAACTTCATGAAGACACGATGATGGAGATCATGGTGTCATGCCGGTGACGAAGATGATCATGGCGCCCCGAAGATGGAGATCAAAGGAGCAATATGATACTGGCCATATCATGTCACTATTTGATTGCATGTGATGTTTATCATGTTTTACATCTTATTTGCTTAGAACGTCAGTAGTAAGTAAGATGGTCCCTTATAATAATTTCAAGAAAGTGTTCCCCCCTAACTGTGCACTGTTGCGAAGGTTCGTTGTTCTGAAGCACCACGTGATGATCGGGTGCGATTGATTCTAACGTTCGCATACAACGGGTGTTGACGAGCCTAGCATGTACAGACATGGCCTCGGAACACACGCAATACACTTAGGTTGACTTGACGAGCCTAGCATGTACAGACATGGCCTCGGAACACGGAAGACCGAAAGGTCGAGCATGAGTCGTATAGAAGATACGATCAACATGAAGATGTTCACCGATGTTGACTAGTCCGTCTCACATGATGATCGGACACGGCCTAGTTGACTCGGATCATGTTTCACTTAGATGACTAGAGGGATGTCTATCTGAGTGGGAGTTCTTTGAATAATTTGATTAGATGAACTTAATTATCATGAACTTAGTCTAAAACCTTTACAATATGTCTTGTAGATCAAATGGCCCACGTTGCCCTCAACTTCAACGCGTTCCTAGAGAAAACCAAGCTGAAAGACGATGGCAGCAACTATACGGACTGGGTCCGGAACCTGAGGATCATCCTCATAGCTGCCAAGAAATATTATGTCCTAGAAGCACCGCTAGGTGATGCACCCATCCCAGAGAACCAAGACGTTATGAACGCTTGGCAGTCACGTGCTAATGATTACTCCCTCGTTCAGTGCGGCATGCTTTACAGCTTAGAACCGGGGCTCCAAAAGCGTTTTGAGCAACACGGAGCATATGAGATGTTCGAAGAGCTGAAAATGGTTTTCCAAGCTCATGCCCGGGTCGAGAGATATGAAGTCTCCGACAAGTTCTCAGTTGTAAGATGGAGGAAAATAGTTCTGTCAATGAGCACATACTCAAAATGTCTGGGTTGCACAACCGCTTTACTCAGCTGGGAGTTAATCTCCCGGATGACGCGGTCATTGACAGAATCCTTCAGTCGCTTCCACCGAGCTACAAGAGCTTTGTGATGAACTTCAATATGCAGGGGATGGAAAAGACCATTCTGAGGTATATTCAATGCTGAAATCAGCGGAGGTGGAAATCAGAAAGGAACATCAAGTGTTGATGGTGAATAAAACCACTAAGTTCAAGAAAGGCAAGGGTAAGAAGAACTTCAAGAAGGACGGCAAGGGAGTTGCCGGGAAGAAGCCAAAGAATGGACCCAAGCCTGAGACTGAGTGCTTTTATTGCAAGGGAAGTGGTCACTGGAAGCGGAACTGCCCCAAATACTTAGCGGACAAGAAGGCCGGCAACACCAAAGGTATATGTGATATACATGTAATTGATGTGTACCTTACCAGTACTCGTAGTAGCTCCTGGGTATTTGATACCGGTGCGGTTGCTCATATTTGTAACTCAAAACAGGAGCTGCGGAATAAGCGGAGACTGGCGAAGGACGAGGTGACGATGCGCGTCGGGAATGGTTCCAAAGTCGATGTGATCGCCGTCGGCACGCTACCTCTACATTTACCTACGGGATTAGTTTTAAACCTCAATAATTGTTATTTAGTGCCAGCTTTGAGCATGAACATTGTATCTGGATCTCGTTTAATGCGAGATGGCTACTCATTTAAATCCGAGAATAATGGTTGTTCTATTTATATGAGAGATATGTTTTATGGTCATGCCCCGCTGGTCAATGGTTTATTCTTAATGAATCTCGAACGTGATGTTACACATATTCATAGTGTGAATACCAAAAGATGTAAAGTTGATAACGATAGTCCCACATACTTGTGGCACTGCCGCCTTGGTCACATTGGTGTCAAACGCATGAAGAAGCTCCATGCAGATGGACTTTTGGAGTCTCTTGATTACGAATCATTTGACACGTGCGAACCATGCCTCATGGGTAAGATGACCCAGACTCCGTTCTCCGGAACAATGGAGCGAGCAACCAACTTATTGGAAATCATACATACTGATGTGTGCGGTCCAATGAGTGTTGAGGCTCGCGGTGGCTATCGTTATGTTCTCACTCTCACTGATGACTTGGGTAGATATGGGTATGTCTACCTAATGAAACACAAGTCCGAGACCTTTGAAAAGTTCAAGGAATTTCAAAGTGAGGTTGAGAATCAACGTGACAGGAAAATAAAGTTCTTGCGATCAGATCATGGAGGGGAATATTTGAGTCACGAATTTGGCACACACTTAAGGAAATGTGGAATCGTTTCACAACTCACGCCGCCTGGAACACCTCAGCGTAACGGTGTGTCTGAACGTCGTAATTGCACTCTATTGGATATGGTGCGATCTATGATGTCTCTTACCAATCTACCGCTCTCATTCTGGGGCTATGCTTTAAAGACTGCCGCATTCACTTTAAATAGGGCACCGTCTAAATCCGTTGAGACGACACCGTATGAACTATGGTTTGGGAAGAAACCTAAGCTGTCGTTTCTAAAAGTTTGGGGATGCGATGCTTATGTCAAGAAACTTCAACCTGAAAAGCTCGAACCCAAGTCGGAGAAATGCGTCTTCATAGGATACCCTAAGGAAACCATTGGGTATACCTTCTACCTCAGATCCGAAGGCAAGATCTTTGTTGCCAAGAACGGGTCCTTTCTAGAGAAAGAGTTTCTCTCAAAAGAAATAAGTGGGAGGAAAGTGGAACTTGATGAAGTACTACCTCTTGAACCGGAAAGTAGCACAGCTCAGGAAGATGTTCCTGTGGTGCCTGCACTGACTAGAGAGGAAGCTAATGATGATGATCAAGGTACTTCGGATCAAGTTACTACTAAACTTCGTAGGTCCACGAGGACACGTTCCACACCAGAGTGGTATGGCAACCCTGTCCTGGAAATCATGTTGTTAGACAACGGTGAACCTTCGAACTATGAAGAAGCAATGGCGGGCCCAGATTCCGACAAATGGCTAGAAGCCATGAAATCCGAGATAGGATCCATGTATGAAACCGAAGTGTGGACTTTGACTGACTTGCCCGATGATCGGCGAGCCATAGAAAATAAATGGATCTTTAAGAAGAAGACAGACGCGGATGGTAATGTGACCATCTATAAGGCTCGACTTGTCGCTAAGGGTTATCGACAAGTTCAAGGGGTTGACTACGATGAGACTTTCTCACCCGTAGCGAAGCTGAAGTCCGTCCGAATCTTGTTAGCAATTGCCGCATTCTATGATTATGAGATATGGCAAATGGACGTCAAAACGGCATTCCTTAACGGCTTTCTTAAGGAAGAATTGTATATGATGCAGCCGGAATGTTTTGTCGATCCTAAGAATGCTAACAAGGTATGCAAGCTCCAGCGCTCCATCTATGGGCTGGTGCAAGCATCTCGGAGTTGGAACATTCGATTTGATGAGATGATCAAAGCGTTTGGGTTTACACAGACTTATGGAGAAGCCTGTGTTTACAAGAAAGTGAGTGGGAGCTCTGTAGCATTTCTCTTATTATATGTGGATGACATACTATTGATGGGAAATGATATAGAATTCTTGGAAAGTATAAAGGCCTATTTGAATAAGTGTTTTTCAATGAAGGACCTTGGAGAAGCTGCTTATATATTAGGCATCAAGATCTATAGAGATAGATCAAGACGCCTCATGGTCTTTCACAGAGTACGTACCTTGACAAGATATTGAAGAAGTTCAATATGGATCAGTCCAAGAAGGGGTTCTTGCCTGTATTGCAAGGTGTGCAATTGAGCACGGCTCAATGCCCGACCACGGCAGAAGATAGAGAAAAGATGAGTGTCGTCCCCTATGCCTCAGCCATAGGGTCTATTATGTATGCCATGTTGTGTACCAGACCTGATGTAAACCTTGCCGTAAGTTTGGTAGGAAGGTACCAAAGTAATCCCGGCATGGAACACTGGACAGCGGTCAAGAATATCCTGAAGTACCTGAAGAGGACTAAGGGTATGTTTCTCGTTTATGGAGGTGACGAAGAGCTCGTCGTAAAGGGTTACGTCGATGCTAGCTTCGACACAGATCTGGATGACTCTAAGTCACAAACCGTATACGTGTATATTTTGAATGGAGGGGCAGTAAGCTGGTTCAGTTGCAAGCAAAGCGTCATGGCGGGATCTACATGTGAAGCGGAGTACATGGCGGCCTCAGAGGCAGCACAAGAAGCAGTCTGGATGAAGGAGTTCATTACCGACCTAGGGGTGATTCCCAATGCGTCGGGCCCGATGACTCTCTTCTGTGAAAACACTGGAGCTATTGCCCTTGCCAAGGAGCCCAGGTTTCACAAGAAGACCAGGCATATCAAGCGTCGCTTCAACTCCATTCGTGAAAGTGTTCAAAATGGAGACATAGATATTTGTAAAGTACATACGGACCTGAATGTAGCAGATCCGTTGACTAAACCTCTCCCTAGAGCAAAACATGATCAACACCAGAACTCTATGGGTGTTCGATTCATCACAATGTAACTAGATTATTGACTCTAGTGCAAGTGGGAGACTGTTGGAAATATGCCCTGGAGGCAATAATAAAATGGTTATTATTATATTTCTTTGTTCATGATAATTGTCTATTGTTCATTCTATAATTGTGTTATCCGGAAATCGTAATACATGTGTGAATACATAGACCACAACATGTCCCTAGTAAGCCTCTAGTTGACTAGCTCGTTCATCAACAGATAGTCATGGTTTCCTGACTATGGAGATTGGATGTCATTGATAACGGGATCACATCATTAGGAGAATGATGTGATGGACAAGACCCAATCCTAAGCATAGCACAAAGATCGTGTAGTTCGTTTGCTAGAGCTTTTCCAATGTCAAGTATCTTTTCCTTAGACCATGAGATCGTGTAACTCCCGGATGCCGTAGGAGTGCTTTGGGTGTACCAAACGTCACAACGTAACTGGGTGACTATAAAGGTACACTACAGGTATTTCTGAAAGTGTCTGTTGGGTTGACACGGATCGAGACTGGGATTTGTCACTCCGTATGACGAAGAGGTATCTCTGGGCCCACTCGGTAATGCATCATCATAATGAGCTCAAAGTGACCAAGTGGTTGGTCACGGGATCATGCATTACGGTACGAGTAAAGTGACTTGCCGGTAACGAGATTGAACGAGGTATTGGGATATCGACGATCGAATCTCGGGCAAGTAACGTACCGATTGACAAAGGGAATTGAATACGGGATTGATTGAATCCTCGACATCGTGGTTCATCCGATGAGATCATCGTGGAACATGTGGGAGCCAACATGGGTATCCAGATCCCGCTGTTGGTTATTGACCGGAGAGTCGTCTCGGTCATGTCTGCATGTCTCCCGAACCCGTAGGGTCTACACACTTAAGGTTCGGTGACGCTAGGGTTGTAGAGATATTAGTATGCGGAAACCCGAAAGTTGTTCGGAGTCCCGTATGAGATCCCGGACGTCACGAGGAGTTCCAGAATGGTCCGGAGGTGAAGAATTATATATAGGAAGTCCAGTTTCGGCCACCGGGAAAGTTTCGGGGGTTATCGGTATTGTACCGGGACCACCAGAAGGGTCCCGGGGGTCCACTGGGTGGGGCCACCTATCCCGGAGGGCCCCATGGGCTGAAGTGGGAGGGGAACCAGCCCCTAGTGGTCTGGTGCGCCCCCCCCCCCTTGGGCCTCCCATGCGCCTAGGTTTGGAAACCCTAAGGGTGGGGGCGCCCCCCACTTGGCTTGGGGGAGAAGCCACCCCTTGGCCGCCGCCCCCCTTGGAGATCTGATCTCCCAGGGCCGGCGCCCCCCCCCCCCAAGGCCCCTATATATAGTGGGGAAGGGAGGGCAGCAGTACCCTAGCCCCTGGCGCCTCCCTCTCCCTCCCGTGACACCTCTCCCTCCCGCTTGCGCTTGGCGAAGCCCTGCCGGGATCCCCGCTACTTCCACCACCACGCCGTCGTGCTGCTGGATCTCCATCAACCTCTCCTTCCCCCTTGCTGGATCAAGAAGGAGGATACGTCGCTGCTCCGTACGTGTGTTGAACGCGGAGGTGCCATCCGTTCGGCGCTCGGTCATCGGTGATTTGGATCACGGCGAGTACGACTCCATCAACCCCGTTCACTTGAACGCTTCCACTCGCGATCTACAAGGGTATGTAGATGCACTCCTTCCCTCTCGTTGCTAGTAAACTCCACAGATGGATCTTGGTGATGCGTAGAAAATTTTAAAATTCTGCTACGATCCCCAACAACTACTAGTTGGAATATCTTTTTTTAATAGATTAGTCAGAGGCCAAGAAATTTTTGAGAGTCCTTAATGAACCTCTTATAAAAATCGGCATGACCCAGAAAACTTCTTATACCTTTGATGTCCTTGGGACATGGCATCTTTTCAATAGCATCAACTTTAGCTTTATCAACTTCAATGCCTCTTTCAGGAATTTTATGCCCCAAGACAATGCCTTCATTAACCATAAAGTGGCATTTCTCCCAATTCAAGACAAGATTAGTTTCTTCACATCTCTGCAAAACTCGATCAAGGTTGCTCAAGCAATCATCAAAAGAGGATCCATAAACAGAGAAATCTTCCATGAAAACCTCACAAATCTTTTCACAAAAGTCAGAGAATATAGCTATCATGCATCTTTGAAAGGTAGCAGGTGCATTACATAAACCAAAAGGCATACGTCTATAAGAAAAAGTACCGAAAGGGCAAGTATAAGTGGTCTTTGCTTGATCATCAGCTGACACAGGTATTTGAGAGAAACCAGAGTAACCATCTAGAAAGCAAAAATGTGTGTGTTTGGATAATCTTTCTAGAATTTGATCAATGAATGGCAAAGAGTAATGATCCTTTTAGTAGCTTTATTTAATTTACGGAAATCAATTACCATCCTATAACCTGTAATAATTCTTTGCGGAATCAATTCATCTTTATCATTAGGAACGACAGTAATGCCTCTCTTCTTAGGGACACAATGGACATGACTTACCCACTGACTATCAGCAACGGGATAAATTATACCTGCTTCAAGGAGCTTTAATATTTCCTTTCTTACCACTTCTTTCATCTTAGGATTCAGCCGTCGTTGGTGATCAATAACTTTAATTTGCTCAGGGGGTTTATGTGTCCTAATATTACTTTTGTTGACAATAGTTGAAGCTTTAGCATGATCCTTTATTCTAACAGGGAAAGGTGGTTTCTCAACATAAGCAGTAGGAACAACAGGATCATCATAACTGATAGTCTTTTCTTCAACTTTAATAGGTGCAACTACTTTTACTTCAACGGGAGGATTATATTTAAACCACTTCTCCTTAGGGAGATCAACATGAGTAGCAAAGGATTCACAAAAAGAAGCTACTATCTCAGAGTCAAGTCCATATTTAGTGCTAAATTCACGGAAAACACCGGTATCCATAAAAGATTTAACACAATCAAACTTAGGTGTTATACCTGACTCCTTACCTTCGTCGAGGTCCCAATCTTCAGAGTTGCGTTTAATTCTTTCCAATAAATCCCATTTGAATTCAATAGTCTTCATCATAAAAGAGCCAGCACAAGAAGTATCGAGCATGGATTGATTATTACGAGAAAGCTGAGCATAAAAATTTTGAATAATCATTTCTCTTGAGAGCTCATGATTGGGGCATGAATATAACATTGACTTAAGCCTCCCCCAAGCTTGAGCGATGCTTTCTCCTTCGCGAGGCCAGAAATTATATATATAATTACGATCACGATGAACAAGATGCATAGGATAAAACTTCTGATGAAATACCAATTTCAATCATTTGTAGTTCCATGATCCCATATCATCACATAGCCTATACCATGTCAATGCATCTCCCCTCAAAGATAAAGGGAAGACCTTCTTCTTGATAACATCATCGGGCATACCTGCAAGCTTAAATAATCCACAAACTTCATCCACATAGATTAAGTGTAAGTCGGGATGGAATGTTCCATCTCCTGCAAAAGGATTAGCTAGCAGTTTCTCTATCATACCCGAAGGAATTTCAAAGTAGACATTTTCAATAGGTTCAGTAGGTTGAGGAGCAACTATTTTCTCTACTGGTCGGGGTGAAGATACCCCGAACAAGCCCCTCAAAGGATTACTTTCTATAGTAACAAGTGACTGTAAATTTCAGCACACTATATAAATTTTTCCTTACCAAATTCCACCTACCAAAGGCGCTTCACTCCCCGGCAACGGCGCCAGAAAAGAGTCTTGATGACCCACAAGTATAGGGGATCTATCGTAGTCCTTTCTATAAGTAAGAGTGTCGAACCCAACGAGGAGCAGAAGGAAATGACAAGCGGTTTTCAGTAAGGTATTCTCTGCAAGCACTAAAATTATCGGTAACAGATAGTTTTGTTATAAGGTAATTTGTAACTGGTAACAAGTAACAAGTGTAAATAAAATGCAGCAAGATGGCCCAATCCTTTTTGTAGCAAAGGACAAGC
Organism: Aegilops tauschii subsp. strangulata; assembly: GCF_002575655.3. Classification (NCBI taxonomy): domain Eukaryota; kingdom Viridiplantae; phylum Streptophyta; class Magnoliopsida; order Poales; family Poaceae; genus Aegilops; species Aegilops tauschii. The sequence continues at coordinate 646,580,549 of NC_053036.3, read as the reverse complement.
CTGGATAATTTCTTATATGAAGAAAAATGCTCCTGAGGACACATGGGAATTATCGTCAAGCTAGTTTTCATCACGTTCATATGATTCGCGTTCAGTACTTTGATAATTTGATATGTGGGTGGACCGATGCTTGGGTGCTGTCCTTACTTGGACAAGCATCCCACTTATGATTAACTCCTAGTGCAAGCATCCGCAACTACAAAAGAAGTATTATGGTAAACCTAACCATAGCATGAAACATATGGATCCAAATCAGCCCCTTACGAAGCAACGCATAAACTAGGGTTTAAGCTTCTGTCACTCTAGCAACCCATCATCTACTTATTACTTCCCAATGCCTTCTTCTAGGCCCAAATAATGGTGAAGTGTCATGTAGTCGACGTTCACATAACACCACTAGAGGAGAGACAACATACATCTCATCACAATATCGAACGAATACCAAATTCACATGACTACTAATAGCAAGACTTCTCCCGTGTCCTCAGGAACAAACGTAACTACTCACAAAGCTTATTCATGTTCATAATCAGAGGGGTATTAATATGCATAATGGATCTGAACATATGATCTTCCACCAAATAAACCAACTAGCATCAACTACAAGGAGTAATCAACACTACTAGCAACCCACAGGTACCAATCTGAGGCTTTGGGACAAAGATTGGATACAAGAGATGAACTAGGGTTTGAGAGGAGATGGTGCTGGTGAAGATGTTGATGGAGAATCACCCCCTCCCGATGAGAGGATCGTTGATGATGACGATGGCAATGATTTCCCCCTCCCGGAGGGAAGTTTCCTCGGCAGAACAGCTCTGCCGGAGCCCTAGATTGGTTCCGCCAAGGTTCCGCCTCGTGGCGGCGGAGTTTCTTCTCGAACAAAAGACTTCATATAGCAGAAGATGGGCACCGGAGGACTGCCAGGGGGCCCACAAGGAAGGGGGCGCGCCCAGGGGGTAGGGCGCGCCTCCCACCCTCGTGGCCAGGGTGTGGGCCCCCTCTGGTATTTTCTTCGCTCAGTATTTTTTATAAATTCCAAAAATGACTTCCGTGAAGTTTCAGGACTTTTGGAGTTGTGCAGAATAGGTCTCTAGTATTTGCTCCTTTTCCAGCCCAGAATTCCAGCTGCCGGCATTCTCCCTCTTCATATAAACCTTGCAAAATAAGAGAGAATAGACATAAGTATTGTGACATAATGTGTAATAACAGCCCATAATGCAATAAATATCGATATAAAAGCATGATGCAAAATGGACGTATCATCATTTGATTAACGGGATCACATCATTAGAGAATGATGTGATTGACTTGACCCATTCCGTTAGCTTAGCACTTGATCGTTTAGTATATTGCTATTGCTTTCTTCATGACTTATACATGTTCCTATGACTATGAGATTATGCAACTCCCGAATACCGGAGGAACACTTTGTGTGCTACCAAACGTCACAACGTAACTGGGTGATTATACATGTGCTCTACAGGTGTCTCTGATGGTACTTGTTGAGTTGGCATAGATCGAGATTAGGATTTGTCACTCCGATTGTCGGAGAGGTATCTCTGGGCCCTCTCGGTAATGCACATTACTATAAGCCTTGCAAGAAATGTGACTAATGAGTTAGTTGCGGGATGATGCATTACAGATCGAGTAAAGAGACTTGCCAGTAACGAGATTGAACTAGGTATTGAGATACCGACGATCGAATCTCGGGCAAGTAACATACCGATGACAAAGGGAACAACGTATGTTGTTATGCGGTTTGACCGATAAAGATCTTCGTAGAATATGTAGGAACCAATATGAGCATCCAGGTTCCGCTATTGGTTATTGGCTGGTGACTTGTCTCGGTCATGTCTACATAGTTCTCGAACCCGTAGGGTCCGCACGCTTAACGTTCGGTGACGATCGGTATTATGAGTTTATGTGTTTTGATGTACCGAAGGTTGTTAGGAGTCCCGGATGTGATCACGGACATGACGAGGAGTCTCGAAATCATCGAGACATAAAGATTGATATATTGGATGACTATGTTTGGACGTCGGAATGGTTCCGGGTAAGTTCGGGCATATATCGGAGTACCGGGAGGTTACCGGAACCCCCCGGGAAGTATATGGGCCTTATTGGGCCATAGTGGGAGAGAGGAGAGGAAAGCCTAGGAGGGGGCGCGCACACCCCCCCCCCCAAGCCCAATCCGAATTGGGTGCCCCCCTTTCCTTCCCCCTCTCTCCCCCTTCCTTCCTCTCCTAATCTAACTAGGGAAGGGGGAGTCCTACTCCCGGTGGGAGTAGGACTCCCTTGAGGCGCGCCATAGGAGGGCTGGCCCTCTCCCTCCTCCACTCCTTTATATACGAAGGAGGGGAGCACCCCTTAGACACACAAGTTGATCATTGATCTCTTAGCCGTGTGTAGTGCCCCCCCTCCACCATAATCCACCTCGGTCATATCGTTGCAGTGCTTAGGCGAAGCCCTGTGCCGGTAGCTTCATCATCACCGTCATCGCGTCGTCGTGCTGACGAAGCTCTCCCTCCACACTCAGCTGGATCGAGAGTACGTGGGACGTCACCGAGCCGAACGTGTGCAGATCGCGGAGGTGCCGTACTTTCGGTACTAGGATCGGTCGGATCGTGAAGACGTACGACTACATCAACCGCATTGTCATAACGCTTCCGCTTACGGTCTACGAGGGTACGTGGACTACACTCTCCCCTCTCATTGCTATGCATCACCATGATCTTGCGTGTGCGTAGGAATTTTTTTGAAATTACTGCGTTCCCCAACAGTGGCATCCGAGCCAGGTTTATGCGTAGATGTTATATGCACGAGTAGAACACAAATGAGTTGTGGGCGATAATAGTCATACTGCTTACCAGCACGTCATACTTTGATTCGGCGGTATTGTTGGATGAAGCGGCCCGGACCGACTTTATGCGTACGCTTACGCAAGACTGGTTCTACCGACGTGCTTCGCACACAAGTGGCTGGCAGGTGTCAGTTTCTCCAACTTTAGGTAAATCGAGTGTGGCTACGCCCGGTCCTTGTTGAAGGTCAAAACAGCACATACTTGACGAAAAATCGTTGTGGTTTTGATGCGTAGGTAAGAACGGTTCTTGCTCAGCCCGTAGCAGCCACGTAAAACTTGCAACAACAAAGTAGAGGACATCTAACTTGTTTTTTCAGGGCATGTTGTGATGTGATATGGTCAAGACATGATGCTAAATTTTATTGTATGAGATGATCGTGTTTTGTAACAGAGTTATCGGCAACTGGCAGGAGCCATATGGTTGTCGCTTTATTGTATGCAATGCAATCGCCCTGTAATTGTTTTTGCTTTATCACTAAGCGGTAGCGATAGTCATAGAAACAATAGTTGGCGAGACGACAACGATGCTACGATGGAGATCAAGGTGTCGCGCCGGTGACGATGGTGATCATGACGGTGCTTTGGAGATGGAGATCAAAGGCACAAGATGATGATGGCCATATCATATCACTTATATTGATTGCATGTAATGTTTATCCTTTATGCATCTTATTTTGCTTTGATTGACGGTAGCATTATAAGATGATCTCTCACTAAATTTCAAGGTACAAGTGTTCTCCCTGAGTATGCACCGTTGCGAAAGTTCGTCGTGCCGAGACACCACGTGATGATCGGGTGTGATAAGCTCTACGTTCACATACAACGGGTGCAAGCCAGTTTTGCACACGCAGAATACTCGGGTTAAACTTGACGAGCCTAGCATATGCAGATATGGCATCAGAATACTGAGACCGAAAGGTCGAGCGTGAATCATAGAGTAGATATGATCAACATAGTGATGTTCACCATTGAAAACTACTCCATCTCACGTGATGATCGGACATGGTTTAGTTGATTTGGATCACGTGTTCACTTAGATGATTAGAGGGATGTCTATCTAAGTGGGAGTTCTTAAGTAATATGATTAATTGAACTTTAATTTATCATGAACTTAGTACCTGATAGTATTTTGCATGTATGTTGTTGTAGATAGATGGCACGTGCTGTTGTTCCATTGAATTTTAATGCGTTCCTAGAGAAAGCTAAGTTGAAAGATGATGGTAGCAACTACACGGACTGGGTCCGTAACTTGAGGATTATCCTCATTGCTGCACAGAAGAATTACATCCTGGAAGCACCGCTAGGTGCAAGACCCGCTGCAGGAGCAACACCGGACGTTGTGAACGTCTGGCAGAGCAAAGCTGATGACTACTGGATAGTTCAGTGTGCCATGCTTTACGGCTTATAACCGGGACTTCAACGACGTTTTGAACGTCATGGAGCATATGAGATGTTCCAGGAGTTGAAGTTAATATTTCAAGCAAATGCCCGGATTGAGAGATATGAAGTCTCCAATAAGTTCTACAGCTGCAACATGGAGGAGAATAGTTCTGTCAGTGAACATATACTCAAAATGTCTGGGTATAACAATCACTTGATTCAACTGGGAGCTAATCTTCCTGATGATAGTGTCATTGACAGAATTCTTCAATCACTGCCACCAAGCTACAAGAGCTTCGTGATGAATTATAATATGCAAGGGATGAACAAGACAATTTCCGACCTCTTCGCGATGCTAAAGGCTGCAGAGGTAGAAATCAAGAAGGAGCATCAAGTGTTGATGGTCAACAAGACCACCAGTTTCAAGAAAAAGGGTAAAGGGAAGAAGGGGAACTTCAAGAAGAACGGGAAGAAAGTTGTTGCTCAAGTGAAGAAGCCCAAGTCTGGACCTAAGCCAGAGACTGAGTGCTTCTACTTCAAAGGGACTGGTCACTGGAAGCGGAATTGCCCCAAGTATTTGGCGGACAAGAAGGATGGCAAGGTGAACAAAGGTATATGTGATATACATGTTATTGATGTGTACCTTACTAATGCTCGCAGTAGTGCCTGGGTATTTGATACTGGTTCTGTTGCTAATATTTGCAACTCGAAACAGGGACTACGGATTAAGCGAAGATTGGCTAAAGACGAGGTGACGATGCGCGTGGGAAATAGTTCCAAAGTCGATGTGATCGCCATCGGCACGCTACCTCTACATCTACCTTCGGGATTAGTTTTAGACCTGAATAATTGTTATTTGGTGCCAGCATTAAGCATGAACATTATATCTAGATCTTGTTTGATGTGAGACGGTTATTCATTTAAATATGAGAATAATGGTTGTTCTATTTATATGAGTAATATCTTTTATGGTCATGCACCCTTGAAGAGTGGTCTATTTTTGTTGAATCTCGATAGTAGTGACACACATATTCATAACATTGAAGCCAAAAGATGCAGAGTTGATAATGATAGTGCAACTTATTTGTGGCACTGCCGTTTGGGTCATATTGGTGTAAAGCGCATGAAGAAACTCCATTCTGATGGACTTTTGGAATCACTTGATTATGAATCACTTGGTACTTGCGAACCATGCCTCATGGGCAAGATGACTAAAACTCCATTCTCCGGAACAATGGAGCGAGCAACGGATTTGTTGGAAATCATACATACTGATGTATGTGGTCCGATGAATATTGAGGCTCGCGGTGGGTATCGTTATTTTCTCACCTTCACAGATGATTTGAGCAGATATGGGTATATCTACTTAATGAAACAAAAGTTTGAAACATTTGAAAAGTTCAAGGAATTTCAGAGTGAAGTGGAAAATCATGGTAACAAGAAAATAAAGTTTCTACGATCTGATCGTGGAGGAGAATATTTGAGTTACGAGTTTGGTCTTCATTTGAAACAATGCGGAATAGTTTCGCAACTCACGCCACCCAAACCACCAAAGCGTAATGGTGTGTCCGAACGTCGTAGCCACACTTTATTAGATATGGTGCGATCTATGATGTCTCTTACTGATTTACCGCTATCGTTTTGGGGTTATGCTTTAGAGACGGCTGCATTCACGTTAAATAGGGCACCATCTAAATCCGTTGAGACGACACCTTATGAACTGTGGTTTGGCAAGAAACCCAAGTTGTCGTTTTTTAAAGTTTGGGGCTGCGATGCTTATGTGAAAAAGCTTCAACCTGATAAGCTCGAACCCAAATCGGAGAAATGTGTCTTCATAGGATACCCAAAGGAGACTGTTCGGTACACCTTCTATCACAGATCCGAAGGCAAGATATTCGTTGCTAAGAATGGATCCTTTCTAGAGAAGGAGTTTCTCTTGAAAGAAGTGAGTGGGAGGAAAGTAGAACTTGATGAGGTAATTGTACCTGCTCCCTTATTGGAAAGTAGTTCGTCACAGAAATCAGTTCCTGTGATCCCTACACCAATTAGTGAGGAAGCTAATGATAATGATCATGAAACTTCAGATCAAGTTACTACCAAACCTCGTAGGTCAACCAGAGTAAGATCCGCACCAGAGTGGTATGGTACCTTTTCTGGAGGTCATGTTACTTGACCATGACAAACCTACGAACTATGAGGAAGCGATGATGAGCCCAGATTACGCGAAATGGCTTGAGGCCATGAAATCTGAGATGCGATCCATGTATGAGAACAATGTGTGGACTTTGGTTGACTTGCCCGATGATCGGCAAGCCATCGAGAATAAATGGATCTTCAAGAAGAAGACTGACGCTGACGGTAATGTTACTGTCTACAAAGCTCGACTTGTTGCAAAAGGTTTTCGACAAGTTCAAGGAGTTGACTACGATGAGACCTTCTCTCCCGTAGCGATGCTTAAGTATGTCCGAAACATGTTAGCAATTGCTGCATTTTATGATTATGAAATTTGGCAAATGGATGTAAAGACTGCATTCCTGAATGGATTTCTGGAAGAAGAGTTGTATATGATACAACCCGAAGGTTTTATCGATCCAAAAGATGCTAACAAAGTGTGCAAGCTCCAGCGATCCATTTATGGACTGGTGCAAGCATCTCGGAGTTGGAATAAACGCTTTGATAGTGTGATCAAAGCATATGGTTTTATACAAACTTTTGGAGAAGCCTGTATTTACAAGAAAGTGAGTGGGAGCTCTATAGCATTTCTAATATTATATGTGGATGACATATTGCTGATTGGAAATGATATAGAATTTCTAGATAGCATAAAAGGATACTTGAACAAGAGCTTTTCAATGAAAGACCTCGGTGAAGCTGCTTATATATTGGGCATCAAGATCTATAGAGATAGATCGAGACGCTTAATTGGACTTTCACAAAGCACATACCTTGGTTTTGAAGAAGTTCAAAATGGATCAAGCAAAGAAAGGATTCTTGCCTGTGTTACAAGGTGTGAAGTTGAGTCAGACTCAATGCCCGACCACTACAGAAGATAGAGAGAAAATGAAAGTTGTTCCCTATGCTTCAGCCATAGGCTCTATCATGTATGCAATGCTGTGTACCAGACAAGATGTGTGCCTTGCTATTAGTTTAGCAGGGAGGTACCAAAGTAATCCAGGAGTGGATCACTGGACAGCAGTCAAGAACATCCTGAAATACCTGAAAAGGACTAAGGATATGTTTCTCGTGTATGGAGGTGAGAAAGAGCTCGTCGTAAATGGTTACGTCGATGCAAGCTTTGACACTGATCCGGATGACTCTAAGTCACAAACCGGATACATATTTATATTGAACGGTGGAGCTGTCAGTTGGTGCAGTTCTAAGCAAAGCGCCGTGGCGGGATCTACGTGTGAAGCGGAGTACGTAGCTGCTTCGGAAGCAGCAAATGAAGGAGTCTGGATGAAAGAGTTCATATCCGATCTAGGTGTCATACCTAGTGCATCGGGTCCAATGGAAATCTTTTGTGACAATACTGGTGCAATTGCCTTGGCAAAGGAATCCAGATGTCACAAGAGAACCAAGCACATCAAGAGACGCTTCAATTCCATCCGCAATCAAGTCAAGGAGGGAGACATAGAGATTTGCAAGATACATACGGATCTGAATGTTGCAGACCCGTTGACTAAGCCTCTCTCACGAGCAAAACATGATCAGCACCAAGACTCCATGGGTGTTAGAATCATTACTGTGTAATCTAGATTATTGACTCTAGTGCAAGTGGGAGACTGAAGGAAATATGCCCTAGAGGCAATAATAAAGTTGTTATTTATATTTCCTTATAGCATGATAAATGTTTATTATTCATGCTAGAATTGTAGTAACCGGAAACTTAGTACATGTGTGAATACATAGACAAACAGAGTGTCACTAGTATGCCTCTACTTTACTAGCTCGTTGAATCAAAGATGGTTAAGTTTCCTAGCCATAGACATGAGTTGTCATTTGATTAACGGGATCACATCATTAGAGAATGATGTGATTGACTTGACCCATTCCGTTAGCTTAGCACTTGATCATTTAGTTTATTGCTATTGCTTTCTTCATGACTTATACATGTTCCTATGACTATGAGATTATGCAACTCCCGAATATCGGAGGAACACTTTGAGTGCTACCAAACGTCACAACGTAACTGGGTGATTATAAAGGTGCTCTACAAGTTTCTCCGAGATTAGGATTTGTCACTCCGATTGTCGGAGAGGTATCTCTGGGCCCTCTCGGTAATGCACATCACTATAAGCCTTGTAAGCAATGTGACTAATGAGTTAATTCCAGGATGATGCATTACGGAACGAGTAAAGAGACTTGCCGGTAACGAGATTGAACTAGGTATTGAGATACCGACGATCGAATCTCGGGCAAGTAACATACCGATGACAAAGGGAACAACGTGTGTTGTTATGCGGTTTGACCGATAAAGATCTTCGTAGAATATGTAGGAACCGATATGAGCATCCAGGTTCCGCTATTGGTTATTGGCCGGAGACGTGTCTCGGTCATGTCTACATAGTTCTCAAACCCGTAGGGTCCGCACGCTTAATGTTCGGTGACGATCGGTATTATGAGTTTATGTGTTTTGATGTATCGAAGGTTGTTCGGAGTCGCGGATGTGATCACGGACATGACGAGGAGTCTCGAAATGGTCGAGACATAAAGATCGATATATTGGATGACTATGTTTGGACGTCGGAATGGTTCCAGGTGAGTTCGGGCATATATCGGAGTACCGGGAGGTTGCCGGAACCCCCCGGGAAGTATATGGGCCTTATTGGGCCATAGTGGGAGAGAGGAGAGGGAAGCCTAGGAGGGGGTGCCCCCCCAAGCCCAATCCGAATTGGGTGGGGGGCCAGCCCCCCCTTTCCTTCCCCCTCTCTCCCCCTTCCTTCCTCTCCTAATCCAACTAGGGAAGGGGGGAATCCTACTCCCGGTGGGAGTAGGACTCCCTTGGGGCGCGCCATAGGAGGGCCGGCCCTCCCCCTCCTCCACTCCTTTATATACGGAGGAGGGGGGCACCCCTTAGACACACAAGTTGATCATTGATCTCTTAGCTGTGTGCGGTGCCCCCCTCCACCATAATCCACTTCGGTCATATCGTTGCAGTGCTTAGGCGAAGCCCTACGCCGGTAGCTTCATCATCACCGTCATCACGTCGTCGAGCCGAACGTGTGCAGATCGCGGAGATGCCGTACTTTCGGTACTAGGATCGGTCGGCGTGAAGACGTACGACTACATCAACCGCGTTGTCATAACGCTTCCGCTTACAGTCTACAAGGGTACGTGGACTACACTCTCCCCTCTCGTTGCTATGCATCACCATGATCTTGCGTGTGCGTAGGAATTTTTTTGAAATTACTGCGTTCCCCAACAAGAAGAGGTGGGTACGGCCATCGCCTCTATGAAGGAGGGGTAGGCCCAGGGGCCAGATGGCTTGTCGGTGGCCATATTCCTGAAGTTCTGGAATGCCTTGGAGCCGTTGATCATGCCGATGTTCCACCAATTCTATACTGGGACCTTCGACATGTCCTGAATAAATTATGGTGTCATTACCCTGATCCCCAAAGTAGTTGGGGCTACCGACATAAGCTACTTTAGACCTATCATGGTGATCAATGTACTTGAACGCATCTTTTCCAAAGTTTGCGCGACCAAACTAGCCCATGTAGTGGAACTCCTAGATCACCCCCTGCAGACCACATTTATGAAGGGACAAAAGATACATGATGGGATCCTCGCCCTTCACGAGATTGTCGACAAGGTCAAAACGCGAGGACATATGGGCGTCTTCCTCAAGTTGGACTTCCAAAAGGCTTACGATCGTCTGGATTGGTCCTTCTTACGATTAGTACTTCAGCGTGGGGGCTTTGATGATAGATGGGGTTCTTGGATCATGCGGTTGATTCGGTATGGTAATACGGCAATTAATATTAATGGCGAGGTGGGACCATTCATTAAGTCCTCTGGGGAGTGAAGCAAGGGGACCCGATATCCCCCCCTTCTCTTCAACCTCGTCGTTGAAGCTTTGGCTGGCATCCTAGATAAAGCTAGGAGGGATGGCCACCTCTCGGGGGTAGTGGGTCATTTGATCCCTAGGGGTGGTGTCACTCATCTACAATACGCTGACGACACCATGATTATGGTCGAGGGGTCGGACCTTGACATCGTGAATCTTAAGTTCCTACTCCTCAGTTTTGGAGCTATGTCGGGACTAAAGATCAACTTTGATAAGAGTGAGGTCGTTATCCTACGATTCTCGGCAGAAGAACACCAACGGATCGCGGACAACTTAAATTGAAGGCCGGCCTCTTTTCCCAATACATACTTGGGGTGGCCGATGGCTGATCCGAAGGTCCTGATGAGTGCGTTCGACCCGCTAGTGGGCCGAGTGACGTCCTGGGCCGAGCCGTGGCGTGGGCGGTTTACATCCAAAGGGAGTAAATCGGTCCTTATTAGCTCTAACCTCACGAGTCTCCCCTTATACATGATGGTGTTGTATATCATACCGGAGGGCGTTCATGGCTCCTTCGATGAGGAGCTCGCTAGGTTCTTCTGGCAGGCTGCCTATGGCCGCCAGAAGTACCACACGGTCAAGTGGGTGGACATTTGTATGCCCAAGGACCGGGAAGGCCTGGGTATTATGGCCTCCTGCCGTATGAACATCACACTCATGCTTCATTTGGGTCTGGCGGATCTTGCAAGGAGAGGGCAGTTTGTGGCTTCAGCTCCTTCAGGCAAAATACCTTAGGCATGAGCCTCTCCTGGCCCGCTCCCGCTTTATAGATAATAAAGCATCGGTCCATACCTTTATAAAACGGGACGAAAGCCTATTTCAAGATCAATAAAATTGGGTTTGCCTTTTTAAAAAAGCAGCACTTTCTCTCCGTTGACAAAGCAAAATCTGAGTAGGAGATTTTTTTTTCTTTGAGGGTAATCTGGGAAGGAGATCTTTTTTTTTTTGAGGGGGAATCTGGCAAGGAGATGGACGAGGAATCTGGGACGGTCATGGACTGATGACTTACCTTCACCGATCCCAATAAGTTGAGGGAGGCCACACGCGTCCGCTCATCTTTCTCGCCGCCGCCGCCACGCACGAGACCCCGGCGATGGCGGAGAACAGCACACAGCTGCTCGACGCCCTCTGTCGCCACCGCGAGCTCCTGAGGAGGGAGACCGAGTCCCTGAGAAAGGAGGTCACGTCCCGGGGCCTATCGACGTTCGCTGGAAAGAAGGCCTACGTGAGCTCCAACTCGACATCAATGATCCACGCGCCGCCGCAGCTGGTCGACCCCACAACAACCACCTTGCACCGGGTGAGTTTGCCCTACGTCGTCCGCAACCGCGACGAGGCCCTCGGCTTCCTTCTAAGCGAGTCGGACGACATGCGCCGCCGGATCGAGTCTCTGGCGTCGATTCTAAGGGAGCTCGGCGCTGACAGTGCTGCTACCACGGGCTTCTCCCCGGAGAAGATCAAGATGTTGTACCTCATGTCCCGCGCATCCCTGAGCGTCTCCCAATATATGGCCAGGACTGGATCGTCCGCCATTGCCAAGGAGGAGGATGATGGAGCTTCTTCTTATGACCAGCACCAATATCGTGCCGGCTGGGAATCCACGTGGGGCAGCAGCATGGGAGGCTGTGGTTCCTTCTATAACATAAGTAGAGTCAATTGCAAGAAACCACCACATTTGCGGCTAGGTTTGCAGGAAACCACCAACTCGTTAATCCGTTGCAAAAAACACCGGAAAATCTGTTAAGTCATTGCAAAAAACACTGAACGGGTGATTTGGCCCATTTAATCACTTTCTTACAAGTGGGGCCAGACTGTCAAGAGCTGACTTGGTAAACAAATGTCATACACATCCCTGAATCTAAAAATAAAAAGCAATCAACCCCTTTGCAACCACTGCCTGCCCTCGCAACTAACCACGCCACCGCCGCCGGAAGCCCACCCGCCTCCCTGCCTCGATGACCGCAGACTTGCTCGATTGGATCGAGAGGAGCTCCTCGATCTAGAGCCTCCCCTCGTCCTTGGGCCTTCCGGCGACCAGCGAACGCCGCCGGCGAACCAACCCGGCGCACCTACCGCCCCTCTGCCCTGCTCCTTCTCCATCCTCTTTCTCTTCTCCCTGTGCCCTCTCTGACACCGCCGACGGTTGCCGCAGGACCTCCATGGAGATCGCCCCGATTTGCTAGAAATCGCCATGGCTGCCTCCCCAACAACTAGCCGTTGGATCCGAGCATGCCTGATCTGGAGCACCTCCCTGATCTCCCTCGCGCCCGACCCGCCTAGATCCGGAGCCTCACCGTCGGACCCCCTCCTCTGCGCCCCATTCCAGCCGCTGCCGGCCATGGCAGGAGCCACGCCGCCGCATACCAAAACAGGAAGCTCCGCTGTCACCATCCTGCCTTGCGCCGCCGTCGTCTGCACTTCGTTGTCCCCATCATCAACGCCATCAACACCGGCCTGGACACCTCAAAAATGCGCACACTCCGGCCACCTCCTCGAACCCCGTCGCGGCCATAGCCAGGCAACAACAACAACAACAACAACGGCGCCAGGGCGCCGTGCCGGACGAGTTCACGTTGCTTCGGCAGGAGGGATTGTCCACGGTGGTGTGCATGTGGGGGTCTGATTGCTTTTGTTTTTTAGATCTAGGGGTGTATGTGTTATTTTTTGCTAAATCAATTTCTTACAATCTGGCCCCACTTGTAAGAAAGTGATTAAATGGGCCAAATCACCCGTTCAGTGTTTTTTGCAATGACTTAACAGATTTTCCGGTATTTTCTGCAACGGATTAACGAGTTGGTGGTTTCCTGCAAACCTAGCCGCAAATGTGGTGGTTTCTTGCAATTGACTCGACATAAGTAAGACTCTGCTCTTCTTCTCCTTCTATCATATGTGCATAAACTTTTACCACCAGCCTTGCTCTGCTAGTTATTTATTCGAGTTAATTAGTAGACAGATTCTCAGACATTACACACTACTTGGCTTAATTAATTTGGTGTGCATTTGTTTGATTTGATTTTGGCAGCCACGTTGAGTCCTATGCTATTCACGCCCTCCACGCCTGGTATTTCCAACTACTCTGGTACCGCCAGCCACGCCTTGCAGATATACTCCTTGGAAATTGTTGACCTCAACGTCAACTTGAGCTGGCCGCTCCACGTGTACGGCGTGGTCGCTGCAAGGGACGCCGTTGACCACAACCGCAACATTCTCTTCTACCGCTCAAGGCATAACTACCAACTAGTCACTAAAGAGGTATTGTGTACTATAAATACTACTAAGCTTTCGCTTCATTCTCCTTAATTTTCTTGATCCAATTAGTTATAGTAATGTTGATGATGACGATGATGCTTCCAGGATCCTTTTTTGCGCTTGACTGGCCCGTCTCGCACAATCGTGGCTGTGGACCGTGTTACGTTTGAAGTTGAGCTGAAAATAAGGTATCGTGGAGCGGATCAGCGTCAAGAAAAAGCATCGCTCACTTGCAGCTACAGTTACGGGTCTGCAAGGGATACCACCCCTCTATTCAACGGATATTGTTGTGCGGCACGGTTAACACTTGAACAACTTCGTAGAGCAATCCAGGCAACTGGCGTCGGCGTTCGAGTTGTTGAAGGGAGTTGGCCTTTCAAATATGGATGTCGAGTTTCTTGTTCCTTCTCTGCTGATGCAGAGGATCCCTCACCTTGGGAAGTTGTGTTGCTTAATTGTCGTCATGATGAAATCCCCGTGGGATCAGACGGTTACTTTCGCCTGTCAAGGAATGTTGTGTCAGCCGAATTACAATCAACAATGAAAGTTATCATACAAGCACACTCGAGATGTGGTCACAAAGTTCCAAAGGGTCATGTCGATTTCCCCGTCCAACATTGCCAAACAAGCAAGGGCTCATGTTTAGTAGGCAACTCTAGGGTCGAGGTCGTTGTTGCTTGGTCCCTCATTGTCACGAACAAGATAGATCTCATGTTGTAGGGATAAGTTACCCCAGTGCAGAGGGCTATGTTGGCGAGGTATGATATATGTTTTGTTATGCCGGTTTATTAAACTGTTGAAGAACTTTCGTATCGGCCAACTATTATGTAAATATGTCCAACTGTTTACTGACTATAACTTATAAGTTATGTTGTGTGATATATATTGTTTTAATTAATGTGTAGTTGCGGTATTCTGAATATCTAAAAATACCCACCCATTGTTTATATTTTTTTGTCATATCATGCATTTTTAGTATAATAACTTTAGCAAAACAAACATACGATCACAAGTCTTTTGACTTGTTGATATGAAATAAGTTGCTGAAGACACATGAAATTCTTACCTAAATATAAGAAATTACATTATATTTCTGTTTTTAATGAGGTACTAGGTTAGTTGGTTGCGCTAATTGAGTTTGCCTTGGTACATGGTCTCCTGAGTTTGATTCCCCTTTCTGACAGTTCTTTTTTACTTTCTTCAAGCCAGCCCAATCGGCCAAATAAGCAGACCCAGGAAGACCAGCTGTGCGTCGATTGAGCCATAACTTTGACCACTTGCCTAGTTCATACAAACGATCAGAGGAAGCCCGCTCAACTGGATTGAACGGTGAATAACAATAGAGTGTGGAAATTTATGTGTGGACGGACAAAAATTTCAATCATTATGTAGATGGACCAAAAAACGGAGAAACACACCGCCCTTTGTTCGTACACCGACCAAAAATCGTTTTGTGACAAGCCAGCATGGTTTATCCATCCTCCTCTAATATGTACCGTCTATGACGGTATCACTATTGTGACGTTTCAACGAGGTGGGGGCATGGAAATGAGCAGGAAAGCGAACAACGATATCCCTCGAACAGAGTTAGTGTTTCGACAATGATGGGTTGTGCAATTGCAGACCGTTCAGGGAAAGTTGCCAGCAACCTCCTTGATATTTTATTTTGTTCCACGATGTTTTGCAACTAAGGTTTTATAGGTTCCATCATCTTTGCAACATGCCACTACATTTGTTGCCCTTTCCAACATTTTATTATTATTCTGCTGGAATGGCAGGGGTAGGGGAACAAGTAAGGCCCTGCCCCCCCCCCCCCCCCAAGAGCATCTGCAATAGTAGACCCAAATTTTGGCTACTCAGATCCATTTTAAGTAGAGGAGAGAGAAGATTTAGGTAGTGAAATTTTGTTCCTGCTTTTATAGAAGACCCAAAACTAGATACACATATTTTGAATTTGCTACAATAAACTACATTTTTCATAGTACTCAGAATAACCATCACACATAGAAAAAGGAAACAACCAGGTTCCTCAAAAAAATCCAAAGAATGGTGACCTCATCTAGCTGATGGAGGGCAGCGATGACGGGAGGAAGGCGTCACAATGAGGGAGGGGGATGGGACGCAGGCAGGAGGACGAGCGGGTAGGGTCGATGGCAATGTCGACGACGATAGTGTGGCTGAGCCCGACGAGCTCGTTGGCCTCAGCAGTCAGTACCGACCTCGTGTGTGTCATGCGCCTCCAAATCAGCCGCAACGGGGAGCGGCATGGAGGCAGAGCAACTCCTGGATGCAACGGGCCGGAATGGTGCATGTACGACAGTTAGATTGCAGGGGTAGGATGGCGAAGCAGCTCCCGGACGCGAAGGTGCGACGCTGAGGGGGAGCAGCTCCTGGCCATTGCGTCTACATGCTCCCGTGTTTAAATAAGTTTACTTCACTGAGACGGAGGCCCGGAGGAGTTAACGAGCTTTGTTCACGGTGTGCCGTCGATGGATGCAGGAGGAAGAAGACCTCAGACACTCGAAGGATTTGGATATATTTCTAATTTTTGTAAGGCTATTTTTAAAGGTTTGTGCTATTTAATATACTACCTTCAATTTTTTTTATTAAAAAACTTTAGACAACAAAAATAAATGTTCATACTCCCTCCGATCCATATTAATCATCGCTGAGTTCATAGTAAATTCTTGAAAGTAAGAAAGAAATATTCTTACGAAAGTGTTTTTGTGAGAAAAGTTCAATTTTCTAGGCAAGCATCGATGTGCGTGCAAATTTCGTGATTGAATTACATTCATGGATGTGTAGGGCAAATAAAACAAAATCGATGCTTCAGAATGCTTCTTAAAACAATATTTTTGGAGCATCAATTTTTTTTGTAATTTAGTATTTAAATTTGAATTACTGTTGCCTTGAAATATTTATCTTTCAAATGCTTAACAGTTGTGCTATTTTATCTTTGACTGTTTTGAGTAGTCCTGGTATAGATAGAAAAAACCAAAGCAGACATTTCCACGGACGCGTTTGAACACGGCGGACGTCTCCATGGACATTTGGCGATGTCCGCTCTTATTCACTCCGTGCATTACTTTAGCCAAGTTAAAATCTACAAAGTTTGACCAAGTTTAGGAAAAACCAATTTAAAGTTAAAATCAAAATGTATATAATTCTAATAAAAGCTTATATGCGGGCAGACATGGCATTTAATTCTTGCAATTTATGGATTCTTTTCTATTCCTGTGTTCTCCTATCCCGTCGTCCCGAACCCAAACGGGCCCTAAAGTCCACACCTTTTTCCGGAAAGGCTAGAAACGCCGCTGTCTCTCGTCTAATCCCTACAGCCGCCGCCGCCGTCGCCGTCGCCGCCGACCAACGGCTCAATCCCGCCGGCCTGCCGGCCGACGCCTCAGCCCCACTCCCAGCCGCCCCAATCACACGCCCCGCGCCGCCCCCGCCCCTCACGCGCGTCGCCACCGCCGCCGCCGCGGGCTCCGTTCTTCCTCGTCTGGACGCCGCGCTCCCGCCGCCTCCGCTCCGCCCCGCCCACCCATTGGGTTTCGAGGTAGAGGTTTCCCCATCTTCATCCCACGATTAAGTTCAATAGAAATCCCGCTGGACCTCACGGCTTGTGGGCGCACGCCGTCTAGATCCGCCGCCCCTGCAGTTGCTGTGTCTGTGAGGAACGGCTTGTTAGCTGGATAGTGGAGGATTTTACTTTTGCATGTTTGATCTGAGTCATGTGCTGAGCCATGTTCATCAACTTTGTCTCGCCTCGCGGTTTCCTTTTTAACTTTCCCTCCCGATGCTTGACTAGGTAGTTGCATTTGGGGTGCTTGCTTGTTCTCTTTGAGGCAATTTGTAGGTTTCTACTAATGGAATTTTGGCAGCTCCCCTTTCATCAAAAAAGGCTTGTTCGAGGAAATCCTAAACTGAACCCGCATGCCGGCCCCTGTTTCTTGATGAAGCCTTGAAATTTTTTGGAGCCATATCCCTACCCTTACATCCAGGAGATAGATGAACAACCCTCCACTGCTGTTAGTTAATACAGAGTAGTTATCTTTGATGTTTGATAGTTTTATAAGTGTAAAGCCGGTAGACGCTTTTGCTGCACAACGCTTGTTCTTATCCAGATGATGCCCTTAAGATGTTGTTTTTTATGTTTGTCAGATCTGTTTATAAATCTTTGTTGTTTGCCAGCTCTGTTTATAACCTTTTGCAGTGTTCATTCTTAATTATTCGGAGGAAATCTTAGCCATTTCGAGTGACTGCTGCTGTGTATTGTTATTTCCAGCAGAGGTCGTGCTTCGCTCCTATGGCGGCATCCGACGAAATGGCTCAGAAGGACGAAGATGATATGAAGGACGAAAAACAGGCTGAGAAGGAGTACGCTGATTTCGAGGCGAGGGTCAAGAGGACGATATACATCGACCACCTCTCCCCTCTGGTCACCAGCCAGGTCATCAAGGCGTCTCTCGCCCAGTGCGCCAATGTCGTCAACACGGAGTTCATCGAGAACTACACGATCGAGTACGAGATCCCCGCCGCTGCGTTGGTGGAGGTGGACAACGTGTCGCAGGCCCAGGCTGCTGTGGACCTGATGAACAACTTCCCTTTCATGCTCGGCGGGATGCCCAGGCCTGTGAGGGCTGCCTTTGCAAAGCCCGAGATGTTTCCGGACCGCCCTAGGAAGCCTGGCTTGAAGATTGAGTTCAGCTGGGTAAAGCAGGGAGATCCGGGGTATGATGGGATGAATAAGCTCAAGGGCCTTATGAGGAGGCAAGAAGCAGAAAATATGGCACTCATCAAGGTGAAGTGGTGTTTCTTTAGTTTTTTATACTGTTCTTATCATGTACCTGTATGCCCAGTTGCCCACTACTGAGAAAAGCTGCAAATCTTTCTGCTTTACTTGTCTAAAATGAGAAAAACACTTGCTCAGGGAACATGACATGTGAAGCATATTTTGAGAATTTTGATGATGATGCTGTTCTTTAAAATGTGATACAGTTGCTTTAAACCTCTGTATCTTTTGTATCCGAGCCATAATTTCATTAAACTTTGTTCTTCCTTTTGTTTCAGAATCAATTGGAAGAGGAGAAGGAGCTGGCGGCGCAGCAGCAGGAAACCCTGGTAGCAAACAGCAACAAGTACGACATGCTCGAGAACCTCGTGAACAACGGGGAAATCACTAAACTCGCTCAGCATTACAAGGTCAAGCTGGGAGACGACTGATGGGTTCCCGACGTTCAAGCTCCTCCCTCGGAGACTGACTGCAGTCACCAGTGCAAGCAGATTCTTATTCTGCCCAGGGCATCCCCACTCACAGATGTGATTGTGCGATAGTGATAATCCATTGGCTAGTTCTCATCTTGTGCTGGGATGATAGTAATAAAGCATTGATTTGTTTGGTGCGTCCGTGCTCTAGTTGTGGCCAGCTGCAAAGCAGCAGTTCCTTAGTGTAACAACTGTCGATACATTACGATCCGATCAGTTGATGGTACGCTTGGTGTAATAATAATCTTTGTATGACCTCCAAGCTTAGCATGTCAGCGAGATGATCCAACGATGTCTGATATTGTCTCCTGCATTGCTTGAAACTTGCTTGATATCGGATATGTCGGTGCTCGCGGTTCAGTCCTGTCTGGCAGTTCTGTTGCTAGCTTGAGATGTTTTATGTTGGTCCTGATGCCTGAAGGTGTGTTGTTGCTTGAAGCAGGAGGGAATCATGTCTCTGCCTTGTGTTCCCAGGAATGGACACAATGTCACGGTCACAAGTGCCATGTTCCCAAGTCTTGGAACACAGGAAAAGGAGGTTCTGCCTGGCTGGCTGGAGAATCTGAGGAGGAAATGGCAAGAGGAAGCAAGGAAGGAGGCCATGGCAAGCAAGGTTTGTCCATTCATGGCATGCCTCACCTGAACCTCCCTCTCACGTATTCTCTCTTTGTGTTTACTTGCTCTAAAAAATTATCTCACCTGCTGTGTTGTTATCAGCAGTATATCTACCTACCTGTATACAGCCATACACATCACCAGAGGTTTTTCACTGTTGTTGCTGCACCTGAATCTGCAATGGGTAGGTCCCCAGGGCCAAGAAGGGGGAGTGCCCTGCTTCTGCCTCTGTTTCTCACCTGCTTCTTCTCAGGTACCACTCTTCACAATCAAATTTCTTCATCTTCTCCTCTTGCTTTCTGCATACTCTTGCTGGGATAAGATTGTGTCAGGTTTTCTGACTGCTAGAATGGAATGGTATGCTTTGGAATCATCACCAGCCAGTTGGTGTCCATCTATTCAGATTGCCTTGCACTCTGTTTCAAATGTAGTGCAGACCTTGTTTCAAATGTTGTCAGGACATACTCAACATAAGTGAAAATTTTGCAAGCCCTGACCTGACACACATTGCCAATGCCATAGATTGCTTGTCTGAAGATCAGTTCATTTATCAGATTGCTAGTAGATGCTGCAGTAGTGTTAACTGAACCCAAAAACGTTCTTTTTCATTGTTGTGATGACAGGGGCAACGAGGCGGGCGGAGTCGGCCCGGGAGTTCACGCTCATCAACCAGTGCAAGACGGAGGTGTGGCCGGCGGTGACGCCGGGCGAGAGCTTCGGGGGCGGCGGGTATGCGCTCCGTGCAGGCGAGTCGGTGGTGTTCACCGCCCCCGTGGGGTGGTCGGGCCGCGTGTGGGGCCGCACCGGCTGCACCTTTGACTCGGCCGGCAACGGCACGTGCGAGACGGGCGGGTGCGGCACGTCGCTGCAGTGCGAATCGGCGTCGGGGGCCGCTCCGGCGACGCTGGCGGAGTTCACGCTGGCGGCGACTGACTACTACGACGTGAGCCTGGTGGACGGCTTCAACCTCCCCGTGGTGGTGACCCCGACCCCGACGAGCGCCAACTGGACAGGCTGCGCCCCGGCGGGGTGCGACGGTGACCTGCGCCGGGGCTGCCCGTCGGAGCTGGCCGTGAAGGGCGACGGGGGGAAGGTGGTGGCTTGCCGGAGCGCGTGCGACGTGTTCGGGACCGACCAGTACTGCTGCCGTGGGCAGTATGCCAACCCGGTGGCCTGCCAGCCGACCTTCTACTCGAAGAAGTTCAAGGCGGCATGCCCGGCCGCCTACAGCTACGCCTACGACGACCCCTCCTCCATCTTCACCTGCGCCCAGTCGCCCGACTACACCATCACCTTCTGCTCCAGCAACATGTACGTACTACTCTCACACCCTTAATTATCATCTCTCTCTGAAATGAAATTCCTCCATGTCTCTCAAGATCTTGTGTGTGGTCAAAGCATCCGATTCTTCACACAATCTACAAGCCGTCCCAAGATTGAATGACACTAGCAATCATACACACCAGCAATTTTTCAATATATAGTGCCATTCCGATGAATGAGTTTGTGCAGAGATCTGTTCTGATTAGCTCGTGTCAGTTTACATGGCACTTATCTCTGAATGACAGACACTTCAATGAATCTCTGCTCCTGCTAACCGTTTGATCTTGTACATTCTGTTGTTCCAGGAAGCAATCGGTGTGTTCGTACCGCGACAGCCGGCTTGTCTGCAGCGGCTCCGGCAGGAGCACCTCCTCTGGTCTAATGCTGCTGCTGCTGCTCTCCAGCTTCGTGGCATTGCAATTTGCAACCCCAGTGTGACTGATTGGTTGATTAAGGCCTAATCATCCAAGAGCAAGCTGACCTGACCCTCTTCTTGATATAGTTCTTTTTGGATTTTTTTTCTACTATGAGAAACAGAGAGTAGGTGATTCATGGATCAAATTTCTGCACTGTCAGACAGTCAGTACTCAGTACCATTTGAATGAGAGTTATACAGAGATAGCATAAGTGAATGTTTCGTTCTCTCTTGCTCTCTCTGCTTTTCTAATCATCTATTCTGGTGGGATTATAGACAGCAGAGTAAATGACATAAAACTACCACAATTCCGAAAGTACTCTTCTAGTCCCGAGCTCAAATGAGCTCGGGTGAACAGTAAAAAAAAAGAATACAAATAAAAAAATTCCGAACTTTTATAGTGACAAACATTGACAAAAGTTTTCAATGCTTGCAAAATGATGATTTTGTTTTTTTATCCACGGCTTCTACAAATGTCGTTTGAAGCTGAAATTTTGCAAGCGCCGAAAACTTTTGTCAATGTTTGTCACTAATTTTTTGAATGTTTATTTTTTCTGAATTTACTGTTCATCCGAGCTCATATGAGCTCGTGCTTAGAAACTCCATGTCCCCACAATTCGGGCTATGGTTCCAAAAAACTACCTCTTTTTTAAAGTTCCGGAAAACCACCACAAAGCTGACTATGCTTATGACAGTTCGGGCCCATCCATCAGGGCACATGGCAAAAGATATAGACGCTGCTAGTCAAAAAAGTTTATAGTCAAATGCCTGTCTATCGTGCTGCCCGTCTTGTCCCCAACCCGACCACGACGGCGGAGTCGCGGCAGCAGAACACGTATCCTTCCCATCCCGACCAGGACGGCGGCGGGGCTGGAGACTCGGGCTCGCGCGGATCGGGCGAGTCGCGGCAGCGGAATGAGGCGCCCGTCTGGGATCATGTCATCTGTCTCCTCCACAACCCGATCGCGTCGGCAGCGGGGCTTGAACGCCAATGCATGAAATGATTCCTGAAAGTCCAAATGGATCTTTTGGTACACTTTTCAATAGCATCTACCGTAGACTTACTCAATAACGATGGAAACCTAATGTTGAGGTCAGATCATGAAATTCTAGAATGAGTGCTGAGACTGGCTCAATAATTCTCGATATATTATTGCTAATTTTTCTCTGTCAGCATACCTCTATCTCAGGTTACTGGTATACTCCCTTGGTTCCAGAATATAAGGTGTGTTGATTTCTATGCAAGCGGCACGGGCGATATAAGGTGGGCCTGTCGATATCGTCGATGACGGCGACAAGCGGCACGGGCGCGCCGGCATCGGCAACGATTTGGAGCGCGTCGTGAGCGAGGCGCACGTACTCATAGTCGACGAAGAGGACCTTGGCCTGGGCGTGCCTCAGGATGACCGCCACCGCCTTGGCGTCCAGGCGCGTGTTGATGGTGTTGAGCACGGCAGCAGCCATGGGCACGGCGAAGTGCATCTCGTACATTGCCGGCACGTTGGGCGCGAGGACGGAGACGACGTCGTTCTTGCGGACGCCGAGGGAGACGAGGGCGGCGGCGAGGCGGCGGCAGCGCTCGTGCGTCTGCCTCCACGTGAACTTGAGACGCCCGTAGACGACCGATGTGCGGTCGCCGTATACTGCACTGGCGCGCGGAAGGAACCCAACCGGGCTAAGTGGCACGTAGTTAGCCGGGCGCTTGGGAAGCTTGTCCATTGACGATTTCCTACACCACCGTACGTACCTTCAGCTCAATATTTTGTGTATTGTATCCTCAGGCCTTAATTTGTGGAGATGAGATATCCTTAGAGTTGAGTTGCTCCGAGGCTAGTAGGTCTATTTATAGCTTAGCGAGCAAGGTTACCAATGTTCAACTTTGTACATGTTTTAGAGCATTTCTAACCGATCCCTAAAACCGGTAAGAAAAGTAAAACAATTTGATTTTGAGGGCCTAAACCGAACATAGTCGATCCCTTATCGGTATTAGAGGAGTACAACTTTTACTCCTCGGCCGCTCACTTCATGAGTATAAAATTTTCCCCTCCCCTCCCCGGCTACCGCTCACCCCCGCTCGGCCACATCCACTCCGGCGCCGCCTTACTTGCATTCGTTGGCCACCACGCGTCGCTGTCGACACCCTGTAGCACCCGCCGTGCTCCTCCCCACTTTGATTCGTTTACTTCTCGTCGTCGCTGCACAAATCGACGCATCTATGCCCATCGCCACCACCGCCGGATTCAATAGACCCAGGCCCTGACGCCGTCACATTTTGGCAGGATTCATCATGGACCGAACCACACAACAACCTCGACCACTCGGCGCCGCCTCATGGAATGTGCCCTCGCATCTCACACGTTGACCGAGCACCTACACAACCACATCCTCCGGTCGGCTAGCCTCAGCCCTCGCCCCGCAGTCGTCGGCGAGCCTCTACCTGCCATCAAGTGTGATGATTGCTAACGACGTGTGTTGGGTCACGTCTCAAGCACGACCAAACATCCCGAATGAATTTTCTACTAGTGTGAATGGATAGAGTGAGTGCAATTTTATACGGTTGTTCTTTAGATTCATGAAAATTTGAAAAACATTCTTTTCTTAAAATTTTATGTAGAAAGGATGCAAGTTTTTGTATTGGAAAGAAGAGCACATTGATCTATTGTCCATTGATAAAGAGAAATCTACTAGATGTTGGTGCACTGATTACTAGCGATGAGACTTACAGAGGACGCAATGTCCAAGTTTGAGGAGGCAGTGAAGAAACAAGTGTGCAAGCTCAAAAAGCCTACCAATAAGAGCAACAATGTCGGCAATGAAAATGAGAGAGACTAGTAGGAGCGGCCAAGGTTGTGTCTCTATTGAAGTGTTTGATTTTTCTTGTAGTTTTATTTGGATCAATTCTCTTCGCGAAGGAACATGTGAAGTATGTGACAATGATATCGTTTAATGAAGTAATGAGTTTAACTTGATGGCCCAAAAGTAAATGAATTTGCGTTATTTTTTTTAAGGAGTTAAGTTTTAGGGGTTTGGTAAGGAACCGGAAATTTTTTAAGGAGCTAAAAGCTAAGAGGCCACATAGGGGCCTACATTTTAATGGCGGTGATGTGCGATGATACTGTTGGATAATGATCTATGACTTGAGACCTGCAATTAACAAGTTCGCTCACGATTTGCAGGATCACCCTCGCCCGTTCTAGGGGGGTGTATGATGGGAAGGCCATCTCCTACGCCTCCAATGATCAGACTGTGCCGGGGGCACCCTCGAAGGCGCCGGAGCTGGATGTGTTACGCTGTATGCGTCCAAATCTTAGGCATGGCGCCTTGCTTGGGAAAATCGCTAGCACCGCTAGCGTGCAGATACGAACCGAGAAGTGCCAAACTTATTGGTGCGGTACACCCCCACCTAAATGATGACTTTTATCTAGCGCATTATGATTTTAGTACAACCACATCAAAAATTATCTACACACACCATAAATCTCTCGAAGGATCTACCAGCTAAACATAGAACCTCTAGCCGAGATCCACCAATCCTGTTGGCGACTACGGCAGGTGGCATTGCTGGCGAGGCGATCGACCGGCGATAGACTAAGGGACTAAAGTCAAATGTGATGATCAGAAGGGCGTGGCGATGGGTAAATATTACTACGCCTTCGACGTGGGGTTATGTGTGCAAATAAATTTTTTGAAGGGTCAGCAAAGTCTAAACAAAAGCAATTTAGTATAAATAATACTAGAGGGTTCATGCGCTCATTGAGGGGCGAAGGCACCCAGCATACGCGGCAAAACCGAACAACCAAATCATGTTTTTACCATACTACTAGTACGACAAACTAATGGCGGTCCAAACCCGCTACGATGGCTTTGCTTCAAACAAAGCTTTGTCATATTCAAAGTTACCCATTCTTCCCGTGGAACCAAGGAGTTTCCACTTTATCCACACAAACACACACACATGTACGGTGCTGGTTGCAGCACTGCCATGTCTCTGCACGACGTCAAGAACAAGCAAATAAAACAGCACTACGCGTCGCTTAGTTGGACAACCTCCGGTTCTTGACCATCGTTCAACCTTCACTTAGGGCAAACGTGCAGCAGTTTGTACCGACTGGTGCCGTGCATCCATGGCTTCGATCGTGACTTTCCATGCGCCTGTGACGGCAGAGTGGACTAGGAACTAGGAAGAGATTGTGACAATCTGGTTCTTTTAATCAGGTTTTTGTGGATGCTTTGTCCAGCTAACCTACTTTTTCATGTTTTTATATCTTGATTGGCCCGGCCGGGTAGCAAATGGACATCACGAAGTAGTGTGTATGTGAATCCATTGGCCATTGCAAATATCCTTTGAGGAAAGATGTCCATGTCTCTTTCTGGCTTACCAAACCGATTAGAAAACGAAATCTAGCGGTTCCCGGTTGGAGAGGGTGCCTTTCTGGGCAGCAGCTGGTCCAATCGGGAGGCTCGGAAGTCCCGAGCAAAGCCATCCGTGCACCTTTGCTTTCCCTGTTTTTGTTCCGGGTGCTTTCCCTCATTCAGTCTTTTTTTGCTCACAAGTCCCGACGGAGTCATATATATGATTTTTTTTCTGTAAAAAATCCACAATGTAGTGCGCATATGCAGCGCTGAGCATATTTCGGCAATAGTACCACTGTTTGATCCACGGGACATGCATAGAATAACCTTCTATTCAGCGGCACGCACATGAGTTGGACAGAGACCACATGCACACATGGCTATTTTGGTCCAAAATGCAGCTCCACCCCACTCTTTGGTATTGGAGCTAGAAACAATGCGCACTGCAAGGGGGAATGGAGGGGTGCGGAATTTTGAAGGATGGGCTCCTTGGAGCCCATTTTTTGAAAATCTCTGAAAATGACATTTCCAGGTTCAAAAAATTCTGTGAAAACTTATACATATTCGTGATGGATATGTAAAATTTCATTCAAAAATAGTATGATTTGCAAGCTACGCAGAAAAAAAATCCAGCCCCAACAGCAAAAAACAATTGGCCATTTTCTGGTACGTACTTGTCTTTTTTGCTACGCCACGTAGGAAAGTATATTCTTATGAATCTTTTCTCAAACGTGTTATGCATGTATTTCTGTATCTATAAATCTTTTCAAGTTCTTTTGCACTATGGAAATATGGTATTTCAAAAACGGGCTCCCTGGAGCCCGTCCTCTGATTTCCAGGATTGGAGGGAGTAGTATCAAGGTGATACCAAATACTTCCAGTGAGCACCAACACCACCACAATCCTTGACAACACACGAATTATAATAAAGATTCCCCACAATCAATGCCTCTAGGAAGGGAACGGCGACCATGTGCCGCCCTTGCCGGATCCAATCACCCAAATTCAAATTCTGAGTACCCCAGAGAGACGTCTAAGGAATTTCCAAAGCAACGCCTTCAACAAAGGTGCGAAGCGTAGATGCCATCATTAACAGGTGTGACCATCAAAGATCGGACAGGGTTTTAACCTTGTAGCTTGAGACCGGGGTACTCAGAGAGCACCATTAGACCGAAGTCACAGTTTATTGCCGCCACCATTTTCTGAAGAAAATGATGTTGCATGGAGGGGTACACCCACAAAGCATGGTCACAGAAAATTGAAATACAAACCTTTTGTTGAAGAAAATGATGTTGCATGGAGGGGTACACCCACATACCATGGTCACGGAAAATTGAAATACAAACCGTTCCATAGCATACATGTCTGGAGACAGCCGCTCGCATGCATAACCCTGGCAGGGACATCACTGCATGATCAAAGACGTGCTTGCGAACACGAGATGTCGCACATGTGGAGAGTTGAGCGTCATCACATGAGTCTCAGCATATGGCGCACATGTGCCCCCAATGCGATTGTGGTAGAGGCCGACAATGTCTAGATGTGACAAGCCAAAGCAGAACCATCCCCCTCCACCACATCACTATTTCGTGCTGCTATCGTGGTTGCCTCATCACTGTAGTCACTGTTGACAACCGCAAATGACTAGAAGGGGTACGCAAGGACAACAATCGCCATTGGACGAGCACGCAAGAGGGACCCCTAGCTCGGGGAGCAGCTCCACAACCGACAGATGAGGTGCCAATTGAAGGAAATATGTGTGAATACATAGACAAACAGAGTACATGCTAGAATTGTATTAACCGGAAACTTAGTACATGTGTGAATACATAGACAAACAGAGTGTCCCTAGTATGCCTCTACTTGACTAGCTCGTTAATCAAAGATGGTTAAGTTTCCTGACCATAGACATGTGTTGTTATTTGATCAACGGGATCACATCATTAGAGAATGATGTGATGGACAAGACCCATCCGTTAGCTTAGCATAATGATCATATAGTTTTTATTGATATTGTTTTCTTCATGACTTATATATGTTCCTTTGACTATGAGATTATGCAACTCCCGAATACCGGAGGAACACCTTGTGTGCTATCAAACGTCACAACGTAATTGGGTGATTATAAAAATGCTCTACAGGTGTCTCCGAAGGTGTTTGTTGAGTTGGCATAGATCGAGATTAGGATTTGTCACTCCGTGTATCGGAGAGGTATCTCTGTGCCCTCTCGGTAATGCACATCATTATAAGCCTTGCAAGCAATATGACTAATGAGTTAGTTACGGGATGATGCATTACGGAACGAGTAAAGAGACTTGCCTGTAACGAGATTAAACTAGGTATGATGATGCGACGATCGAATCTCGGGCAAGTAACATATCGATGACAAAGGGAATAACGTATGTTGTTATGCGGTTTGACCGATAAAGATCTTCATAGAATATGTAGGAGCCAATATGAGCATCCAGGTTCCGCTATTGGTTATTGACCGGAGATGTGTCTCGGTCATGTCTACATAGTTCTCGAACCCGTAGGGTCTGCACGCTTAACGATCGATGACGATTTGTATTATGAGTTATGTGTTTTGGTGACCGAAGTTTGTTCGGAGTCCCAGATGAGATCACGGACATGACGAGGAGTCTCGAAATGGTCGAGAGGTAAAGATTGATATATTGGAAGGTTATATACGGACACCGGAATGGTTCCGAAGAAGATCGGAGATTTTTCAGAGTACCGGGATGTTACCGGAACCCCCGGGAAAGTTAATGGGCCTATTGGGCCGTAGTGGAGAAGAGGAGGCAGGCCACGGGAGGTGGCGCGCGCCCCCCTTGCCCAATCCGAATTGGACAAGGGGAGGGGGCGTGGCCCCCCTCTTTCCTTCCCCTTCTCCCTCCTTTCCCCTTTCCCCCTCTCCGTTGGAAGGAGGGGGGGGGGGGGGCAAATCCTACTAGGAACGGAGTCCTAGTAGGACTCCCCCCCTCTTGGCGCGCCCCTCCTTGGTCATGCCTCATCCTCCCCCCTCCTTTATATACGTGGGCAGGGGGGCACCCCAAAGACAACAACAGTTGTTTCTTAGCCGTGTGCGGTGCCCCCCTCCACAGTTTACCACCTCGGTCATATTGTCGTGTGCTTAGGCGAAGGCCTGCGCAGATCACATCACCAACACCGTCGCCACGCCGTCGTGCTGACGGAACTCTCCCTCGACCCTGTACTGGATCAAGAGCTCGGGGGAAGTCATGGAGCTGAATGTGTGCTGAACACGGAGGTGCCGTACGTTCAGTACTTGGATCAGTTGGATCGTGAAGACGTTCGACTACATCAACCGCGTTTACTAAACGCTTCCGCTTTCGGTCTACGAGGGTACGTGGACACACTCTCCCCGCTCGTTGATATGCTTCTCCTAGATAGATCTTGCGTGATCGTAGGAATTTTTTGAATTACTACGTTACCCAACACCAATTTCGATCCTCGGCAGATTCGGCAACCACCATGGCTGCCCATGCAAACCCACTGTCTGTCGCCGTGACATGAAGGAGATAGCCCTACGTCTGCTATCTGTCGGACGCGCTTTTCCCGGTGGCGGTGGGTAGGAAGCGAAGGGGTGAAGGATGGTGGAGGTGGTTAGGTTTTGTGGGCGCCCATTTCACCATAGGGAGGATGACACAAGGACCTTGGACAAAGTAATGGCCTAATGGATAATCATACTCAGCGTTCCTGCAAAGGTCGTCATATGCTGATTAGGTGTATGTGTATAATATTTGAAAGTATCTAACATTTGAGAAGGTTCTGCAAAAGTGATGATGTACACTGCTTAGAAACTGGACCATCTCCAACGAAGAATCGTTGGGTCAGGAAGGTGACATGTCAGGTTTAAGGCGAAGTGTCGTTTGCATTATATTTTGACCTTGAAATTTTTTGAACACTCAACATACACAAGCACATGTTACAGCTCAAATTTGGCATTTTTCGGATTCATTTGCTATACTTAAACCATTAAGTGCATTTATAGGCATTTAACAAATATAATTCAAATTTGAACTTCGTGAAAAAGTTGGCAAAATTGGGTTGAGAATTTTATGTGTGCTTTTGAGTATATGTGTCGGCCTTGTCAAGGAAAAGGAAAATAATTCCAAACGTTGGGGTGCCAAGACTAGATCCCAAACATGAAGCTTATTGGTGTTCAAATTCTGAAAAATGCGAAGAACTCGTGAAAGCATGAAACTGGGCATTGTGTTGTCATATGGCACCTAGAGGTTGTGGTAAAAATTTACAAGGTTCGCAAAATTGTGACGTACACTGCTCAGAAACTAGACCATCTCCATGGAAGAATCATTGTTCAATAGGTAACAAGTCTGGTTTTCTAAGGAAGTGTCAGTTGCTTCATCATTTTGCCATCGAACCTTTTCTACAATCAACATGCACAATCACATATAACATGCCAAAATTTGGCATTTTGAGATTCAGTTTCTATATTTAATACATTAAGCACATTTCTTGCCATTTAATTAAGACAATAAGATCCTCTCTAAGCCATGTTCCTGGGGGTGCGGCGTTTCTGATAGTGCGTCGTCGCTACCGGTCTAGCTCACCGGCAACCAATTAATCTGATGTGTATGGCGTATCTTATATTTCCTCGCAATAGATAAGAGACACCAGTCTTTGGGTCACATGTTTCATATTGAAAATATTTCTATCCTCTTTCTAGAAGTATCAAATATTGGAAGGAAAAATTGCATACTGTATACTTTTCAACGGAGTGCATAGACCTTCACAACGTCCAAATTGACTTTTGCAGCAGTTCCTGTGATATTAGGTAACCACGCAGACCCGTAATTACAAGTAGACAAGTAGTAGTACAGTTTGCACCAGAAGTCAGCGGACAGATTTGAATTTGAGCCATTACCTTTTTTTTCAACCAAGTAATAATAAGAAAATTACAAATTTGAATATGAACCAGTCCAGTGGATTTGAATATGAGCAGACCCAGGATTTTCGTTTCCACTAAAAGATATTTAAAGTCCACAAAAAGTAATAAGAAAAATACAAAGGACACTATGCAATTCATTTTCTCGGTACCGTGAAGGAAATTATCAACACACAGCAAATTATCTCAGAAGAACAGAATCAAAGATGAACATCAATCCGGGTCTGGAGGCAATTCAGGTTCTTTTGTTTCATTCTATGCCCCACAATTTTGATACCATTCTTGAGTAAAATTGTTCATCATCCAACACCTTGGGATTCATTATCGAAGATTCTCCCATTTCTTTGCATCATGTTCCAACAACCCATAATTATGAAGTTAAGAGAAATTTGACTTTTTGAAAAATTAATACACCTTATATTTTGAAACAGGGGAAGTAGATAGGAAAAGGCAAAACATATCGAGCGGCCCAGATTATTACAAGGGAAACTAGGCTGAAAACCAAACCGAGAAAAAAGAAAAGCAAAGCAAAACCAAAATACAACGCCGATGCCGGCCTAGCGAGAACTCCACCACCCGGAAAAAAGTGACGGGTTTTTCGAAGTCGCCTTCAATAAGGAAAAAAGCACCCGTGGGCATAATCATTGTCGGCATCCATCATCATCGAAGACATAAGCTTTTGCCCGGAAACGCCCACGACTGCCTCGCAAGCACTGAAAAAGGTTCGGACATGGTAAACAACCCACATGGCAGCATCAAATCCAAATAACAGCTATCGAGTGGAGAGGAAGCATTCTTCGACAATCCCTCAAAGGAGGAGAAAGATGCCCTTGAGCGCCATCATCGCCGGCATCGACCCTCGTCGAAGACTAAGCTTTCGCCGGAGCCTTGAGCCTTTCCACCTATCAAGCCCCATGTAGGGAGCCCAGTCGCTGACAACCAGTAAAGTAGAGCGTCGACTCCATCCGCAACTGCATCTGTGAACCAAAACCACGCATATAAGAGGAAACCGGCACCATCACCGCTTCACCCATGTAACTCAGTTCAAGCCTCCGACACTCAGCAAAGTGTATACCAGATCAAAATAAGTAAAAATGTTTGCCAAGTGCCGCCTGGCTGACACTAGGCAAACATGAATAGTACTAATGGATTATGCTTGAGTGTCACATAAAAAAACACTAGGCAAACGAGGTCACACCGTCACCCCGCTGTCATCTGCGCCAAGCAAGGACACATGTTGGTGCGTTTGCCCAGTGCCCTATCTTTGCCGAGTGGTTTTGAGGTGACACTCGGCATGGGCACATGTTTTTGGTTCACTTGAGTGTTTTCCACCACACTCGTTTTAGGGCGCCATTCGCTGAGTGCCTGACAGAAAATAGTTGACAAAGAACTGGGCACTCGGCAAACTTGTCGATTCTGATAGTGAATCTAGGTGAGTCACCGGTGTTGCGGCGATGCGCCAGTCGGAGGGAAGGTGCTGGGAGAATGGAGGAGACACCTTTGTT
Organism: Aegilops tauschii subsp. strangulata; assembly: GCF_002575655.3. Lineage (NCBI taxonomy): Eukaryota > Viridiplantae > Streptophyta > Magnoliopsida > Poales > Poaceae > Aegilops > Aegilops tauschii. The sequence continues at coordinate 646,548,593 of NC_053036.3, read as the reverse complement.
TACATAAAACCATGTTTTGATCACCAGAAGGCCTCGATCATGTAAACAACCCTTTGCTTGCATCACATGACATGGTTGTCAGAATTTAAGCATGAATTATAAGGATTAGCTGCAGTTCAGATGCGCACAACTAACCCTGCAATTTGGCACAACTAACTTTTTTATTTGGCCATATAGACGGATTGGAATTGTTACTGCAAGCAGGCGACGGCGACGTCGCCCCGCGGTGGCATGATTTAAAGATGAAGGGGCCGGCCCTTACGCGGCCGCGTGATTTATAAGCCAGATGTAAGCCGAGTATATATGAAGGGTACTTGACTTACCAGGGAGGCAAAACCTTTTTCTCTTTAAAAAATAAAAATGTGAAATATAAGCCGAGTACAAAGGGAGCGTACTCGGCTTATATTAACGGCCGTCACGCTAGCCGTTAGGTGCGTCGATGACGGCCATGTGGCAAAACCCTTTTTCGAGCCCTGACTGTAAGCCGAGGGCCGTTTTGCATCTAAGGCGAGTGTTTGTTCGTACGTCAAGAACTTTTTTTTTGTCTGACTCAGCTTATTTGGATGTAAACCGAATCTCCTTTTGTTGCAGTGAGTTTTTCATTCCATTATCTGCTTATGTGGATGTAAGCCAAGCACCCATGTTTTGATAATCGGCTTACCGACATATACACAACAACAGATACACGGCACCATGTGATTTTCCTGTAGTGTGCGGTGCTTCAGTCAAGCACTTTGAAGTCTCCATTTCTGTAACATCAATTCCTGTAACTACGCTAAGTATGTTTTTCAAAGTTCGAAGCAATAAAGGCACCCCGGAGTGTACACGTACACTTATTATCAAGCTTTAACACCTGTCTAAATCAAAATATATTATAATGGCTGCCTTAAAAGGTCAAGCAAAGTCTAATCTTGCAAGCAACTGCATTGAGAATAATCTCACAAGTAATGTCTTGACAGGAAGTATGTTGCAACTTGTGGACTACGCGGTCCACTCTCTAATTTATCTATCTTTTTCGTGGTGCCGCTCATAACGTATAATGAGGCTAGAGGATAAGAATTTATTTATAGACTTCATTTACAAATGTTTTATTATTTTCACCTGTTTTTGGAAAATTTTGTATGACTCTTGAGCAATGTAACCAACCGCGATCAGACATGCCAGTTTTTCAAGTGATCGAGTCTAAATATACTAGTCCCTAGCACATACATGTGAGTCATGTGCCACGACTAAATTGTATGTGTGAGATCAACTTGCAATCTTAATCATGTGGGTCAAATGCAGAGCTGATCCTCCAAAACAAACCTAGCTCTTCCACCCTCTGATGTCCTGAAAAAAAATGCATACGTACATATAAAATTCCAGTAGAGTCCCCCTATCAATTCCTCTGCAGTATTTCAGCACACTCCTTTTGGGCACCTCGAGTATTACTTCCTCGAGTGAAATTCCACATTAATCATTCCCCGTCACAAACATTAATAATATGAATAATTTCACATTAAGTTAAATAAATAATAATCATGTTGAATAAATGTTTAAAGCCATATAAATATCCAACAAAGTACACACATGAGATTTATTTGCAAGACGCGAAACACTTGTGAATTCGCAGATTTATTTACACATCACTATATTTGAATTTGACACAGGGAAACAAAAATACAGAAAAATCACCATGCTTGTCACTAGACCGGAACCGGCGGTACCTGTTTATCTCAGATCTTCGTCGTCCTGAGATGATTGTGCCCGTGCGAATCGATGAAAAAACGATCTTCATCATATATATATGATTAGAGGGAGCATTGATTTTACATCTTTGGTTTAGCTCTTTCATCCAAGGAGTAGAAGGTCGCCGTATCATGATCCTCCGGGATGGCCATGATGAGGTCGACGCCACCACTGGCCGTACACGACGGCAAGAAGATCATGAGGCCCTCATTGGGCAGGTCCGGCGTGACGAACGCGGAGGGCGGCCCAGTGCCGAGGTCAATCTGGTTGAACCTGAAACCCAGGCTGCTGTCCACCTCCAGGTCCGGACAGAACATTGTGCCGTTGGCCGCCGCCGTCGCTGCGAGCTCCTCGCCGTTGGCGTCCGCTAAGCTACCGAAGTCCACGAACGACTGGATGTAGTCGGCGTCCACGCGGGCGATGGCGTCGCGGATGGCCTCCACCACACCGCGGTAGGTCCAGCCCAGGACATCCCGGGCCTGAAGCCTCGGGAATGCCCAGAGCACCATGTTCCCAAAGAAGTCCGGCGGCGCAGGAGGGTTGGCCCTGGCCCGGCAGTTCACGGCCACCCTCACCTGCGTGAACTCCTCGGGCTTCAGGCCGCGCGCCGCCGTGATCTTCTTCCACGCGTGCGCGAGCAGGCACTGGAACGTGCTACATCGGATTCCCACGCGGGCCTTGAGCTCGGCGATGAATTCCGCCGTAAAGCGCACCGTTACGTTCTTGATGTTGGAGGACATGGGATCAGAGACGACAGGGTACGACCTGCTGCCTTGTCCCTTGAACTCGGTGGACCTGTGGTCGAACACCGGCGTCGGCACAGCCCGAGGAACGGCGGTCGCGCCGCGATCGAGGAAAGGGGACGGGGCGGTGAAGTTCCAGCCTTGGCGTACCGCGCTAGCCCATGTGGAGAGGAAGGTGCTAACGGAGTAGCCGTCGGCGGCCTGGTGGTGGCTGCTGAAGCCGATCGCGAGGCCGCCGCACTTGTACCGGTTGAGCTGTATCTGTAGAAGGGCCGCCCCGATGCTCTCCTATATTTTATGTCCCGAGAGTCAGTTAGCATCCAGAATGCGTAGAGCCCATACATCTGTAGATGGTTAATTACCTCCGGCGGCGGCACTGCAGGGTACAGCCCATCGGTGTCGGTGACGAAACTGCCATCAGTGACCGCGCTCGCCAGATCGACGGGGACGGCGGCCTCTACGACAAGCACGCCCTCGTTGTTGACGTGGATGAAACGCCTGCCCCGGTGATCGACGGCGAGGCGTCCAGCCAGGTGCGGGTACACCGCGACGGCCCTGCGTAGGCCCTCCGTGAGGGCATCGTTGGACGGAGTCGGTGCGGGGTACACGAGGATGAGGGGGACAAAGATGTCCAAGGTGGCACGGTCGAAGAGGGTCAGCGGGACCATCTCGCCGGCAAGAGGGTGAGGCGTGGAGTAGGCCGGCTTCAGCATGGTGCTGCTCGATACCTCCATTTCGACCTAGACACGCACGTACCAGCGTTGCGCCGGGCATCACAGCATGTAGTGGTGTGTATATGAACACATTGGCCATTTCATCATCCTTTGAAAACTTATATGTCCACGTCCCTTTCTCGTTTACCAAACCGACGAGAAAACCAGATTTAGCAGTTCCCGGTTGGAGAGGGCGTCTCTCTGGGCAGCAGCTGGTCCAACAGGGAGGCTTCCAAGTCCCCAGCAAAGCCATCGAACGGACAGAGAGCCACCACCGGAACTCACCCACCACTCCAAGTCTCCAAAGTGGCCGCCAACGCAGACCGGAGCCGCCGCCATCAGCAACCCGCGCTGGGCAGGGAGGCGAAGCGGGCGGGCGGGCGGCGGCCTACGACTACGAGGCCGACCCGCGCTGGGCGGACTACTGGTCCAACGTCCTCGTGCCGCCGCACCCCACTTCCGGCGCAAGTTCTACCAGCGCTTCGTCGTAAGTACCACATATCTCTGCAGTTGGTGACCATCTGTTCGTGTGCTGCACAAGAGCACGTACGTATGTTTCTTGTGGTTTCAACTTTCAATGATCGATAAATTAAATGGAATTGCTATTTCGCATTTAAATGTAATACACTTACCTCACATCTAAACTTCACACCGTTCGATCTACCGTTGCTTGTTTGCTCAAGTCCCCAGCAAAGCCATCCACCCTGCTCTTTTGCATTTGCTTACAACATATACAGTCGGACTCCCTAAATAATAAGTGTCACGTGTCAGATGCGCGGCACTCCGGCTTTGACGTTTCTTTGATGGCAATTCTAGTCACGCGCAAATTCCATTTACTCATGACACGTTTCTGTCAAAAATAAACTGAAGCATGAAAGCTGTGATGTCTGCTAACTAAAGTTATCATCTTCGTGTAACTAAACTTATCATAAAAAACGTTCGGGACTGCCATATGCTCGTACAAGACGTATGACACTTATTAGGTTCCTTGATTAATTAGCTCAAAAGAAAAAATAGACCCGCTCGGGCTGAAGCCAAATCCCGTCAAAGGCGCTGCTCGCACCTACCTCACAGGTCACGCGTCTCCTTTCAGGTTCTTCTTTTTTGTTAGATGACTCGCGCGTCTCCTTTCAACCGAGCCGAAACTCTTTTTTTTTTCTTTTATTTATGACGATGAGTCGATGACACACCAATGCTCCAAATTTTTTTTACTCGCGAGGGTGGTGTGGACCGCGTGCGCCCACCGTTGCTTGAAGCGCCGTTCCTCGAGATGAAGATAGGCGACGGCCTTCTCAAAAGTCGGCGTGGCGAGGAGTGTGAGGTTGGAGGCGGCGTTCGTCGAGGTGCCAACGTGTGGCGCTCGTGTTGAGGGCGATGACTCGGGGCTTGACGCCTGGTCCCACCTGCACCTTGTGTTGATGATGTAGTTGGCGCTGCTGGATCATGCAGCCGCCTCTGGATGTTGTTCATCTGCTCTTGGAGCTGGCGAAATACTCGCCGCAGGTCTTCATCACGTGGGGCAGGTGCTTCATGGCGAAGGATGGAAAACCTGTTGTCGTTGGGGAGAGACTGTCCATCGACCGTTGAAGTGTGGAGCCATGGCGCCCATGCCCCCCTTCGAGTATCTTCAAGGTTGATAGAGACTGTAGGGCCCGGTAGAACAGGCTCCTTGCGTGAACACCGCTTCCAGAACTCCTTCATAATGGCCCGCCTCACTAGCTGCTTGATCTTGGTTGGCTCGTACGCCCAGTCGTCGGGGAACAATTCATATGAAGGGGCCAGGGTGCTCCGGTAAGTGAACACTTTGTCCGCCAGGTCCTTTGCTCTGAGGGACCAATACTCCTCCGGCCCCGTGCTCTGAGCGATGCAGGATGTAATCTGTTGGTGAAGTAATCGTACCTTGCGATACTTCCTCCTGTAGTTTCGGAGAGGATGCGGGCTTTCGGACAAACGAGCATTCGCCATAAGCATCCGCAAGTTATGGGAGATGGCTTCCAGGCCCCCGAGCAAATCGACCTCAGTGCGCTGTGGTGTTGGCCGTGACGGCTCCGAGCGTGAAGTTGGGGTAAGGGTGTGATGGGACGCCGCTCCTGCCCGCCTGTTAGCAGCCTTGGCGCAAAGGCGTTGGGCAGCCTCCACGTCTCCTTTCATATCTGCCTTTGTTGACTCCTTCAACAGGGCACGTGCCTCGAGCATTAGCTCGCGGCGCTCCTTCTTCGCCTTGGCGGCCTCGCGCCTTTGCCCCTTCTTCGACTGCACAGTTTGAACTACGCACAATCTTGAGCTTCGTGCATGTAGACCTCGTCACTGAGCTCGATGACGATCATGGCTGGCATTGATCCAAACTGAAGCACCGATGGCTCCGAGTTGCTTCCGTGCGAGAGTCCACCTGCCGGAAAAGGGATCTCGATCAACGGAAGTCCTCACCGATGCCTTGTCATGCAGGATGCTATGTGGATTGGGAGACGGGCGAAGACAATTCAGACGACCACAGCGAAGCAAAGATGAAAGGAGAACCTGGTCCCACCGGGCGTGCCAATTTGTTTGACACGGGAAAAATCTCTAGGACTCCGGGAGAAGGGAAGGGTAGTGTATTTCTCTCTTGCGTTGGGAAAGGGAAAAGTAAATATGCAGGCGTGCCAGTGTACCGTAGTACACAAAGAAAAAGGTACAGGAAATGAGTATTTCATTAATCTCAGTGGAGAAATGAAATTACAAGATCCCGTAAACAAAAAGTGCACTCCATGGCCTACTAGCGCGGCCAGCCTGACTGTGGCGATTGCGGTCTCCTAGTTTCCGGGGCCTGGGAAGGCTCCGGGATAATTACTCCCGCGGGTTGCTCCGCGGGATACCTCTGATTGAGCTGTGTGGTCGTCATCGCCGTCTTCGCTTCGCGTTCTCCATGCAGGATGAAGGTGATCTGTGTGTGGGCGGCGGCAGAGCCCGTGTCCTCCTCGATGCACGCGCCGCAAGTAGCGTGGCCTTTGCGGTGGCCACGCCCGCCCTCGCCGTCGTGCCTCGTCGGTCTTGGCGGCGTTGGAGTATTTGTTATCGGGGTGACATGGGTCGCGCTCGGAGCGGACTTCTTGACAACCAATAGCTTTGTCGGGTATGCAAGGTACTCCTTGCGGGAGTAATGGTTTGGGGAGACTGGCGTCACTGCAAAAACTGACGCACGCTCACATTGGCGTGGCTGGTGTGGTTGGCACCTCGTCCCAGCTAGACGCTGAGTATTCGGCGGTCCGCCACTCTTCGCCAACTGTGGAAAGGTGGCCTTGTAGAGGCCGTGTCGCCTTGGGTTGGTCCTACGCGAAAGGGCGACCTGTACGCCGGCGACGCCATGGACCTGTCCGCCATAATGGGTGCGCCTCTCGAAGGAGGGAACAGTCTTGGGCTGCATCATTGTGAGCTGCAGTTCCGCCACGTCGTCTTCTCCGAGAAGCAAGACACCAGACTTGTGCACCACAATTGAAACACCATGGACCTGTGCACCACAATCGAAACACCATGGACCTGTGCATCGGAGAGACCTGTTCGCCATCGACTTGTCTCGGGCTACGTCGCCGAGAGCTCCGGTTCGGCTACGGCATCTCCTCTGGGAAGCAAGACACCAGACATGTGCATCGCGATCGGAACGCCGTGGACCTGTGCACCGGAGAGACCTGTTCGCCATCGACTTGTCTCGGGCTGTGTCGTTGGCGAGCTCTGGTTCCGCCACACCGTCTCCTTGAAGAGAGTGGCGCAAAACCTATACGCCGGTGTCTCCATCACCATGAACCTGTTCATCGTAGCTCTGTTCGTTGCAATCTGTGCGTAAGGACTTGTGCATCGCGACCTGGACTTCATGACCTGTTCATCAAGGACCTGCGTACCAAGACATGAAGGCCGGTCTCGGGCTGCGCCGTTGGGGAGCTCCGGTTGCTCCCGAGTCGGAGGAGGCATGCGAACATGATGGGTTTGTTGGTGAAGAGTGGAAGGAGACATGTCACAAGTACATCGCGCCGGCGCCGTCTCCGTGCCCTAGTCAAGGCCCTCCTTTGTGTGGATGGACAGCTCCTCCACCATGACCGTGTTCTGTATGCATGCATGGAGGATAAGAGATAATTAGTTGATAATTTCACCTGCCGGGAAGATCAACTTGTCGTCCATGGCCATCTGGTCGTCAAGTCGGCCGACCTCCGCCGTGCGTCTTCTGGCTTCGGGTGCGTGGAACCACCAAGCGCCTCGGCCAGATGAAACCGCGCCCAGCTCCGGCGGCTCCTATGACTTCTCCTCCGCCGGTGTTTGTTGCGTTGTGTGGGTGAGATGGAGTGGATGGATGCGTGCTACGTGATGGATGGATGCGGCAGCCTGGGTGGTTCTCCTCCCTCTGGTCGTGCGTGAACACCTCGAATGCCCTTGTGCCCGTGTATTTATAGGTAGGATGTAGACACCCCGGCGGCCACGGTGTAGTTGGAACCTCCCGATACTTGTGCTACTTGATTCTATCGGATCAGGCTTTTCTGTTTTGATCTCCAGAGCGCCGATGCTTATCTCTTGTTCTTCCTTCTTTGACGTGCACTGTAAAACAAACAAAAAAGAAAAAGAAAATATCCACATGAATTTTAATGTAAGATCAATGACATAGAATTTAGATGTGCAATACTTTATAGCACATCTAGATGTGCTTTAGCCAAACTGAACAAACTAATGACACGTATGTACCTGTATGTAGATAGACTCTGATGCCATTTAAACAGAACTCTTATGTCCTCCGGTCTGTCTTTTTACTGCGCAGGTATTCCAGTACGTATGCGTGGTTGCCGGCCGGTACACGGATATTCAGAGAGATATGTATACGTACTTGCCGGCCGGTATACGGGTATTCGGGTACGTACTTATACATACTGGCTGCCGTGTCCCTAATACTCACTTCATTCCAAAATATAGTGTGTCTGTATTTTTTGAGATTCAACTTTGATCATGAATTTAACCAACGAGACTGACTGTAACAGAAGAAAAAAATTATATAATTAAAACTTCTTTTGAATACGAATTCACTGGTATAATTTTTATTCCCGCTGCAGTCGGTCTTATTAGTTAATTTATAGTCAAAGTTAAAGCACGAGAATAAAGAAAGCGCTATATTTTAGAACGGAGCGATTATGGGATATGTATGAACCCCTCAGCTAGAGAGCCTATGCAGGCCCCGGGCCCCCGAAACGGAGGGGCCCCCACCCAGGGATGTGTGTGTACGTAGGCCTGCTATGGCATGGACTGAAAAATGTATATGCTGGCCCATGTTACTGGGTACACACTATAATAATGCATGTCCAGTTTTGCGGAGAAGATAGGAGCGATCGTGGACCGAGTCTGCGGATAACAGCGCATCAGTTATGACCTCGTGGAAGCACGCACGGGGCCCGATGACGGCGGCTGCCACAGGATGCTTCGCTGCCTTTTCTCCTCGCCGGTCACGCCGCAGCCTCGCCCCGATCGTTGTCTTCTCCTTTTAGGCGCCATGACCGCGAGAAATAGTTGAACCGGCAGGCGACGAGGGATGCCAATCGCGCATACAGCTACCACAACTTCAGCCAAAGATGCCCATCACTGGTCCCTCCGCCAAAAGATTAGAAGCTGATTCTTGAACAGTTTTTTTTTTATTTTAGAAAAGGAGGATGACCCCCGGCCTCTGCATCTGGGCGATGCATACGGCCATTTTATTAATTATTCTCACAAGACCTTATAAAGCCTTACAACAGCAAGACTAAAGCCACCATCTAAGCAACAACTGTCGCTACACCTATCCAATTGATTAAGGGGCGCAGATAGTCTGGCCCTAATACCGAACAGACATCGCAGCCAAACCTAAGCATCTAAGACCTGAGGTCCCAACCAGGACGCCTGCCGGGTATGGGGCACCTACCAGTCCGGCGCACTCCTCAACCAGGACGCCTGCCGGGTATGAGGCCGCCGCAGCCACCTGCCACCAATCCATCTTCAGAGCTGTACTGTTGCATGTACCGTGCCAGATCTCTCTGCCATCGACGCCACCACGACGCCCGACAGCGTCGTCCTCCTGCGCGAGTCTATCCTCCCACAACGAACTCCGAATCTGCACTACGCCACGCCGTCAAGATCCGTCGCCATCAGTGTGTAGGATGAAGCACCGCTCCACCAAAGAATTCGTCCTCTTGTCCCTCGATCACGTGCGTACCTCCAAAAATGACGCCCTCAAGGGAGGAACGACACCAGAGCGCCGCCGTCATCCGATCATCCGATCTAGGATTTCCCCCGGAGGTAGTAGAGAGTGGCCTTGAACTTCTCCACGGCGATGCCTTCAAGAAGGGAACGACGCAGATAGCGTCGCCACCGTCGGCCTTAGCAGAAGCCGAAGGCAAGTTTTCACCTAGATCAGTTCGAAGGGATCCAACTATCGTGCACGGGCCGCCGTCACCACCAGCACCACCAGACAGAACCCTGGAGCACCGGCAGATCAGCGAGCCGTCGGCACCACCGCATCCAGATCGCCGGCCACGCCAGGCCGCCGCCATCCCCCGCGCCGTCCGGGTCAGAGACGGAGCTGCCAACCGCCCACAGGGACCACCGCCGCCTGCACACGCCGGAGCACCGCCGAGAGCCCAGCGCCCGCCACCGCTTGCCGAAACCAACCGCCGCCAGAGCACTGGCGCCACCGTGGAGCCATCAGATCGGGGAGGAAGACGTCGCACGCCGACCACCCTCACGGACCCCGCCGCACGCCCGAGCGCTGGTGCCACCGCGGCGCCATCAGATCGGGAGGAGGAGGAGCCCGCGCCTCACCGCCCCGCGCAGACCACGCCGCCGCCAGCGCCGCAGCGCCACCAAGCAGGGGAGCCACGCCGCCCAGATCCGGCGGCCCGACGCATGCTGCCGCCGGGCCGAGCGCCACCGCGAGGGCCGGCCATCCCGCGCCGCCCAGGAGCCTCGCGAGGGGGGAGGGAGCCCCGCCGCCGCTGACGCACGCGCGGGCTTTGCCCGACGGCGTCCCCTGGCGGTGGCGAGGGAGGAGGAAGGCGAGAAAGGGGAGCGGCGGCGGCGAACTAGGGTTCCACCTGGGCCGCTCGCGGGAGCGGCGCGGGGGACGGGGGAGTTTTTGCCATAGTAATTAATTAAAAATTAGGAACAATAATCAATATTTAGCTTTCATTGTTGAAATAGGTAATTCATGATAGATTGATTAGGTATTAGCGATAGATCTCATCAGGGTTTGTCCTTACTAGTTGAATGTGACGACCAATAAGATTTTATGGAGGTATTTTTATAGATTTACGAAATATACATAAAAATTAGCTGGTACAACATCTGTCTAAAAGTCGCTACCTCCGGTGCTAATTGCAATGTACATATGCTTTTCCGATTAAATTGATTGGATAGTTTTTGTTCTTTGCAAGAGCAGATGCAAGCGCTCATCAAAGAAAAGAAACCGGTCTGTGATTTTCCGCAGGGCACTGGATTTGATAGCGCTTCAAATTCTCTATCCTCATCTGTAATTTCTGTGAGATATGAGACAGAAGATTTAATCTTGGGATGAAATGAAAGCGGGGAAAAGGCCAGGAAATCGGTTTTGGTGACATGCTCTAAGGGGCCCCGAGCTTAAACTTCGCCCCGGGCCCCTAAAATCCTAGGACCGACCTGAGCCTATGTGCATGCATGCATGTTACTCCCTCCGTTTCGAAATATAAGTTTTTTTAGAGATTTCAACAAGTGACCACATACAAAGCAAAATGGGTGAATCTACACTCTAAAATATGTCTACATGCATCCGTATGTTGTAGTCTATCTGAAATGTCTAAAAAAACTTATATTTAGAAACGGAGGGAGTAGTACGTAGGCCATTTTAACTTGCATGGGTCGTACGAAGCTAAACCACACGCCAGCTAGCTAGTGTGTAGTACGTGTGCAACCTTGATCACCCACAAGTATAGGGGATATATCGTAGTCCTTCCGATAAGTAAGAGTGTCGAATCCAACGAGGAGCAGAAGGAAATGATAAGCGGTTTTCAGCAAGGTATTCTCTGCAAGCACTGAAATAATATGTAAAAGATAGTTTTGTCATATGATAATTTGTAACGAGCAACAAGTAACAAAAGTAAATAAAATGCAGAAAGGTGGCCCAATCCTTTTTGTAGCAAAGGACAAGCCTGGACAAACTCTTATATAAAGGAAAACGCTCCCGAGGACACATGGGAATTATCGTCAAGCTAGTTTTCATCACGTTCATATGATTTGCGTTCGGTATACTTTGATAATTTGATATGTGGGTGGACCGGTGCCTGGGTGCTGTCCTTACTTGAACAAGCATCCCAGTTATGATTAACCTCTATTGCAAGCATCCGCAACTACAACAAAAGTATTAAGGTAAACCTAACCATAGCATGAAACATATGGATCCAAATCAGCCCCTTACGAAGCAACGCATAAACTAGGGTTTAAGCTTCTGTCACTCTAGCAACCCATCATCTACTTATTACTTCCCAATGCCTTCCTCTAGGCCCAAATAATGGTGAAGTGTTATGTAGTCAACGTTCACATAACACCACCAGAGGAGAGACAACATACATCTCATCAAAATATCGAACGAATACCAAATTCACATGACTACTAATAGCGAGACTTCTCCATGTCCTCAGGAACAAACGTAACTACTCACAAAGCATATTCATGTTCATAATCAGAGGAGTATTAATATGCATAAAGGATCTGAACATATGATCTTCCACCAAATAAACCAACTAGCATCAACTACAAGGAGTAATCAACACTACTAGTAACCTACACGTACCAATCCCAGACTTGGAGACAAGAATTGGATACAAGAGATGAACTAGGGTTTGAGAGGAGATGGTGCTGGTGAAGATGTTGATGGAGATTGCCCTCTCCCGATGAGAGGAGCGTTGGTGATGACGATGGCGATGATTTCCCCCTCTCGGAGGGAAGTGTCCCCGGCAGAACAGCTTTGCCGGAGCCGTGGATTGGTTCCGCCAAGGTTCCGCCTCGTGGCGGCGAAGTCTCGTCCCGAAAGCTTGCTTATGATTTTTCTTCGAGCGAAAGACTTTATATAGTAGAAGATGAGCACCGGAGGGCCAACAGGGGGCCCACGAGGCAGGGGCCGCGCCCAGGGGGGTAGGGCGCGCCCCCCACCCTCGTGGCCAAGTGGAGGCCCCCCTGACGTATTTCTTCCGCTCAATATTTTTTATTATTTCCAAAAATAACTTTCGTGGAGTTTCAGGACTTTTGGAGTTGTGCAAAATAGGTCTCTAATATTTGCTCCTTTTCCAGCCCAGAATTCCAGCTGCCGGCATTCTCCCTCCTTAAGTAAACCTTGTAAAATAAGAGAGAATAGGCATAATTATTGTGACATAATGTGTAATAACAGCCCATAATGCAATAAATATCGATATAAAAGCATGATGCAAAATGGACGTATCAACTCCCCCAAGCTTAGACCTCGCTTGTCCTCAAGCGAAAGCCGATAACGATAAATATGTTGTTTAGAGGTAGAGGTGTCGAAAAAATAAAATACGGACATGAGGGCATCATGATTATTCTCATAACAGCAAAAAATACGGATATTGTCATATGATTTCTTATGCTCAAGTAATAATCTATTCACAATGCAAAGTATGAACCAGAAACTTTATTGAGAACCAACAAACTATAATCTCAGTCATTGAAGCAATTGCCATTTATCATAACATCAGAAAGAGTCTATGTCAGAGCTTTCTAGCAAGTCCACATACTCAACTATCATTTTGTCTTTCCTAATTGCTAACACTCACGCAATACTTGTGGTTACGGAGTTTTAATCGGACACAGAGGAAGATAGGGGCTTATAGTTTCGCCTCCCAACCTTTTACCTCAAGGGTAATGTCAACAATAATAGTTCATGCTACCCCACATCCAATTAGATATATATATATATATATATATATATATATATATATATATATATATATATATATATATATATCAGGATCTTTCCAACATCCTGTGCTTGCCAAAGGATAAAATATAAAAAGGAAAGGTAAAGAAGATAATAATAAAAGATAAGCCCTTCACAGAGGGAAGTAGAGGTTGCCATGCGCTTTCAGGGTTGGATGCACAGAATCTTAATGCGAAAGAACGTCACTTTATATTGCCACTTGTGATATGAACCTTTATTATGCAGTCCGTCGCTTTTATTTCTTCCACATCACAAGATCGTATAAAGCTTATTTCCTCCACACCAATCAATCATACATATTTAGAGAGCAATTTTTATTGCTTGCACCAATGACAACTTACTTGAAGGATCTTACTCAATCCATAGGTAGATATGGTGGACTCTCATGGCAAAACTGGTTTAAGGGTTTTTGGAAGCACAAGTAGTATCTCTACTTGGTGCAAAGAATTTGGCTAGCATGAGGGGGAAAGGCAAGCTCAACATGTTGGATGATCCATGACAATATACTTTATCTCAGATATAAGAAAACATAACCCATTACGTTGTCTTCCTTGTCCAACATCAACTCTTTAGCATGTCATATTTTAATGAGTGCTCCCAATCATAAAAGATGTCCAAGATAGTATATTTATATGTGAAACCTCTCTTTCTTTATTACTTCCTATTAATTGCAACGATGACCAAAGCTAAGTTTGTCAACTCTCAACAATTTTTAATCATCATACTCTTTCTATGTGAAGTCATTACTCTCAATAAGATCAATATGATCTCTTTATTTCTTTTTATTCTTTTCTCTTTTGTTTATTCACTCAGGATCATAGCAAGATAATCAAGCCCTTGACTCAACACTAATCTTTATTATATATGGCTCACGGACTCGATTACATAGAGAGATCATAAAGCAAAACTCAAAACTAGATCATACCAAAACATTATTCTACTAGATCAAGATACTACTAAATAGGATCGAACTAAGAAAAACGGTAAAGATAGGAGTGTGATGGTGATACGATACCAGGGCATCTCCCCCAAGCTTGGCAGTTGCCAAGGGGAGTGCCCATACCCATGTGATTATGTCTCCTTCGTTGAAGAGGAAGATGATGGTTTAGTTGATGACGTAGTCTGCTTCCTTAATTTGCGCTTGAGGACAGAATTTTGATCCCTCAAGTCATCAATCTCCTGCTCCAGGCTTAATATATTTTTGCATAATTCCTGCTTGTTTTCCTGTAAGAGACGAAAAGGGATAATCTCGATCTTAAATTTCTTTGCCCTATCAGGGAGGCTTGACTTTTTGAACTCCACATGCATGTCCCCAGGTTGAGGTAATGGGACTTCATCTTCATCTGAGCTTGTCTCCTCCTTTCTCTTGGGCTCATAGTCCTCTTCTTCTTCCATAGTCCAACCACAATGCTCCACATCCCCATAGACCTTAGGATCTGCAAGGTAATCAGCCACATAGCTTTCTCCTTCCGAATCCTGGGACGACATGTTGCTCTAATCTGCAGCAGGACAGCTCGAAACAAAGACAGAGGATATTTGCTTCAATAGGAGTCAAAACCTTCGGGAGAATATATAATGAATTTTTACCGACCAAAATACGTATCATGCAAGAAAACGGAGTCCGGAGAGCACACGAGGTGCCCACGAGGTAGGGGGGCGCGCCCAGGGGGGTAGGGCGCGCCCTCCACCCTTGTGGAGCCCTCGTGTCCTTCCCGGACTGCTTCTTATTTTTCTAAATATTCCAAAATGGAGAAATATTGCCATAAAAACTGTTTTGGAGTCAGTTTACTTACCATACCACATACCTATTCCTTTTCGGAGTCTGAAACGTTCCGGAAAGTGTCCCTTATGTATTCCTCCGGGGTTACAGTTTCAATAACATTAGTTTCAACATTTATGGGATTACCTGAGATATAGTGTCTAATTCTTTGACCGTTCACCACCTTCGGATCTGTGCCTTCGAAGTTGTTGATTTTTATGGCACCGGAACGATAGACCTCCTCGATAACGTAAGGGCCTTCCCCTTTAGAGAGAAGTTTTCCTGCAAAAAATCTTAAACGAGAGTTGTATAGCAATACATAATCACCTACATTAAACTCACGCTTTTGTATCCTTTTGTCATGCCATCTTTTAACTTTTTCTTTAAACAACTTGGCATTTTCGTAGGCTTGGGTTCTCCATTCATCAAGTGAGCTAATGTCAAATAACCTCTTCTCACCGGCAAGTTTGAAATCATAGTTGAGTTCTTTAATAGCCCAATAAGCCTTATGTTCTAGTTCGAGAGGTAAGTGACACGCTTTTCCATAAACCATTTTATACGGAGACATACCCATAGGATTTTTATATGCAGTTCTATATGCCCATAGTGCATCATCAAGTTTCTTGGACCAATTCTTTCTAGATCTATTAACAGTCTTTTGCAAAATTAATTTGAGCTCTCTATTACTCAATTCTACTTGACCACTAGACTGGGGGTGATAAGGAGATGCAATTCTATGATTAACATCATACTTAGCAAGCATTTTACGAAAAGCACCATGAATAAAATGTGAACCACCATTAGTCATTAAATATCTAGGGACTCCAAACCTCGGAAAAATAACTTCTTTAAGCATCTTAATAGAAGTGTTATGATCAGCACTACTAGTTGGAATAGCTTCTACCCACTTAGTAACGTAATCAACAACAACTAAAATATGTGTGTAACCATTAGAGGCAGGAAAAGGTCCCATATAATCAAAGCCCCAAACATCAAATGGTTCAATAACAAGTGAATAATTCATAGGCATTTCTTGACGCCTACTAATGTTACCAATTCTTTGACATTCATCACAAGATAAGACAAACTTATGGGCATCCTTGAAGAGAGTAGGCCAATAAAAACCGGATTGCAATACCTTATGTGCAGTTCTATCTCCAGCGTGGTGTCCTCCATAAGCCTCGGAGTGACACTTGCGTAGGATCTGTTCCTGTTCATGCTCAGGTACACAACGTCCAATAACACAATCTACTCCTTCTTTATAAAGATGTGGGACATCCCAAAAGTAATGTCTCAAATCATAGAAAAACTTTTTCTTTTGCTGGTATGTGAAACTAGGTGGTATAAATTTAGCAACAATATAATTAGCATAATCAGCATACCATGGAGCAGTACGAGAAGCATTGATGACATTTAATTGCTCATCAGGAAAGCTATCATCAATAGGTAGTGGGTCATCAAGAACATTTTCTAACCTAGACAAATTGTCTGCAACGGGGTTCTCAGCTCCCTTTCTATCAACAATATGCAAATCAAATTCTTGTAGCAAGAGAACCCATCTAATAAGTCTAGGTTTAGCATCTTTCTTTTCCATAAGATATTTAATAGCAGCATGATCCGTGTGAATAGTTACTTTAGAATCAACAATATAAGGTCTGAACTTATCACACGCAAATACAACTGCTAAGAATTCTTTTTCAGTGGTAGCATAATTTCTTTGAGCATTGTCTAGAGTTTTGCTAGCATATTGAATAACATTTAATTTCTTATCAACTCTTTGCCCTAGAACAGCACCTACATCATAGTCACTAGCATCACACATAATTTCAAAAGGTAAATTCCAATCAGGTGGCTGAACAATAGGTGCAGAGATCAATGCTTTCTTAAGTATTTTAAATGCTTCTACACAATCATCATCAAAGACAAATGGTATATCTTTTTGTAATAAATTAGTCAGAGGCCGAGAAATTTTTGAGAAGTCCTTAATGAACCTCCTATAAAAACCGGCGTGACCAAGGAAACTTCTTATACTGGGACATGGCATCTTTTTAATAGCATCAACCTTGGCTTTATCAACTTCAATACCTCTTTCAGAAACTTTATGCCCCAAGACAATACCTTCATTAACCATAAAGCGGCACTTTTCCCAATTCAAGATAAGATTAGTTTCTTCACATCTCTGCAAAACTCGGTCAAGGCTGCTTAAGCAATCATCAAAAGAGGATCCATAGACGGAGAAGTCGTCCATGAAAACCTCACAAATCTTTTCACAAAAGTCAGAGAATATAGCCATCATGCATCTTTGAAAGGTAGCAGGTGCATTATATAAACCAAAAGGCATACGTCTGTAAGCAAAAGTACCAAAAGGGCAAGTAAAAGTAGTCTTTGATTGATCATTGGCTGACACAGGTATTTGAGAGAAACCAGAATAACCATCTAGAAAGCAAAAATGTGTATGTTTGGATAATCTTTCTAGCATTTGATCGATAAAAGGTAAGGGGTAATGATCTTTTTTAGTAGCCTTATTTAATTTGCGGAAATCAATTACCATCCTATAACCTGTAATAATTCTTTGCGGGATCAACTCATCTTTATCATTAGGAACGACGGTAATACCTCCCTTCTTAGGGACACAATGGACAGGACTTACCGACTGACTATCAGCAACGGGATAAATTATACCTGCCTCAAGGAGCTTTAGTATTTCTTTTCTTACCACTTGCTTCATCTTAGGATTCCGCCGTCGTTGATGCTCACGAACTGGTTTGGCATCTTCCTCCAAATTTATTTTATGTTGACATAGACTTGGACTAATGCCCTTAAGATCATCAAGAGTATATCCAATAGCAGCACGATGCTTCCTCAGAGTTTTCAATAATCTCTCTTCTTCATGCTCTGAAAGGTTAGCACTAATAATAACAGGATATATCTTTTTCTCATCAAGATAAGCATATTTAAGAGTATCAGGCAACGGTTTGAGCTCAAACACGGGATCACCCTTGGGTGGAGGAGGATCCCCTAGGATTTCAACGGGCAAATTATGTTTCAGGATAGGTTCCTGTTTAAAGAATACTTCATCTATTTCCCTTCTTTCATTCATAAACATATCATTTTCATGGTCTAGCAAATATTGTTCTAAAGGGTCACTAGGAGGTACGGCAATAGATGCAAGACCAATTATTTCATCCTTACTAGGCAATTCTTCTTCACGGTGTTGTCTACTAAATTTAGAAAAGTTGAACTCATGAGACATATCACCCAAACCAATAGTAACAACATCCTTTTTGTAGTATATCTTAGCATTAACAGTATTCAAGAAGGGTCTACCAAATATAATGGGACAAAAGCTATCTTGTAGGGAACCAATAACAAGAAAATCAGCAGGATATTTAGTTTTCCCACACAAGACTTCAACATCTCTAACAATTCCCATTGGTGAAATAGTATCTCTATTGGCAAGTTTAATTGTGACATCAATATCTTCTATCTCAGCAGGTGCAATATCATGCATAATTTCTTTGTATAAGTCAAAAGGTATTGCACTAGCACTAGCACCCGTATCACATAAGCCATGATAACAATGATCTCCTATTTTAACAGAAATAACAGGCATGCCTACCACATGTCTATATTTATCCTTAGCACAAGGTTTGGCAATTCTAGCAGTTTCATCACAGAAATAAATAACATGGCCATCAATATTATCAAACAAGAGATCTTTAACAATAGCAATATTAGGTTCAACTTTAATTTGCTCAGGGGGTGTATAAGTTCTAATGTTGCTTTTACGGACCACAGTTGAAGCTTTAGCATGATCCTTTATCCTAACAGGGAAAGGTGGTTTCTCAACATAAGAAGTAGGAACAATAGGATCATTATAAGTGATAGTCTTTTCTTCAACTTTAATAGGTGCAGCTACTTTTACTTCTATGGGAGGATGATATTTAAACCACTTCTCCTTAGGGAGGTCAACATAAGCAGCAAAAGATTCACAGAAAGAGGCTACTATCTCAGAGTCAAGTCCATATTTAGTGCTAAACTTACGGAAAACATCGGTATCCATAAAAGATTTAACACAATCAAACTTAGGTGTCATACCTGACTCCTTACCTTCGTCGAGATCCCAATCTTCAGAGTTGCGTTTAATTCTATCCAATAAATCCCATTTGAATTCAATAGTCTTCATCATAAAAGAGCCAGCGCAAGAAGTATCCATGGTGCGATTGTTATCAGAAAGCCGAGCATAAAAACTCTGAATAATTATTTCCCTTGGGAGCTCATGATTGGGGCATGAATATAACATTTATTTAAGCCTCCCCCAAGCTTGAGCGATGCTTTCTCCTTCGCGAGGCCAAAAATTATATATATAATTGCGATCATGATGAACAAGATGCATAGGATAAAATTTCTGATGAAATTCCAATTTCAATCGTTTGTAGTTCCATGATCCCGTATCATCACATAGCCTATAGCATGTCAATGCATCTCCCTTCAAAGATAAAGGGAAGACCTTCTTCTTAATAAAATCATCGGGTATACCTGCAAGCTTAAATAATCCACAAACTTCATCCACATATATTAGGTGCTCATCAGGATGCTTTGTTCCATCTCCTGCAAAAGGATTAGCTAGCAGTTTTTCTAACATACCCAAAGGAATCTCAAAGTGGACATTTTCATCTTCAGTAGGTTCAGTGGGTTGAGGAGCAATTCTTTGCTCTGCTGGTCGGGGTGAAGACACCCCGAATAAGCCCCTCAGAGGATTACTTTCCCAAGTAACAAGTGACAGTAAATTTGAGCACACTATATAAATTTTTCCATACCAAATTCCACCTACCAAAGGCGCTTCACTCCCCGGCAACGGCACCGGAAAAGAGTCTTGATGACCCACAAGTATAGGGGATCTATCGTAGTCCTTTCGATAAGTAAGAGTGTCGAACCCAACGAGGAGCAGAAGGAAATGATAAGCGGTTTTCAGCAAGGTATTCTCTGCAAGCACTGAAATAATAGGTAACAGATAGTTTTGTGATAGGATAATTTGTAACGAGCAACAAGTAACAAAAGTAAATAAAGTGCAGCAAGGTGGCCCAATCCTTTTTGTAGCAAAGGACAAGCCTGTACAAACTCTTATATAAAGGAAAACGCTCCCGAGGACACATGGGAATTATTGTCAAGCTAGTTTTCATCACGTTCACATGATTCGCGTTCGGTACTTTGATAATTTGATATGTGGATGGACCGGTGCCTGGGTGCTGTCCTTACTTGAACAAGCATCCCACTTATTATTAACCTCTATTGCAAGCATCCGCAACTACAACAAAAGTATTAAGGTAAACCTAACCATAGCATGAAAGATATGGATCCAAATCAGCCCCTTACGAATTAACGCATAAACTAGGGTTTAAGATTCTGTCACTCTAGCAACCCATCATCTACTTATTACTTCCCAATGCCTTCCTCTAGGCCCAAATAATGGTGAAGTGTTTGTTGGAAATATGCCCTAGAGGCAATAATAAAATGGTTATTATTATATTTCCTTGTTCATGATAATTGTCTACTGTTCATGCTATAATTGTGTTATCCGGAAATCGTAATACATGTGTGAACACATAGACCATAACATGTCCCTAGTGAGCCTCTAGTTGACTAGCTCGTTGATCAATATATGGTTACGGTTTCCTGACCATGGACATTGGATGTCATTGATAACGGGATCACATCATTAGGAGAATGATGCGATGGACAAGACCCAATCCTAAGCATAGCACTAGATCGTGTAGTTCGTTTGCTAAAGCTTTTCTAATGTCAAGTATCATTTCCTTAGACCATGAGATCGTGCAACTCCCGGATACCGTAGGGATGCTTTGGGTGTACCAAACGTCACAACGTAACTGGGTGGCTATAAAGGTGCACTACAGGTATCTCCGAAAGTGTCTGTTGGGTTGGCACGGATCAAGACTGGGATTTGTCACTCCGTATGACGGAGAGGTATCTCTGGGCCCACTCGGTAATGCATCATCATAATGAGCTCAATGTGACTAAGTAGTTAGTCATGGGATCATGCATTACGGAACGAGTAAAGTGACTTGCCGGTAACGAGATTGAACGACGTATTGGGATACCAACGATCGAATCTCGGGCAAGTAACGTACCAATTGACGAAGGGAATTGTATATGGGATTGCCTGAATCCTCGACATCGTGGTTCATCCGATGAGATCATCGTGGAACATGTGGGAGCCAACATGGGTATCCAGATCCCGCTGTTGGTTATTGGCTAGGGAGCAGTCTCGGTCATGTCTGCATGATTCCCGAACCCGTAGGGTCTACACACTTAAGGTTCGATGACGCTAGGGTTATAAGGAAGATTTGTATGTGGTTACCGAATGTTGTTCGGAGTCCCGGATGAGATCCCGGACGTCACGAGGAGTTCCGGAATGGTCCGGAGGTGAAGATTTATATATGGGAAGTCAGCATACGGTCACCGGAAATATTCGGGGGTATACCGGTATTGTACCGGGACCACCGGAGGGGTTCCGGGGGTCCACGCGGGGAGGGTCCACCTGCCCCGGAGGGCCTTATGGTCTGTAGGTGGAAGGGAACCAACCCCTAAGTGGGCTGGGCGCCATCCCCCTAGGGCCCATGCGCCTAGGGTTGGGGGGAACCCTAAAGGGGGCGCCCCCCTTGCTTGGGGGGCAAGCCCCCTCCCCCTTGGCCGCAGCCCCCCCTCTACATCTCATCTAGAGGGGCCGACCCCCTTCCCCCTTCTCCCTATAAATAGAGGGGTTGAGGGAGGGCTGCAGCACCACATCCAAGGCGCAGCCCCTCCCCTCCCTAACAACTCTCCTCCTCCGCGTGAGCTTGGCGAAGCCCTGCCTGAGAACTGCCACTCCATCACCACCACGCCGTCGTGCTGCTGTTGGAGCCCTCTTCCTCAACCTCTCCCTCCTCCTTGCTGGATCAAGGTGCGGGAGACGTCACCGGGCTGCACGTGTGTTGAACGCGGAGGTGCCGTTGTTCGGCGCTAGGATCGGAATCCACCGCGATCTGAATCGCTACGAGTACGACTCCCTCATCCCCGTTCTTGCAACGCTTCCGTCTCGCGATCTTCAACGGTATGAAGATGCACTCCCCCCTCTCTCGTTGCTAGTTACTCCATAGATTGATCTTGGTGATGCGTAGAAATTTTTTAATTTCTGCAACGATCCCCAACAGTGGCATCATGAGCTAGGTCTATGCATAGTTTCTATGCACGAGTAGAACACAAGTTGTTGTGGGGGTCGATTTTGTCAATTTACTTGCCGTTACTAGTCTTATCTTGATTCGGCGGCATCGTGGGATGAAGCGGCCCGGACCGACCTTACACGTACGCTTACGTGAGACAGGTTCCACCGACTGACATGCACTAGTTGCATAAGGTGGCTAGCGGGTGTCTGTCTCTCCCACTTTAGTCGAATCGGATTCGATGAAAAGGGTCCTTATGAAGGGTAAATAGAAATTGGCATATCATGTTGTGGTTTTGGCGTAGGTAAGAAACGTTCTTGCTAGAAACCTATAGCAGCCACGTAAAAATTTGCAACAACAATTAGAGGACATCTAACTTGTTTTTGCAGCATGTGTCATGTGATGTGATATGGCCAGAAGAATGTGATGAATGATATATGTGATGTATGAGATTGATCATGTTCTTGTAATAGGAATCACGACTTGAATGTCGATGAGTATGACAACCGGCAGGAGCCTAGGAGTTGTCTTAATTTATTTATGACCTGCGTGTCAACTGAAACATCATGTAATTACTTTAATTTATTGCTAACCGTTAGCCATAGTAGTAGAAGTAATAGTTGGCGAGACAACTTCATGAAGACAGAATGATGGAGATCATGATGATGGAGATAATGGTGTCATGCCGGTGACGATGATGATCATGGCGCCCCGAAGATGGAGATCAAAAGGAGCAAAATGATATTGGCCATATAATGTCACTATTTGATTGCATGTGATGTTTATCATATTTTTTATCTTATTTGCTTAGAACGACGGTAGCATAAATAAGATGATCCCTCGCTAAAATTTCAAGAAAGTGTTCCCCCTAACTGTGCACCGTTGCGAAGGTTCGTTGTTCCGAAGCACCACGTGATGATCGGGTGTGATAGGTTCTAACGTTCGCATACAACGGGTGTAAGCCAAATTTACACACGCAATACACTTAGGTTGACTTGACGAGCCTAGCATGTACAGACATGGCCTCGGAACACAAGAGACCGAAAGGTCGAACATGAGTCGTATAGCAGATACGATCAACATGAAGATGTTCACCGATGATGACTAGTCCGTCTCACGTGATGATCGGACACGGCCTAGTTGACTCGGATCATGTATCACTTAGATGACTAGAGGGATGTCTGTCTGAGTGGGAGTTCATTAATAATTTGATTAGATGAACTTAATTATCATGAACTTTAGTCTAAAATCTTTACAATATGTCTTGTAGATCAAATGGCCCACGCTAATGTCAACCTCAACTTCAACGCGTTCCTAGGGAAAACCAAGCTGAAAGACGATGGTAGCAACTATACGGACTGGGTCCGGAACTTGAGGATCATCCTCATAGCTGCCAAGAAAGCATATGTCCTTGAAGCACCGCTAGGTGAAGCACCCGCCCCAGCAAACCAAGACGTTATGAACGCCTGGCAAACACGTGTTGATGATTACTCCCTGGTTCAGTGCGGCATGCTTCACAGCTTAGAACCGGGGCTCCAAAAGCGTTTCGAGCAGCACGGAGCATATGAGATGTTTCAAGAGCTGAAAATGGTTTTCCAAGCTCATGCCCGGGTCGAGAGATATGAAGTCTCCGACAAGTTCTACAGTTGTAAGATGGAGGAGAATAGTTCCGTCAGCGAACACATACTCAAAATGTCTGGGTTGCAAAACCGCTTATCTCAGCTGGGAGTTAATCTCCCGGATGATGCGGTCGTTGACAGAATCCTTCAGTCGCTCCCACCTAGCTACAAGAGCTTTGTGATGAACTTCAATATGCAGGGGATGGAAAAGACCATTCCTGAGGTATATTCAATGCTGAAATCAGCGGAGGTGGAGATCAAAAAGGAACATCAAGTGTTGATGGTGAATAAGACCGCTAAGTTCAAGAAAGGCAAGGGTAAGAAGAACTTCAAGAAAGACGGCAAGGGAGTTGCCGCGCCCGGTAAGCAAGCTGCCGGGAAGAAGACAAAGAATGGACCCAAGCCTGAGACTGAGTGCTTTTATTGCAAGGGAAACGGTCACTGGAAGCGGAACTGCCCCAAGTACTTAGCGGATAAGAAGGCCGGCAATACCAAAGGTATATGTGATATACATGTTATTGATGTGTACCTAACCAGCGCTCGTAGTAGCTCCTGGGTATTTGATGCCGGTGCGGTTGCCCATATTTGTAACTCAAAGCAGGAGCTGCGGAATAAGCGGAGACTGGTGAAGGACGAGGTGACGATGCGCGTCGGGAATGGTTCCAAGGTCGATGTGATCGCCGTCGGCACGCTACCACTACATTTACCTACGAGATTAGATTTAAACCTCAATAATTGTTATTTAGTGCCAGCTTTGACTATGAACATTGTATCTGGATCTCGTTTGATGCGACATGGCTACTCATTTAAATCCGAGAATAATGGTTGTTCTATTTATATGAGAGATATGTTTTATGGTCATGCCCCGCTGGTCAATGGTTTATTCTTAATGAATCTCAAACATGATGTTACACATATTCATAGTGTGAATACCAAGAAATGTAAGGTTGATAATGGTAGTCCCACATACTTGTGGCACTGCCGCCTTGGTCACATTGGTGTCAAACGCATGAAGAAACTCCATGTAGATGGACTTTTGGAGTCTCTTGATTATGAATCATTTGACACGTGCGAACCATGCCTCATGGGCAAAATGACCAAGACTCCATTCTCCGGAACAATGGAGCGAGCAACCAACTTATTGGAAATCATACATACTGATGTGTGCGTTCCCATGAGCGTTGAGGCTCGCGGTGGCTATCGTTATGTTCTCACCCTCACTGATGACTTGAGTAGATATGGGTATGTCTACTTAATGAAACATAAGTCTGAGACCGTTGAAAAGTTCAAGGAATTTCAGAGTGAGGTTGAGAATCAACGTGACAGGAAAATAAAGTTCTTATGATCAGATCGTGGAGGGGAATATTTGAGTCACGAATTTGGCACACACTTAAGGAAATGTGGAATTGTTTCACAACTCACGCCGCCTGGAACACCTCAGCGTAATGGTGTGTCCGAACGTCGTAATCGCACTCTATTGGATATGGTGCGATCTATGATGTCTCTTACCGATCTACCGCTATCATTTTGGGGTTATGCTTTAGAGACTGCCGCATTCACTTTAAATAGGGCTCCGTCGAAATCCGTTGAGACGACACCGTATGAATTGTTGTTTGGAAAGAAACCATTGCTGTCGTTTCTTAAAGTTTGGGGATGCGATGCTTATGTCAAGAAACTTCAACCTGAAAAGCTCGGACCCAAGTCGGAAAAATGCGTCTTCATAGGATACCCTAAGGAAACCATTGGGTATACCTTCTACCTCAGATCCGAAGGCAAGATCTTCGTTGCCGAGAACGGGTCCTTTCTGGAGAAAGAGTTTCTCTCGAAAGAAGTAAGTGGGAGAAAAGTGGAACTTGATGAGATGACCCCTCTCGAACCAGAAAGTAGCGCAGCACAAGAAAATGTTTCTGTGGTGCTTGCGCCGACTAGAGAGGAAGTTAATGATGACGATCATGATCAAGTTACCACTGAACTTCGTAGGTCCACAAGGACACGTTTCGCACCAGAGTGGTACGGCAACCCTGTCCTGGAAATCATGTTGTTGGACAACGGTGAACCTTCGAACTATGAAGAAGCAATGGCGGGCCCAGATTCCAACAAATGGCTTGAAGCCATGCAATCCGAGATAGGATCCATGTATGAAAACAAAGTATGGACTTTGACAGACTTGCCCGATGATCGGCGAGCGATAGAAAATAAATGGATCTTTAAGAAGAAGACGGGCGCGGATGGAAATGTTACCATCTATAAAGCTCGACTTGTCGCTAAGGGTTATCGACAAGTTTAAGGAGTTGACTACGATGAGACCTTCTCACCCGTGGCGAAGCTGAAGTCCGTCCGAATCATGTTAGCAATTGCCGCATTCTACGATTATGAAATATGGCAAATGGACATCAAAACGGCATTCCTTAACGGCTTCCTTAAGGAAGAATTGTATATGATGCAGCCGGAAGGTTTTGTCGATCCTAAGAATGCTGACAAGGTATGCAAGCTCCAGCGCTCAATCTATGGGCTGGTGCAGGCATCTCGGAGTTGGAACATTCGCTTTGATGAGATGATCAAAGCGTTTGGGTTTACACAGACTTATGGAGAAGCCTGTGTTTACAAGAAAGTGAGTGGGAGCTCCGTAGCATTTCTCATATTATATGTTGATGACATACTATTGATGGGAAATGATATAGAATTCTTGGAAAGCATAAAGGCCTACTTGAATAAGTGTTTTTCAATGAAGGACCTTGGAGAAGCTGCTTACATATTAGGCATCAAGATCTATAGAGATAGATCGAGACGCCTCATAGGTCATTCACAAAGCACATACCTTGACAAGATATTGAAGAAGTTCAATATGGATCAGTACAAGAAGGGGTTCTTGCCTGTATTGCAAGGTGTGAGATTGAGCACGGCTCAATGCCCGACCACGGCAGAAGATAGAGAAAAGATGAGTGTCATCCCCTATGCCTCGACCATAGGGTCTATTATGTATGCCATGCTGTGTACCAGACCTGATGTAAACCTTGTCGTAAGTTTGGTAGGAAGGTACCAAAGTAATCCTGGCATGGAACACTGGACAGCAGTCAAGAACATCCTGAAGTACCTGAAAAGGACTAAGGATATGTTTCTCGTTTATGGACGTGACGAAGAGCTCATCGTAAAGGGTTACGTCGATGCTAGCTTCAACACAGATCTGGATGACTCTAAGTCACAAACCGGATACGTGTATATTTTGAATGGTGGGGCAGTCAGCTGGTGCAGTTGCAAGCAAAGCGTCGTGGCGGGATCTACATGTGAAGCGGAGTACATGGCAGCCTCGGAGGCAGCACATGAAGCAATTTGGATGAAGGAGTTCATTGCCGACCTAGGAGTTATTCCCAATGCATCGGGGCCGATGACTCTCTTCTGTGACAACACTGGAGCTATTGCCCTTGCCAAGGAGCCCAGGTTTCACAAGAAGACCAGGCACATCAAGCGTCGCTTTAACTCCATTCGTGAAAATGTTCAAAATGGAGACATAGATATTTGTAAAGTGCATACGGATTTGAATGTCGCAGATCCGTTGACTAAACCTCTTCCACGGGCGAAACATGATCAACACCAGAACTCTATGGGTGTACGATTCATCACAATGTATCTAGATTATTGACTCTAGTGCAAGTGGGAGACTGTTGGAAATATGCCCTAGAGGCAATAATAAAATGGTTATTATTATATTTCCTTGTTCATGATAATTGTCTATTGTTCATGCTATAATTGTGTTATCCGGAAATCGTAATACATGTGTGAACACATAGACCATAACATGTCCCTAGTGAGCCTCTAGTTGACTAGCTCGTTGATCAATAGATGGTTACGGTTTCCTGACCATGGACATTGGATGTCATTGATAACGGGATCACATCATTAGGAGAATGATGTGATGGACAAGACCCAATCCTAAGCATAGCACTAGATCGTGTAGTTCGTTTGCTAAAGCTTTTCTAATGTCAAGTATCATTTCCTTAGACCATGAGATCGTCCAACTCCCGGATACCGTAGGAATGCTTTGGGTGTACCAAACGTCACAACATAACTTGGTGGCTATAAAGGTGCACTACAGGTATCTTGGAAAGTGTCTGTTGGGTTGGCATGGATCGAGACTGGGATTTGTCACTCCGTATGACGGAGAGGTATCTCTGGGCCCACTCGGTAATGCATCATCATAATGAGCTCAATGTGACTAAGTAGTTAGTCACGGGATCATGCATTACGGAACGAGTAAAGTGACTTGCCGGTAACGAGATTGAACGAGGTATTGGGATGCCGACGATCGAATCTCGGGCAAGTAACATACCGATTGACGAAGGGAATTGTATACGGGATTGCCTGAATCCTCAACATCGTGGTTCATCCGATGAGATCATCGTGGAACATGTGGGAGCCAACATGGGTATCCAGATCCCGCTGTTGGTTATTGGCTAGAGAGCGGTCTCTGTCATGTCTGCATGATTCCCGAACCCGTAGGGTCTACACACTTAAGGTTCGATGACGCTAGGGTTATAAGGAAGATTTGTATGTGGTTACCGAATGTTGTTCGGAGTCCCGGATGAGATCTCGGATGTCACGAGGAGTTCCGGAATGGTCCGGAGGTGAAGATTTATATATGGGAAGTCATCGTACGGTCACCGAAAATATTCGAGGGTATACCGGTATTGTACCGGGACCACCGGAGGGGTTCCGGGGATCCACCGGGAGGGTCCACCTGCCCCAGAGGGCCTTATGGTCTGTTGGTAGAAGGGAACCAGCCCCTAACTGGGCTGGGCGCCATCCCCCCTAGGGCCCATGCGCCTAGGATTGGGGGGGGGGGGAACCCTAAAGGGGGCGCCCCGCTTGCTTGGGGGGCAAGCCCCCTCCCCCTTGGCCGCCACCCACCCCCCTCTAGATCTCATCTAGAGGGGCCGGCCCCCTTCCCCCTTCTCCCTACAAATAGAGGGTTGAGGGAGGGCTGCAGCACCACATCCAAGGCGCAGCCCCTCCCCTCCCCAACACCTCTCCTCCTCCGCGTGAGCTTGGCGAAGCCCTGCCGAAGAACTGCCACTCCATCACCACCACGCCGTCATGCTGCTGTTGGATCCCTCTTCCTCAACCTCTCCCTCCTCCTTGTTGGATCAAGGTGCGGGAGACGTCACTGGGCTGCACGTGTGTTGAACGCGGAAGTGCCGTTGTTCGGCGCTAGGATCGGAATCCACCGCGATCTGAATCGCTACGAGCACGACTCCCTCATCCGCATTCTTGCAACGCTTCCGTCTCGCGATCTTCAACGGTATGAAGATGAACTCCCCTCTCTCTCGTTGCTAGTTACTCCATAGATTGATCTTGGTGATGCGTAGAAAAAAATTAATTTCTGCAACGATCCCCAGCAGTGTTATGTAGTCGACGTTCACATAACACCACTAGAGGAGAGACAACATACATCTCATCAAAATATCGAACCAATACCAAATTCACATGACTACTAATAGCGAGACTTCTCCCATGTCCTCAGGAACAAACGTAACTACTCACAAAGCATATTCATGTTCATAATCAGAGGAGTATTAATATGCATAAAGTATCTGAACATATGATCTTCCACCAAATAAACCAACTAGCATCAACTACAAGGAGTAATGAACACTACTAGTAACCTACAGGTACCAATCCCAGACTTGGAGACAAGAATTGGATACAAGAGATGAACTAGGGTTTGAGAGGAGATGGTGCTGGTGAAGATGTTGATGGAGATTGCCCTCTCCCGATGAGAGGAGCATTGGTGATGACGATGGCGATGATTTCCCCCTCCCGGAGGGAAGTGTCCCCGGCAGAACAGCTCTGCCGGAGCCCTAGATTGGTTCCGCCAAGGTTCCGCCTCGTGGCGGCGGATTCTCGTCCCGAAAGCTTGCTTATGATTTTTCTTCGGGCGAAAGACTTCATATAGCAGAAGATGGGCACCGCAGGGCCAACAGGGGGCCCACGAGGCAGGGGGCGCGCTCAGGGGGTAGGGCGCGCCCCCCACCCTCGTGGCCAAGTGGAGGCCCCCCTTACGTATTTCTTCCGCTCAATATTTTTTATTATTTCCAAAAATAACTTTCGTGGAGTTTCAGGACTTTTGGAGTTGTGTAGAATAGGTCTCTAATATTTGCTCCTTTTCCAGCCCAGAATTCCAGCTGCCGGCATTCTCCCTCCGTATGTAAACCTTGTAAAATAAGAGAGAATAGGCATAAGTATTGTGACATAATGTGTAATAACAGCCCATAATGCAATAAATATCGATATAAAAGCATGATGCAAAATGGACGTATCAAACCTCAACATGCATGGACGGAAGTTAAATCAAGGATGAGCTGGCGGATGCATACTATATGTTTATATGATTTCCTCCCTGTATATCCTGTATTTAAGAAAAATAAAGATCATCCAAGATCAAGATTAATTCATGAAGGTTAATCACTTGGGAGAGAAAGTAAGGAAGTCGCCGACCCGTGATTTTGTACTTCTTCGTTGGTACAAAATCGAAGTACAAAATCGCATCGAACAAAAACATCATCCCCTTTCAATAGTATTGGCTTTCCTATGGATTTAGATCACTTAACCGAAAATGTAGATTTTGAAGCTTTGCAATGTTTGTCCTTTTTATTTTGAGGGGTCCACATTCACATCCCATTGCCATACCTAAATTGAACTTTCCTGAAATATTCTTTGAGTAGGCATTAATTCAATGATGTATATGTTGTTATGAACTATCAAAGTCACCCAGGTATTAGTTGCACTTTCATGTCTCAAGTGGGCTAGTCCGTCTCCCTTGTTCTACTCTTCCTTGCCGGAGACCGCACCCTACACTTCACAAGTCTTGTCACCGCCACTCATGGAGATGGCTGATGGACGGGGGACGCGGTTGCCGGAAGGGAATAATAGGGACTTGGACGACGGATGCCGTCGTAATCTAGGATTAGGTCCGGCTCCCTTTTTTTGAAAATTGTCTAAAATGTAATGAATGTGCTCCGGTTTGTAAGAAAATCATCCGATTTGCATGTAATTAGTCCAGTTGGTTGAAACCCGGCTTGAATTGCATGCGGGCATCACTGGATGGCCTACTCCCGCATCGGTGTTTGTGGACTGGTCCCCCTGTCCGTGGACGGACGGCTGAGCAAATTTGTGGGTCAGTGTTGGAGATGCCCTAACACCACTTTCACGATTCTACGTTCCTTAGATGGAAATTTAAATTTTAAATAAAATTTAGTTTTCTTGTTCATATTTTTATATGTTTTTGTTTGCTAGTAAAAAAGTGACTTTGTAATCTCGCGTGCACTAATGTTCCATTTTGTATTGCTTAGTCAATGTTTGACTGTTGGATTTTCTCTATCTTAGTGGTTACTTTTTTTGTAATCATGTGATTGCTTAATTTGTGTTAGGGCCTTAAATTAGAATTCATTTTTACTTAATCTGCTTAAATCATAATTAATCAAAAGTTGCACTATTTTACGCTTGTTTTGCATAGTATGGGAGAGTACAAGTTTTGTGCTACCTGTGTGCAATTATCAATATAATATAACTGTCGCATATAAGAAGAGTTTTAAAATAAGTAATTATAAATTGTTCATGTTAGGCAGAGTTGTACAATATAAATTTTCTACTTAATTTCCCTGTCATATTTTTAGGATTGAAACACTCCCATAACTCATTCTTCTCCTTACAAAAGAAATGTGGTCTTCTATGTTTTTGTTCATGATCTAAATTGTACTAAAAGCTAAGTGCAATTTTAAAAAAAAATTGGTAATTTTCATCGTGTCTTCATTTTTCTTTCTTCTTTTAGGGTAATACCAGTGTCCTTAATTCATTCTTCCTTAGAATAAATATTGCTTTATTTTAACTTTTTACTATTGTTTGTGTGTTAGATTACACCACTTTCACAATTCTATCTTCCCTAGATGGAAAATTTTATGTTAAATAATATTTAGCCTTTTTTAGTTAATATTTCACATATATTTTATTATTGGTAAAAGAAGTGTCTGGCATGAAAAATACATCCAACTTTCTCGGTTCTGCTCATCTATACCTACTATTAAAGGGAGCAAAACTTCTTCCCTCCAAAGTTTTGTCTGTACGTCCCACACACGATCGTACGTTTTTCGTTGGTACATCTGGCACACGATCGAGTTCCTAGCGGCGTAAGTCACCTAGGCCAGAATTGCTACTCCCTCCATTCCCTTATACAAGGCCACAAACTCAAATTACAGGTACCTAGGTAAAATTTAATGAGTACTTTGCAAGCCAACTTTTCTTCTTGTTAACTGGGATCACTAATACGCCCACATGCATGCAAGGAAGGAATGAGAAGGAAGTAGCAAAGTGTCATTATGGCTACATGCATGTAAGTATTAAAAAAGTTGCTAGTACGAGAAAACATTATTAAATTTTACCTCGGTTACTGTTAGTGGCCTTGTATAGATGCAAAATGTATTTTTCATAGTGGCCTTGTATAAGGGAATGGAGGGAGTATTATGGGCCACTAAAAAAGTTGATCTTATGGGGACTCGGCCTCAAGGCCTGCCCTCCCCACGTAAGCAGAATCCAACTGAATTACTTTATGCATGTGTTAAAAATTTCAGATTCATTTGCTAATTAATGGTCCCACCCCGCTTCTTTGCATCAAATTTTACCGATTTATATACGTTCGCGAGTTGTAAGAATCAACAAGTCAAGACGCCAAGAAAAAGAGGATGGGGTATGGGTCCTATTTACCGTATATCAGTTCGCGAGTTGCACGGATCCACCTGAATTCAATTCCAGTTTCGAAATAAAATTGCGGCGGCTTGCAGTCCAAAACCAACGAGTATTGGCTGTTACAATGGTACACAACGGAACTGATGAATAATAGTGAGCAGGCGTTACAATGGTACACATGATCCATTGTCCATATATCAGAATTCTCCTCTCTCCAGGTATTTTTTTCTTCAACCTGCCCACTTGCCCATCGTGTTTTAAAGATTGCCGATTATTCTTCAGTGCTTACACATGAATTACAGAAACGATGTGGCGCACAGCTTGTCATATTATGCATAAATTGAGAAATTTTATATGTATGCAATGCATCTAATTTGGGACATGGGCAGCAATTACAGTTTTCATTTAGAGTGTTTTTCCCTCTTTTTCGTCCGTCGGCTCAAGCCTAGCCTGTCGAGCGAGCCATCTGTCGGCTTGAGGTCGGTTCGTGCAGTACGCGAGTTAAATCTGTAATTTTGCTGCACAAATTAGCTTAACACTACTCCGACATGGTGTGGTAGATGTTAATTATTTGAATGTGTGATGTTAAATCACTAGTAGAAAACGGAGCTTTATTACCGGTTCGTAAGGGCTGCAACCGGCACTAAAGGGTGGAGACTAAAGCCCCCCCCCCCCCAGTACCGGTTCGGCACGAACCGCCACTAAAGGCCCACCACGTGGCGTGAGCTCGTGCCGTGGTATGGGGGACCTTTAGTACCGGTTGGTAACACAAACCGGTACTAAAGGTTTTTTTTTGAAAATTTTGGAAAAAAATTGTTTTTTTTTCGATTTTCGATTTTTCTGAATTATTTGACGATTTAGTCTCTAATCACCCCTCTTACTGCTCAAGTGTGGATCACTCATTCCAAATCGTCTAACTTTCCGGCCGGTCACCCATCCTCTCACTACCCTAGCCTGAGCACGCTTAACTTCAGAGTTCTATTCCCCCAACTTTCCAAGTCTGCACTTGTTGTTTTCCTGACAAATGTAAGTTGTCAATCCTATTAACCCTCAGGAGTTTAGCTTGCCGATTATTCTTCAGTGCTTGCACATGAATTACAGAAACGATGGGGCGCACAACTTGTCATATTATGCATAAATTGAGATATTTCATATGTATGCAATGCATCTAATTTGGAACATGGGCAGCAATTACAGTTTTCATTTAGAGTGTTTTTCCCTCTTTTTCGTCCGTCGGCTCAAGCCTAGCTTGTGGAGCGAGCCATCTGTTGGCTTGAGGTCGGTTCGTGCAGTACGCGGGTTAATTCTGTAATTTTGCTGCACAAATTAGCTTAACACTACTCCGACATGGTGTGGTAGATGTTAATTATTTGAATGTGTGATGTCAAATACCTATGATATTGTAGTAGATCTATTACTTATCTTAAAGGGGAGACTGACAGCCTAGGGCAAAATTCAAAATCACTAACATCCAGATCCAAAGCGTAAAACAAAACTCAGGGTCTATGAATGCAACATCGAAATTAAATTCCGCTTTCACCAATGAGTTGGCTAAACTAAAATATTTAAAACAATTACAACTTAAGTATATTTAGATGACATGTTTTTCAACCTGAAAACGATGACATCTTTTAAGACGATTTTTAATGAATTTAGGATATCTATTTGTTAAATAAGACAATGTTCTAAGTTCAGGGGGGGAAATGTGTCAGATTAAGGATTAAATTGTTCCAGCTTTTTTAGAATATTGTTTTAAGTTTTATCCCGTTGCAACGCACATGCCTTTTGGCTAGTGTTTCCATTTGCTGGATTTTCTTTTTGTAAGATGTGACTATTTGTTATAACCATGTGACTGCTTAATATGTGTCTGAGACTTAGAATGGTATTTATTCTTCATTAATCCAGTTAAATCATAATTATATTTTGCACTACTGTACCCTTGTTTGCACAAATGGAAGAGTGCAAGTTTTGCGTAATATATGTGCAATTTGTAAATATATTCTAATTTACTCATATAAGAAAAAGTTTTACAATAAGTATTTATAATGTGTTCGTCACTTCATGTTAGGCATAGTTGTATAATATAAATTTTCATTTTTAAATTTCTTGTCATTCTTGTTAGGATTAAACCCCTCCCATAATTCATTCTACCTTAGAAATAAATCTGTTCTTTTGTGTTTTTTTATTCATGATCTATATTTGTACTAAAAGTTAAATGCTATTTCGTTTTTAAATTTGTTTTTGTCCATTTTTATTATTTCTTCATTTTCTTCATTAGAATAAATGTTGTCCCACTTTTTATTTATTTTTTGTTTTGGTAACACCACTTCCACGATTCCATCTTCCTTAGATTGAGTATTATAATTCTTTTATACTTAGAAAGAAATGTGTTCCTCTTTATTTTTGTTTTGTTTATTTCTTCTTTGAGGTATGATATGGACATGTCCGCTTCGGATATGACCAGATACATTACATGCATACATATATCTCATGTATTTTTTTGTAGTTATAGAATATATTGTTTTATTGTTAAGAATGAAAGACTGCTATTTTTATGTTGTGCAAAACTAAAGAGGACGGAGATTTGTACATGCCACGAGTCAATATGCGTAATTACCTGCTATGTCTGTGAATTACTACGTATTTCTATTAGAGTCACAATCACGAATTCCAAAAGAAAATGAGCTTAGGCTCGTACTTCATGTTGTAGCATAACCGAAAATGCAAAAATTGCATTCATTCGCTTCTTCAGGGCTGCAACACTTGTTTGCATCTACATGGATGCACCAATCACCAGACTTTCGACTGGCTCCTCTGGAGCGTGCAGACATTTTCCGTTGATGTTAATCTAAGGGCATAGAAAAAGTGACTGAAAGTTAAATAAAGTTCAGGCACCTGATATATAGGTGCTCCCTTTCTTTTACGCGTTGAGCAATGTTTTAGAGATATGGGTAGTCGGCAACAGAGCTGCGTGTCCCTACCCATGTCTTTGTTTTTTCCTTTTTCCTTTTTCCATTGCGTTTCCTACAAGCTGGGCATCTTATGCGCAACGGAAAGAAAAAGAACAGGCTAGGTATCCTTTTGGCAATCCATCCGCAGCTGATTTTAACAGGCCCGGCGTGAGGCTAGATCCTGGGAACAGGATTGCGTGGGTAAAGCAAAGCACACACTGTACAGCGCCAAAGTAAGAGAAAGAAAAGAGGGCATCGTGGTGGTGCTAAGCAGCTGATCATTGCTCCATCTCCTTCCTTTAAATCATTGCTTCTTACCCTCTCTTGATGCAGCCAGGTCAGGTCGTCCCTCGCAGCAACAAAACATTTTCCGGACGCGGCGCAACCGGAATCGCCTTCATTGCTGGTAATAAAATCACACTCAAAGTCGTAGTGATATTTTACGTTATTGCTTACCCTAGTTGATGGTTTTTTCTAATGCTTGATGTGATCCTGCTTCATCTTTCCCCCCTTCTTGTTCAGTTTCCATAAGATCGGCCCCCTCTGTTCTGCCTCGTTCCAAACAAATTAAGGAGCCGGCATATATAAGCCTCGATTAATTATCAAATCTCTGACATTTACATAGAGAACGCTCTATTGGCATTTCAGGTAAATCACTGACTCGTCTTTGTTGTTGGAATTAGTAGAATCTTCAAGCAATTAATGTTTAATTAGTTCACCAGACTTTGTTGCACTAGTCTCTACCATGCATGTTGGCCTCTGTCTCTCCTCTCACGTTTCCAAGCTATCTATTAGCTCTTGACTGAATCAGACATCTTAAACTGTGTTAGCAACTCATGTCGAGATCTCCTATTCCAGCTAGATCAATGGAGGGGTGGGATTGCGACTCAGCATCGGAGAGCTTCTCTAAGCACGTCAGTGGGCAAATGTTGCGAGTCAATGCCCTCCTTGTGGTGAACGCCATCCTGATGGGAGTCATGGTTGGCACAGGTGCATACGGCCATCGCTATCGCCACCATCCATTAACCCGCTACATCTTCTTGGGTGCCACTGCATTGTTCATTCCCATAATCTCCTATGTCCTATCTGCCATTGGTAATCAGAATGGCATTATCCTTTTTGCTGCTGGAGAAATCATAATAGGCCAGTGCGATCCAAGTAGACACATGAACCTAGTCTTATTATGGACTGGCCTTGTTCAAATGGTTGGTATCAGCACCACTTTGGTAGTGGTCAGTGATCCTAGAGAAGGGCGAAACATTGGCCCATCTGGGGTACTACTTGTGCAGGCAATGTGGACTTCCTACCTCGTGATCTATAACATAGGATTGAATTATGATGTATCATCCTACAATAATACTCGTAGCTACCTCAAGTGGTCTCTGGTATATGCATTTTCTCTAGAAGGATTGAAGGTTATCCCACCATTTGCTCTCACCTTTGCCAAGTTACTTTTCAAGTGTTTTGCATGGTACAAGGCCAGAAAATCATTAGCAATTGGATGCAATCCTCGTCTTATTGTTGGATACATGGAGGAGCTACAAGACACCGACATGACAAACGGTTACTGGGATATACCTCCCCCACTAATAGTAATGGGCGAAGACACATTATCTGTGGATAAGCAGCCTCATGGTTATAGCTTTGCCTGATGCCCAACATAGGTGGCTTAGTGACCATTGACAAAGTTTGGCAGCTGGATGGCATGCATGATCTCAAGTTGACATCACGGCTCAAAGATGTATGCCTCTCCTTCGCACTGTCCAAGCTTTTAAGGTGTCGGTTCACCAGGTACACAAATGATGAGATTGGCTTCACCAAAGCTTCTAACTTTTTACGGCATATGTTACTCGGGGACAGTTATGATGACAGGCTACTTCGACTGGTTGAGCATGAGCTTTCTTTTCTTCATGATATTTATTATTCATCTCTCGCAATCTCATATTCAAAGATCTGGATGCCCCTACTGAGCATATTAATTTCACTCTCAGGCATCGGTTACTGCTTAGTTTTAAGCATTCTCATAGTATATGTTCAAATTGATTATCTGAATGACACGTCAGATGGACAATTACCGCTGATACGATGCAACTATCAGTGCCGTCGATTCATTAGTGAAGTGCAAGGCAAAATACCAGCAGTACACCGTCAGTTTTTTGGAAGTGCAATATTTGACCTTGTACCGGTGGTTGTACTTATTGCACTGGTTGTGCTTGCTGAGATAAGAGAGGTTGCTTCTTACATTTGCTCTAACTGGACAAAAGTGACCTTAATCTGCCACTACATAAACCATGCTTCTTGGCAGAAATCTCATATGATGAAGAAATGTATTAGACGTGTGTTGCAATGTAGATGCAAGATACTCAAGCATTTTGAGGACAAAAGGAACCAATGTTCAATACTGGTGCTCCACCAAACAAAGACTCCAATGAGACTTCTTCATCTTCTTAAACCTGGTCAGAAGGTCAAGGTGCCAAGAGAGGTGAAGGCTGCTATCATGAATGCACTGAGAAGCTATGAGGGAAGCCGAGACAATAACCGCATTCCATGTTTGATCACGAGGCCACAATTCAAGACCGGCGACAACCTCCTTTGGGTGGTTGATGGCACAAAAGGTATTGCCAATACCATTCTTGTGTGCCACATCGCCACAAGCATTCTTGAACTCAGGTCGGCTGGCTCATGTCAACCTCTCACTGACTATAAGACCGCTGCCATTCACCTGTCCCGATACTGCGCCTCGTTGGTGGCCAACTCTCCTGAGCTACTTCCAGACGACGACGAGTGGTGCAAGAGCTTGTACAAGACCGTCAAGAAGAAGGCCGAGCACATCCTTTTGCCGGAGTGTCAACAGCTGAAGTGGAGTATCAGCAGTTGGTGGAGCTGATGAGCGCTTCACAGAATCATGAGGTGCTCAAGGATGGTGCCAAGCTCGGACAACAGTTGGCGGAGCTGAACCAAGGAGAGACCAACAAGGGAGACGCGCGCGTGTCACACGGCATCTCTCGGCTCATCCACCGGTTGATTCGTAGGAAATTCGACTGTGGCATGATCAGCTCACTGCTCACGGATGGATGCGGCAGCGCACCGCTCCTCCAGACGGCTCGACTGATTGATACCCGCCCGTTGTTCTTTATAACTTTTGTCCTTTACGATCAAGCAATGTAGTAGTATCAATCAGCAGTATCGGCACGCCACCGCATGGGACATGTGGTTAGCAAAATCGAAATTCATATAGCAGTATTGTCACGCCTTCTTGAGGAAGATGGGCCATCCTGATTGAGAGGAGGGCTGGAGACTTGCAGTTGGCACGCGCGTCTTGTCCAGAATAGTGGAGGAAGATATATAATTGGGGTAGGCGTGTTGCTCGTAGATACCGATAGACCGATAAACTAGCAGCCGTCCCGTCATCAACCTTGCAAGTTAGAAACCAGCCCCGTCTCCAAATTAATGGACGTCACGGCATGGGCATGGGCCTCCTTCCTGGCCGTCGTCCTCGTCGTCCTAACCATTCTCCGCCGTGGCCGTGGCTCGCAGCCGCAGGGGAACAGGCTTCCACCAGGACCGAAGCCGTGGCCCGTGATCGGCAACCTCAATCTCATCGGCGCGCTGCCGCACCGCTCCATCCACGAGCTGTCCAAGCAGTACGGCCCGTTGATGCAGCTCCGGTTCGGGTCCTTCCCCGTCGTGGTGGGCTCCTCGGCCGAGATGGCCAGGTTCTTCCTCAAGACCCACGACAAGGTGTTCGCCGACCGGCCAAGGACCGCCGCCGGCAAGCACACCACCTACAACTACTCCGACGTCCTGTGGGCGCCCTACAACGCCCACTTCCGCCGCGCGCGCAGGCTCTTCGCCACCGAGCTGTTCAGCGCGGCGCGGCTCAAGTCCTACAAGCACATCCGCCACGAGGAGGTGAGCGCGCTGCTGCGCGACCTGGCCGCGGCCGCTCACGGGGCATCTGGCCGTGCCGTGCCGCTCAGGGGACACCTCTTTGCGGCGACCAACGGCATCATCTCGCGGTTGGTGCTGGGCAAGAAGTACGCGGAGAAGGAGGCAGCAGGCTCGGCAGCCATGGCGCTGGAGGATTTGTCGGGCTTAATTGAGGAGTTTTTCCTTCTCAACGGCGTGATCAACGTCGGCGATTTCATTCCGTGGTTCGACTGGCTGGACCTGCAAGGGTACGTCCGGAGGATGAAGAAGTACAGCAAGAAGATGGACCGCTTTCTCGAGCATGTCCTGGAGGAACACGAGGAGCGCCGGCGTGTCAAGGGGGAGCAGTTCGTGGCGAGGGATATGGTGGACGTGCTGCTGCAGCTCGCCGACAATCCTAACCGGCTTGACCGAGACACCGTCAAGGCTCTCACTCAGGTGCGCACTCCTAGCTTGATTCTTCCTTATTTCCAGCCAGGTTATATATACACGATCGTCGATCAGGATTCAGGTATGCATGCAGGAACTTATCGTCGGGGGTTCAGATACCTCCAGTGT
This sequence comes from Aegilops tauschii subsp. strangulata, assembly GCF_002575655.3. Lineage (NCBI taxonomy): Eukaryota > Viridiplantae > Streptophyta > Magnoliopsida > Poales > Poaceae > Aegilops > Aegilops tauschii. The sequence continues at coordinate 646,508,672 of NC_053036.3, read as the reverse complement.
AACCATGGAGTGGGCGATGTCGGAGGTTCTCAGGAACCCTGAGGTCTTGGGCAAGGCCACCAAGGAGCTCGACCGTGTGGTCGGCCGTGACAGGATGGTCATGGAGAAGGACATCCCAGACCTCCCTTACATAGAGGCCATCGTGAAGGAGGCGATGCGCATGCACCCGGTGTCGCCCATGTTGGCGCCCCACCTCGCACGCGAGGACGCGTCCGTCAACGGCCACGACATCCCCGCCGGCACGCTCGTCCTCGTCAACGTGTGGGCCATCGGCCGTGACCCGACCTATTGGGACGCGCCGGAGGAGTTCCGACCAGAGAGGTTTATGGGGAGCAAGATCGACGTGAAGGGGCAGGACATGGAGCTGCTACCGTTCGGGGCCGGCCGCCGGATGTGCCCCGGGTATAGCCTGGGACTGAAGGTGGTGCAGTTGATCGTCGCCAATCTTCTGCATGGCTTCACGTGGGGGCTCCCTGACGGCACAACGAGGGAGCAGCTCAACATGGAGGAGATATATGGGCTCACCACTGCGCGCAAGTTCCCGTTAGAGGCAGTGGTGGAGCCTAAGCTCCAAGAACACGTCTTCTCGTAGCGCCGCCGCCGCAAAAATGCTAGACTCACGCATCATTACAGAGGTTCTACCCCCCCCCCCCCCCCCCCCCCCCTCCCTGATTTTCAGGGGGTGGGCCGATTTTGCCAAGTGGCTCAACGCCGTAATACCCTCGTAATGACTCCGTGTGTGTAGCATTACTGCCGATGCCGAGTGGCCGAGCATGAACCAAAAATGACCGGGGGCAAGTGGTTCACATTTATTACCAAGTGACTCAAAAAATATATATGCAATTTTATGTCTGTATCAGATATTTAGAATCCTTGAAGAATATTGTATATATAGAATATACTCTACAAAATATTAGAGCACATTTAAGCATTAAGAACTACAAGTCCAACATGGAGAAATTTTGGATTGTCCTAATTAATGTGAGCCATTCATTTTCTGCAATCCAATGGCTAACTAGTAGACAGCCCGTGCGTTGCCACGGGTTTTGTAAAATTTATACTGGTTGCATATCGAATTTAATATGGACAGAAAAGATAGCCAATAACACAAAAAAATGATTTAAAATCCCCTTCACTTGCAATGTATTTTGATAAAAAATCGACCGTATAATAGAAAGACCTATCATATCTGATTCACAAAATAAAGAAGTGGCTACAAAAACATTGAACTCTTTATTGTGCTCTGCATTACAAATGATAATAACACTTGAATGCCTTTATTATTTATGCTTAAGATACCATCTCACAAAAGCAAGTGTATTGTTATTATCCATTAATTGAAGACAAACACATGGAGTATTTTGTTCCCTTTAAACAAATGTTCGAACAAGTTACAACCAGAAACTCAATTCCATAAAAAAAGAACTTGATTGCAATATGCAAAAGCCTATATTCTAGAACATGCAATTCACCATTTAGGTACTACTGCAACAAAACACATCTTCTAGAACATGTTACTATCTTGGGAGAGGTAAATACATCAATCTTTGATAACATTATTGTTAAAAAACTGTGTATACATTTATTTGTATTTTTATAATATTGTGATAAATCCATTGATGATTTTCTTCTAGTTTGTTTGAGCGGTGTAACGCCTGATTTGGTGTATCGGTTCAAAAGTAACTCACATAAGACTCAAAAGGAAATGTGTGTTGTAGTGTGAACTCCGACATAAACCGACCGAAGGGAAAGCCTAATTCGGTATACACTCAGACTTTAAGCTCAAATATAAGTGTGAATCACAGGCAGCATCAATTGTGAACAACAAGGCTAAAATTTGCACAGAGAATATGTTGTCACAAGTTTAAAACATATGTTTTTCCCGTTTTAGCACAAAACTTGGAAAATACACAGTCGGATTGAGGAGAACACAAGTCTATAAGATTAGTCCTATCAATTGTTCATTATTCTATTAGCAACTAAAATAGAGAGATGGATAGATATATAGAGAAACAATACCTAATCAGATCCCCCAAACATCGTGAGGCAATATAAAATGTCTGAAAAAATATAGTTCTCTGAAATATTGCAAGGGAGCCCCAAGACATTGACATTCTAAATTGCTTAGAGCTTAAATGCTTAATACAATCATGCTTCTCCATTTTGAGCCAATCCACCTAACGTGGACTACTTCATTAATACATGCAATCATTCCAGATAGCCTGCAAAACAAGAGGTAAAAGTCAGTAAATATTGTACAAATAATTTTTTTAGTTGAATTGAAAGGCTCAAATTAAAAATCAACAAATATATGCAGGGTTATTTCATACTGCTAGTTTATTGGGCAGCATTAATCTCCTTGTTGGCATATAATGTATAATCCAAAACCATATTACCAATTTTGGGGCAACTTTATACTACTTGCGAATATAAAGAATATGATTAACTAACAAATATTGGATTGTAACAGATGTGAAAAAAATACTTCTATGCTTCAACAAATCATATGGTGTGAGTATCGTCTGAAAGCTTTTAGGATAAATAAGGATAGAGCGTTGTTTTGTTCAAGGAAACAGAATGACTCTCCTTACACCAAGTCTAAGTTCATCATCATTCATCATTGTTACATGTATAAAACAGGGAAATACACAATGAATAAGAGGAATAAGGATAGAGAGCCGTTAACTTCATCGCACTGTTCATTTGCTTATACTGAAGAAATAAGATAAGATCCCCTGTGACAAATCTATTTATATTGACAAATGAATTCCCTCCATTTGTTAAAAAGATGCCTATTTGGTTGATCTGGAAGGCAAAAGAGAATTTCAAAACATGTATATGGTACCTTGCTAGAAGGAAAAAGATAAATGATATACTTGTCTCAAAATCAGAATGGATGATAGAATTACATAGAGCGGTTTGCCCATTTCAAAGATTCTCAGTGTTGTAAGGAACTGTGTCAACGAATTCCCACAGAAAATATAGCGTCTGATTCCAGGAAATGATTTATTTCTGTTACTCACAAACAACATGTACAACATTGAGAAGCTCCTCGTGAATCAAGCTTACAACACTGAGCATTAGAAAATCATACTCTCTTCTTGCTAGCCGGTGGTGAGAAAACATGTGCTGCAATTAGTATTGAAATGTTCTCCTTGATAGGTTCATGAAGAATGCCGGCAATGAGAATCTCATACAGTATTTAGGCCTGAAAATTTCACCACTGGTACTCATGAGAATTAGTCAGTACTAAAAAGAATGGTGTAGCTCTCGCAAGAAATTTCATATAACTCCACTGCTGGTTCTTCGGTGTCTGAATTTCAGCATATATGTGAATATTAAACCGACCTCACATACCTAAAGAAATTAGGAAAAACACCAAGGCTGCAGTACGGCTCCTGTGTCTTTGACAATTTCGACACGCCTACCGCGTCCTCGCCGATTGTGGCGGGACCCCTACATGCTTGGTGGCGGCCACGGTGCCCACGACCACCTGGATCCACGTTTGGGCGGTACTGGGGCATGTGGTGGCACTGGAGCAGCCACACACTTGTACCCGACACTACTGCGTGTCAATGCAGATTAGAGAGATATATAGTTTAGGATCCAGAGATGGAAGAAGATACCTGGGCCGACACTGCTCTCGTTGATTCAAAAATCCCTAGGACCATCCCCCAGCAGCGGGCCCTCTCATCCTCTTCAAGGCTGCCTACGGCCTCGCGCTGCTCCTTTTCTCGCTTATCTCCATCGGTGCTCACCTTTCCGCTGGTGCCATCCGTCATGCCCTTCGTCTGACAACAAAAATAATTTGTTGTGAATATATATTGCCAATTAGGCATGAACAATCATTGCAATCTCAAAATTCGATTACTGTAAAAGAAGGAGCTCGATATCAGATTACTTGATCTTTCGTAGAGAAAAACAAAATACTAAACCAAACTTTGCTACAACAGCAGGAGATCAGCCCAAATAGCTGCTCCATCACCATATGCATAGTTATAAGATAATTAAATATTCTGATTCATCTGCACGGGCATCAAGTTTCACTATAAGTGTTCAGATTTATTTTAGGGCAGAGAGACTTTAGATGGTTTCTATCTCCCTAAATTCTAACCCCAATGTGCATCTATGTCCCCGTTTCTTACATCCTCACTCACCGACCAGATCAAGAAGAAGCACCCAGATCATGATTCAAGTATTTTAAATTCATAAGACAAAAAATTAACATCAAAATAATCTCGAATAACAATGGCACCACCAATACCAAAATTGAGAAGTACGCTAGATGGTCTCTCCGAATTTGTGAGATTTCCATATATCTAGATCTTATGTACACGGGCTCATGTCTAGATCACTTTCATCAAATACTCATCATCAACTTAACTTGGATAGTTGGTCACATGTGCCATGGATAGTTGGCCACATGTGCCATGTGGTACGTCTAGATCACTTGTTGGGCGTATTTAGGACTGCTCTCAACATACAGGTAGCCACTCCTATATGTACAGATACCTCACCATACCGTTTCTCACCGTACAGGTAGCCCCCTCACTACACAGCAGCCGATCACACAAGCCGCTTGTCCCCACCACGGCGTTGCTCTGCCGACCTCCTCTCCCGTCAGCCTCCACAGCCTCGTGCCCATGTCCTCTCCCCACCATGGCCTCGCGCCACCCCGCCATGGTCTTGCCCCACAACCAACGCTGTCGGTATCACATAGATCGACGTGCGGCCCCGCCATGGTCCCGCCCTGTCGTGGAATTGTCACGGCAGATGTCCTCGAGCTAGGACTTAGTCGTGGAGCCATCGCAGCTAGGAAGCTTGAAGGGGTTATGTGGGACAAGGAACACGAGGGTTTATACTGGTTCGGCCCCTTACGGTGAAGGTAAAAGCCTACGTCCAGTTTGGGATGTATTATCTAGGGTTACGATCGCCAGGGAGCTAACAGCTTTTCCCGGCTCTCGATTAGATTGTCGTCGCCCTTAAACCGCCGCCGGGCCCTCCCTTTATATAGGGAGGCTGACGCCCAGCAGCCCTCAGAGCCCCGGCCGGCTCATACGAGCGTCCGGCTCGGACTCTAAACAATACTTGCCTTACACTACAAGTCTACTATAACAATGATCATAACTACAGGCTTTAAGCCATATCCGGGTCTCAGCCCATCTCTCGCCCATTATCTCGGAACTTGGCTCCGGGCTTCTGGCAATGACCCTACAAGTAACCCGGCCCTCCTGGCGGGTGACTCCAAGGTCTATATCCTCAACATTAGGCCCCAGATTGACTTGAGCCGGCTCGTGTCAATCTTCAACTCTGCCGACAGAAAAAATCTCCGGCTTACCGTTCGAGTGAAGGCCATAACCCGGGGTGACGTCATTCTCCGGACTCCGGATAATCCGCCGTGACGTCATCCTCCATTAAGTCCGTTTTTTACTCCACCAGATCCGCAACGGATCTCTGCTGTTACTGTCTTTCCGAAAATCGAGGCGCCGTGAGGGGGAGATAACCACGCCGTGGTCTCCTTGAATCTCACGCCCACTTATGACTTGCCTTATAAATAGGCCGGCCCAGCACTTTCTCCTCACGCTCTCCCTCTTCCTCCTCGCGCCGTTGCTCCTTTGCTCGAGCTCCGCCACTGCCGCCGCCGTCGCGCCCCTGGTCTTCATCAACCCGGCCGCTGCATCACCCTGATTCGGACCAGACTCACGGCGGCGACCTCCGCTCCTCCCAACTCCGGTGAGTCTCCTCTGCCTTGCTAGAACAGATCTGCGGTAGGGTTCTTCCAGTTCTTCGTGTTCATCACCATTGCCCACAGACTCGGTAGTTCTTGTTGCCACTATAGTTAGTTGATCTTTAACCTCGCGTAGAACCACTGCGGTAGAGGTTTGAGACCCATTTCATCTATAAGAAACCCTCTTTTTACTGCATAAGAACTGTGTTCAACCTCAAGAACTTCTTCTGCCTCTGTTTTTTAGGTCTAGAAAATTTTCACCTCGCCCGACCATTTTGATCCGAAAAAATTACTGCAATATGTGAAATCCGTTTTACCACACTTAGTAAAAACTGCAACCCTTGAATCTTTGGCGGCTTATGCTTCCGACTTAAAGAAAACACGCGTCGTAGAACTTTCCGGTTTAGAGAGAACCATGCTCCGTAGAATCCTCCGACTTAACTGCAGTAAGCCGTAGATGACCAACTTATGCTGAAAACTCCGACGGCTTAGATAACTCACCGTATCAATATATATCATTAGTTCCCTTCATAAGTCGTCACTGTAGTTTGAATGATAATCCCCGGCTTATAATTAACCCGGACACTTTTCTCTTCCTCATAGACCACCAACCGTCACCATGCCTCCCAAGGCCCCCATCACTTGCAACTGGACGAGATCCAATGTCACTGAAGAGACCCTAGCCAACTTTGTTAAGTCCGGGTATCTGCCCAAGAAAGAAGTGATGTCCTACCGTGCCCCTGATCCGTCAGAAGAAAGACCACAGCCGAGAAACGGGGAGGTAGTGATCTTTGCAGATCACATGAGCCGGGGCTTCGCACCGCCCGGCTCAAAATTCTTCCGGGACGTGCTCAACTTTTTTGACCTTCGGCCTCAGGATATAGGACCCAATTCCATATCCAACATCTGCAACTTCCAAGGCTTCTGTGAAGTGTATCTTGGAGAAGAGCCGAGCCTGCTACTCTTCAGAGAGCTGTTCTATTTGAACCGGCAAAATGAGTGTGCCAACGGGCCAAGTCTAGAATTAGGCGGCATATCTATCCAGCGACGTAGGGACTGCCTGTTCCCTTATGCAGAGCCGCCGAGCCACCCTAAAGACTGGAATATGACCTGGTTCTACTGCCAAGACACGTCCCCGGCTGACGAGAATCCACTGCCCGGCTTTCGCCCAACACGCCTGGAATCCACGCACCCGTTATCCGACAAACTTACTGTCGCGGAACGCCAGCCTCTGCTTCCAACGATCAACAAGATCAAGGCCCTGCTAGGCAACGGTCTGAACGGAATTGATCTAGTCTGGGTCTGGATCTCATGGCGGGTGATCCCATTGAGCCGCCGCCCCGGCTTAATGTGCGAGTACACCGGGCGAAAGGATGACCCGCAGAGGCACAGTCGCAACGATCTTCCAGAAGACGTTGCCGAAGAGGAGACCAAGGCTCTGTTAAACGAGAGCCTGGCAGATTGTGGAAGAACCGGGCTGGCCCCGTTCTGCAAAACCAATCCGGCCCCAGCGGTAAGCCGCTGACTTTAATCCTTCCACTTCTTTTGCATGTCACCTTGATCCGGACCGCTTTAAGAATTCATTACTGTACTTCTCAGGCTGATGACAAATTCTGGCGGGTCAAATATGACCATGAAGCGGCCAAGAAGACCAGGAAGGCGAAGAAAGCTGCCAAGAAGGCCGCCCCTCGCAGAAAGGGAAGCAGACCCACCGCTTCGGAGCTGCTGCAATTAAGCGACAGCTCCGAGTCAGAGGTAACCCGTAAACCTTTAAATTCTTGCCATATTTTTTTGTTTATTGCTGTCCACCTTATCCACCTTTTGCTTATTGACAGGACGACACCGGCGCCAGTAACCCGGTGATTGAAGAGGTAACATCACTTTCCTCCGGCTCGGAGCCTTTGCCACAGCTGAAAGTCCGAAGAGTAACCCGGAAAGTAAGCTTTTCTCATCCGTTAGCTCATCAGGACCCTCAATTTCTTTTGAAGCAGCAGGTTCATGAAAGCCGGCGTCACACCCGGGCCCGCAAGGACACCGATCTCTCCGCCGGATTACCCGACGCAACAAGGAAGCGTCGTACTGAGGTTTTCTCTCACCTGTACCCTTTTCATCCGTTGGCGGGTGTCATCCGTCAGCCACTCAACTCTTCTGACTCTAATTACCAGGAGACCTCCCCCTCTTCGGGTGACTCCATGCAGTCAAGTCTGCCAGCCTTCAAAACTGCACCCGGGTAATAACAATCTCCTTACACTATCCGGCTGTACCTTACTCTTTGTATGCCTAACACTTCTGTCTTTTCAGCGCCCAGGCAAAGCTCACCAAAAGAGCAAAGAAGACCAGGTCAGCCGGAGTGCCCGACTTGCCTGAGCCGGAGACGACGGCTCAAGAGCCGCCAGCTGCCGCCGCCCCCGAAGCCACCAGTCCTATGGACACGGCACCTGAAGCTCCTGCCCCAACTGCCAAGACCATAACCGAAGCGTCGTCTAACCCGGAGGCCTCCGGCTCCGCCCCTGCAACTGATGACCCGGACGTAGTAATTACCCGGACAGAGTATGTTGAGCCGGGGAGACCGACCGTGCTAGCCAAATGCTCTGCGAAGGGGGAGCTGCTACAGCCCCACCGGGTGAATCTGGAGCTCTCCAACTACAACGACTTGAGCATTGGAGAGCTCGTCTCTGGCTACATCAGCCAAGTTCACAAGAGCCGGGATGCCGAAATCGCCATGGTCAACCAAATCCAACAAAAATCTGAGGTAACCTTCTGTTGTCCTCTTATTTTCTGCATAATAATCCTTGTCATACCAGCCCCCAAGTCTGCAACTTATACTTTGAATATGCTGTAGACTTAGATTCCGGCTTACTTAACTTAACCGGCAGTATGTTTAGAGATACATTCAATATGCATTAGCCCCCAAGTGCCGAGTGTCTTTGCTTGGAAAGCGCTTGGGACTTATAGAATGCTTGTTAACAACCCGGAAATACATGCAGGCTGTCGGCAAAAAATTAGAGTCAGATCTGGCGGATCTGAAGAGCCGGCTGAAGACACAAGAGATGGAGACCCGGAAGGCAAACGCCAAGTTTGTCTCCAGCATCGCCGCTCAAGAAAAGCTGAAGACTGAATTCGATGCTGAGCGGAAGTCCTGGGCGGAGGAGAAAAGCGCACTGGTGTCCCGGGCTGAACAGGCGGAGAAAGCCCTCACCGAGAAGACCGCTGAGCTCTCCGGTCTAAAGCGCCAGGTTTCCCAAATGGTGGCTGCCATCTTCGGTAAGTCGCCTCTCCGGCTGTTATCAAGTCGGTATATGTTACGATTCATCCTTGTCGCCGACTTACCTACTCTTTATGAAACAGGCTCCAGAAGCGCCAACCTGAACCAGAGCATGGTCACCAAACTGAAGGCTGTATACACCCTGGTAGAGCAGCTCTACACCGGGTCACAGCGGGCCCTAGCGGTGGTGGCCTTGTCGAACGAGGTGCCAACACACCTGGCCGAAGTGCTGCGCCGGCTCGCGGTTCTGCCACAGCGGATCCAGGAGCTACGACGGGCATCCGCGAGAGCCGGAGCAATCGCCGCGCTGAGCCGGGCTAAGGCATTCTTGCCAGAGCTAGACCCGGCAGATATCGCCCTGGGTTACCCCAGTCTGAAAGAAGACGGCTCAGCCTTCGACCAAAAGGACTTCGCAGCATGCGTGAAGGCTGTACGCCCGGTGGCTACCCTCATTGGGAACGACACCGACTTGACCAAGTATCAGCCGGGGTTTGACGCGGAGAATCGAAGGATTCCAACCCCACGTTATGAAGCCCTCAACCTGATCCCTCCGGCTCGCCAGCACACCTTCGCCCCGGAGATTGACCCGGCCGGGTTAATCGACGAAGAAGCCCAGTTCGAAGCTCTCAGCGGCATCGACTGGAAGTCGTCCACCTTCGAAGTCTTGGGGTCAGGCGGAGCAGAAGACGAGCCGGGGACTTCAACGCAGCAGGCGTCATAAAGTGGCTGGCGGTTCACCGAGCAATACTCCACCCTTGAAACCTCATAAAAATTTTGTAATAGAATAGGTGCAACAATTTATCTCTGCCGTGCCATCGTGCACGTAATGAATGCTGAAACCTCTTGAAGTTATTCTTCTGGTGTTCCTCCGGGTTTATAATTATCCCTTTGTCCCTCTCCACTGTGAAAAATATCTTGCAATGTCTACATAGAAAGATAAATCATAAGTCTCGAGGCGGCTCACCGTCCTGAGAATCAGGTGTGTAAAATGTATAACCCGGCAAACGAACCCAAAAAGGACTGGTTGTTAACTATGATCTGAACATAGCCGTGATAACACTTTTCACAACCTGTAACATATTTCCGGTTTAAATAACCCGGATAGCTTGATTGGTACCTTAACTCGAATTTACTTGTCTTGATAACATCCCTGATGTTCAACTAACAAGATAAACCAAAATAAAGCCGGCAAGTGAGAGCCGGCAGCACATACTTAAACATGATCCGAGTAGACTTATGATGAAGTACAAAAACTTAGGGGCTTCCGGTTCGAATACGACCAGAAACCCGGTCCAAAGGGGTCAAGCTAAGATTCGGATGCGATCATATAGCCCCCAGTGGGTGTGGCGATGCCAATCAAGAGGGTATCGACAGCTATGTTCTCTTCGGTTCGAATACGACCCATGTTTGAACAGGAAGCCCCCAAGTGACCTTACTGCTTACGGCTAGACTCGAATACGATCATAAGCCGGATCCTCCTTTCAAATTAGCATGTAAAAAAGGACACACATAATTGAAGGAGAAAAAGGACAGAGGTCCTGCTTTATTGCTTATCATAATATATACACGGCTGAGATAAGTATGTACACCACAAGAGCCGCTAGCTCAAGTGTAGTAAGGCCGAAGCTGAGCTATGTTCCACAGCCGACGGCTCTCTTCCCCAGACTTTCGTGCATCTCTATGCTCCCGAATGTCAAGGAGGTAATACGACCCGTTGTGCAAGTTCTTACTGACCACAAAGGGCCCTTCCCAAGGTGGGGATAACTTGTGTGCATCTGTTTGATCCTGGATGAGCCAGAGCACAAGGTCGCCTTCCTGGAAGACCCGGGACTTGACCCGGCGGCTATGATAACGGCGCAGGTCCTGTTGGTAAATTGCTGAACGGGCTGCTGCCACATCACGCTGTTCATCCAACAAGTCCAGAGCATCTTGGCGCGCCTGTTCATTATCCGTCTCAACATAAGCCGCCACACGAGGTGAATCGTGACGGATGTCGCTGGGGAGAACTGCTTCTGCTCCATAAACCATGAAGAAAGGGGTGAAGCCTGTGGACCTATTAGGAGTAGTGTTGATGCTCCATAAGACGGAGGGCAACTCCTCCACCCAACAACCCGGCGTCCGTTGCAAAGGGACCAAAAGCCGGGGTTTAATGCCCTTCAGAATTTCCTGGTTAGCTCTCTCAGCTTGACCATTGGATTGGGGATGAGCCACCGAGGAAACATCAAGTCGGATATGCTCTCGTTGACAAAACTCTTCCATAGCGCCCTTGGATAGATTGGTGCCATTGTCAGTTATGATGCTGTGTGGAAAGCCGAAGCGGAAAATCACCTTTTTCATAAATTGAACCGCTGTGGCTGCATCGCACTTGCTAACTGGCTCGGCCTCCACCCACTTTGTGAATTTGTCAACCGCCACCAAGAGATGGGTTTTCTTATCCTTGGACCGTTTAAAGGGCCCAACCATATCAAGCCCCCAGACCGCAAAGGGCCAAGTGATTGGGATCATCCTCAACTCCTGAGCCGGCACATGAGCCCGTCGTGAGAACCTTTGGCAGCCATCACATTTACTGACCAAGTCCTCTGCATCAGCGTGAGCCGTCAGCCAATAAAAACCATGTCGGAGAGCCTTGGCCACCAGAGATTTTGAACCGGCATGATGGCCACAATCCCCTTCATGGATCTCGCGCAAGATCTCTTGACCTTCCTCAGGGGAGATACAACGCTGAAATGCCCCTGAAACACTGTGATGATGCAACTCACCGTTGATAACAATCATTGACTTGGCCCGCCGGGTTATCTGCCTGGCCAACATTTCATCGTCTGGCAACTCTCCCCGGGTTATATAAGCCAGATATGGCATTGTCCAATCTGGTATGACGTGCAGAGCCGCCACCAGCCGTGCCTCCGGGTCAGGGATAGCCAAGTCCTCCTCTGTAGGCAACTTAACCGAAGGATTATACAGGACATCCAGGAAAGTGTTCGGCGGCACCGGCTTGCGCTGAGAGCCTAGCCGGCTTAAAGCATCAGCCGCCTCGTTCTTCCTGCGATCAATGTGCTCCACTTGATATCCCTGAAAGTGCCCAGCAATGGCATCAACCTCGCGGCGATAAGCCGCCATGAGAGGATCCTTGGAGTCCCAGGTGCCTGATACTTGTTGAGCCACCAAATCTGAGTCCCCAAAGCACCTTACCCGGCTTAAGTTCATCTCCTTGGCCACTCGAAGACCATGGAGTAAAGCCTCGTATTCTGCCGCATTGTTAGTGCAAGGAAACATCAATCGTAGCACATACTGGAACTTGTCACCCCTAGGGGAAGCCAACACAACGCCAGCCCCCGAGCCCTCCAACTGCCTGGACCCGTCAAAGTGAATAGTCCAGTACGTATTATCCGGCTTCTGCTCAGGCACTTGTGATTCCGTCCAATCGTTGATGAAGTCCACCAAAGCCTGAGATTTAACAGCAGTGCGTGGCGCATATTTGAGGCCATGCGGTCCAAGCTCTATAGCCCACTTAGCAATTCTCCCTGTAGCCTCTCTGTTCTGGATAATGTCCCCAAGAGGGGCAGAACTGACCACAGTGATGGGATGACCCTGAAAATAATGTTTGAGTTTCCGGCTTGCCATGAACACACCATATACGAGCTTCTGCCAATGCGGATACCGCTGCTTGGACTCAATAAGCACCTCACTGACATAATAAACCGGCCGCTGAACCGGATGCTCCTTACCCGTCTCCTTGCGCTCCACCACAATAGCCACACTGACGGCTCGTGTGTTTGCCGCCACGTACAGTAGCAGGGGCTCCTTATCAACCGGAGCAGCAAGGACGGGGGGCTCTGCCAGTTGCTTTTTCAAATCCTCGAAGGCGGTATTAGCTGCATCATTCCAGACAAAGTTATCAGTTTTCTTCATCAACTGATACAAAGGCATAGCCTTCTCACCCAAGCGGCTTATGAACCGGCTTAAAGCAGCGATGCGACCCGCCAAGCGTTGAACGTCATTTATACACGCCGGCTTAGCCAGAGAGGTGATGGCCTTGATCTTCTCCGGGTTAGCTTCAATGCCTCTGTCAGAAACCAGGAAACCCAAAAGCTTGCCTGCAGGAACACCAAAGACACACTTGGCCGGGTTTAGCATCATCTTATAGATCCGGAGATTATCAAAGGTTTCTCTTAAATCATCTATCAGGGTTTCCTCTTTGATGGATTTAACCACAATATCGTCCACATACGCATGAACATTGCGCCCGATCTGTTTATGAAGACAATTCTGTACACAGCGCTGGTAAGTCGCCTGTGCACACTTGAGTCCAAAGGGCATAGACACATAACAGAAGGCTCCAAAGGGAGTGATGAACGCCGTCTTCTCCTGGTCCTTAACTGCCATCTTAATCTGATGATATCCGGAATAAGCATCCAAGAAACTTAAGCGTGCACAACCTGCCGTAGCATCAATGATTTGATCAATACGGGGGAGAGCAAAAGGATCAGCTGGGCACGCCTTGTTCAAGTCCGTGTAGTCCACACACATTCGCCAGGTGCCGTTCTTCTTGAGTACGAGCACCAGGTTAGCCAACCATTCTGGGTGAAAAACCTCAACAATGAACCCGGCTGCCAAGAGCCGGGCCACTTCTTCACCAATAGCCTTTCGCCTCTCTTCATTAAACCGCCGAAGGAACTGTCTGACTGGCTTAAATTTCGGATCAACATTGAGAGTGTGCTCAGCGAGTTCTCTAGGTACACCTGGCATGTCAGAAGGTTTCCACGCAAAGATGTCCCTATTCTCACGGATGAACTCGATGAGCGCGCCTTCCTATTTTGGATCCAAATTGGCACTGACGCTAAACTGCTGAGATGAGTCTCCTGGAACAAAATCAACAAGCTTAGTTTCATCAGCCGATTTAAATTTCATCGCCGGCTCAGCCTCCGTAGTTGGTTTCTTCAAAGAGGTCATGTCTGTCGGGTCGACATTGTCTTTATAAAATTTTAACTCTTCTGTAGCACAAACAGACTCTGCATAAGCTGCATCGCCTTCCTCACACTCCAGAGCCACCTTCCGGCTACCGTGAACCGTAATGGTTCCATTGGGACCTGGCATCTTGAGCTGTAAGTACACATAACACGGCCGTGCCATGAACTTGGCGTAAGCCGGCCGCTCAAATATAGCATGGTACGGACTTCTTATTTTAACCACCTCGAAGGTCAACTTCTCCACTCTGTAATTATTGTCATCACCGAAAGCCACTTCCAATTCGATCTTGCCAACTGGGTAAGCCGACTTACCAGGCACTACCCCATGGAAGATCGTGTTTGACTGGCTGAGGTTCTTATCAACTAACCCCATCCGGCGAAAAGTCTCATAATAAAGGATGTTAATGCTACTGCCCCCATCCATGAGTACTTTCGTGAACTTATAGCCTCCCACCTGAGGAGCTACCACCAAGGCCAGGTGGCCCGGGTTATCCACCCGAGGAGGGTGATCCTCCCTACTCCATATTATAGGTTGCTCAGACCATCGTAAGTAGCGTGGGACTGCCGGCTCGACAGCATTCACAGCCCTCTTGTGAATCTTCTGATCTCGTTTGCACAGACTAGTGGTAAATACATGATATTGTCCACCGCTTAGCTGCTTTGGATTGGTCTGGTAACCCCCCTGTTGCTGTTGGTGACCCTGGCCAGACTGCTGATTAAAGCCCCCTTGACCGTTCTGAGGACCGGAATTTGAGCCGCCCCCAGGGCCATGAAAGCCGCCGGCGCCTGAGCCGCTGGTACCTGAGCCGCCACCCGGACCATTGTAGTTTTTAAAGGCCTTCATGATAGCACAATCCTTCCACAGATGAGTTGCTGGCTTCTCTCTAGAGCCGTGCCTCGGACAAGGTTCATTCAACAGCTGCTCCAGAGAAGGTCCTGACCCGCCGCCTCGGGGAGGGGGCCTCCCCTTGCGTCGCTGGTTGTTACCTTGAGAGTTGGTGTTGGCTACAAATTCTAGGCTGCCATCGGCCTTACGCTTTCCTCCTCCTTGGTTCCCCGGGTTAAACTGGGGACCCTTGCCGTTGCCGTTCTTCTTTCCCTTCCCTGCCCTTTCATCGTCTGAAGGGGGATCCTTGGTACCATCCGAATCGGCGTACTTGACAAGAGCCGCCATCAGGGTACCCATATCGGTGCAGTCGCGCTTGAGCCGTCCAAGCTTCGTCTTAAGGGGCACAAAGCGGCAGTTCTGTTCTAACATTAAGACTGCAGAGCCGGCATCCATCTTATCTAATGAATGTATGATTTCCTTGACCCGGCGAACCCAATGGGTCGTGGACTCACCCTCCTGCTGCTTACAGTTAGTCAAATCCACAATTGACATAGACTGTCTGCAGGTATCTTTGAAGTTTTGGATGAAACGGGCTTTCAGCTCCGCCCAAGACCCAATGGAATTTGGTGGTAGCCCTTTCAACCAAGTACGGGCAGTCCCATCCAGCATCATGGTGAAGTACTTAGCCATGGCCGCCTCACTGACCTCCAGGAGCTCCATGGCCATCTCGTAACTCTCGACCCAGGCTGCGGGCTGTAAGTCTGCTGTGTAGTTAGGCACCTTCCTAGGTCCTTTGAAGTCCTTTGGTAGACGTTCATTACGAATAGCTGGCACCAAACAAGGGACACCCCCAGTCCTGGTAGGGATACCCACATCGACAGAGGTCGTCGGATAGGCCGGGGGGGTCTGGTAAGCCGTCAATTGAGGCACCTGCTCCGCCTCCTGGCGTGCCTTGTCCTGGTCTGCTGCGTAGAAGGCTCCGTTATGCGTCGGGCCATGGCCAGGGGGCGGGTCATGGCGCCGGACATTACTTGAGCCGGTTGCTGAGACCATGTGCCGGCTGTAACTCGGGCTCTGACCCGGACGAGGGGTCGAGTGGATCCTATCCCGGCTGTAGGAGTACGCTTCTTGCTGTGTCAGCGCCGTCTGCAGGAGTTCCCTGACCCGGCGGGTTTCGATGGCCGCCGGAGAGTCGCCGTCAACGGGGAGAGCCGCCAATCGTGCTGCCGCGGCCACCATGTTCTCCAGCGGGTTGTCATAATGCCCCGGGGGTATTGGCACATACTGAGGCGGGGCAGGAGGTACCTGGGGAGGCCCCATCAACCGTGGCTGAACAAGGGGTACAGACCCGGGCGTGATGACCCCTGGCGGGTTGCTAGACCCTGCACCCGGCGTGTTGAAAAGATTGCGTGGATCATAGACCGGCGGGAGTCGAGACTGGGCCTTCTGATGCCTCCTCCTCATGACTACGTTGGCCGCGTTCTGATCCATCGTGAGCTGGAAGGACTGCGCCTGAATTAGCTGAGTCTGGGCATCGAGAGTCGCCCGCTCCGCAGCCAGCCTGATCCCTTCCGCTGCAAGATCCTCTTTAGCCTTTGTCAGATCTAACTTCAACTGCGCCACCTCTGCATCATGCTGGGCTTGGTCCGCCGGGTCGACCGCGGCGGTTAGCAGGGCCGTCAATTTGTCCGTGAGATCCATCAGTACCTGAGCCGGGGAAGGCACCGGGTTTCCCGATCCGGCAGCGGGGTTCTGGACAGGCTGCGCACCGGCCATAAAGACCCCAACCTGACTCAGCGGCTCAAACGGGTCCGGAATACTGTCGCCATCGGAACAACCCATGAGCCTACCCTCTTGCAGTTGGTACAACGAGTTTGATTCATCAGTGGCCGACTCGCCGTCAGAGCCGGCGGCCGCCTCATCACCGGACCCGGATGGATCAGAGGGCCCTCCATGGATGCATCCCACAAAAGCGCGCCTTAAGGCAGGCCGGGCCCGGGCGGGTCGTGCGCGCTGAGCTGTTTCGACGAGGTCGGCGCAGAGGTCCGGCTCGGGGCCCGGCTCACCGATCTTGCCAATGAAGACATGAATTCCGCCAAAGGGGACCCGGTATCCGTACTCAATTGAGCCGGCGTCGGGGCCCCAGCCTTTGTCGTCGATATAGAGCTTGCCGCGACGACTCTTGGTCATCCGGCCCATAGCGTATCCCTTAAGCCCTTCGAAGCTGCCCTTCAAGAACTCAAATCCACCGTGCGGCGGCCCCACGGTGGGCGCCAACTGTCGTGGAATTGTCACGGCAGATGTCCTCGAGCTAGGACTTAGTCGTGGAGCCATCGCAGCTAGGAAGCTTGAAGGGGTTATGTGGGACAAGGAACACGAGGGTTTATACTGGTTCGGCCCCTTACGGTGAAGGTAAAAGCCTACGTCCAGTTTGGGATGTATTATCTAGGGTTACGATCGCCAGGGAGCTAACAGCTTTTCCCGGCTCTCGATTAGATTGTCGTCGCCCTTAAACCGCCGCCGGGCCCTCCCTTTATATAGGGAGGCTGACGCCCAGCAGCCCTCAGAGCCCCGGCCGGCTCATACGAGCGTCCGGCTCGGACTCTAAACAATACTTGCCTTACACTACAAGTCTACTATAACAATGATCATAACTACAGGCTTTAAGCCATATCCGGGTCTCAGCCCATCTCTGGCCCATTATCTCGGAACTTGGCTCCGGGCTTCTGGCAATGACCCTACAAGTAACCCGGCCCTCCTGGCGGGTGACTCCAAGGTCTATATCCTCAACACGCCCCACAACCAACTTCGTCGGTACCACATAAATCGATGTTGTTGCTGGCGTCCATCCTCGGCGACGACGACCTGGCATGGCTCTAGGCCAAGGCGGTTGCCAAGGCAAAGAATCTCTGCTTGGCCGCCTAGAAGGGCGTGCAGTTGGCGGCCAAGCTGCCGTCCAAGCACACTCCACCTGTGGTCTTCCTGCAGGTTGTATTGTGGCTGAAGATACTAAAGATACCAAAGATAAACGCAGAAACTTTAAAAAGATCATCTCAACAAGGTATGCAAGTAATTTCTTTTGGGTGTTTGAATTGCCACATCTTGGGTTTTGTTTTCAGTCCATTATATATTCTAGGGACAAACTTCATCTCATTTCATAGACCAAATAATATTTAACTACAGGACTGGATTCGCGTAAACTAATTTGCAAGGTTTATTCGATTTTGTGCATGACAAGGGGCAAGTAGAATTTTTTCTGTATGCACTTAGCAAGATTAAAGTAACAGGCACAAAGTGAATCAAGTGTCTTCAACAAGCAATTTAAAAGTGAAAGTAGATAAACAACTTACTAATCCACATAGAAGAGTATAGAGTATTGAAATTTGATTTGCCGCATTGCAATGGTCCGCTATGGTCCTGCAGTAATATGTGTATGACAGCAAAAGGATCTTCAAATCAGTATGTACACTAACTTATCCATTATAATTCGATATAGTATATGAGATAACTTGAACATCTCTAGAAACCAATGTGGAAAAAATATAACAACCAAATCGCACGTGTGGATTTTCATATGCACATTCCGAGACGCTACAAACTTGATCAAAGCCGAGAGCAAGGAAATGCATATCACAGTTGCAATGACCGCTAGGAGAACCCTCTCCACATCTGCGTGTTGAGAGACTTGAGATATTAATTTTGCAGGCACTCCACACAAGCACATGCATGTTATGTTAGCAGAGTAGAAGAGCCATCATCTTAAGTTAGGGTATACATTATCATTTTGGGTATGATCAAATGGAAATACCTGCTCATGTCGTCCTCTGATCCACTCATCCAAATCATCCTACAAAGCTCATGCATAATGGTTTAAGAAATAAAGTATATATGCTCAAAGGACGACATTGATAGCTAACAAATAGTTGATGCTTAAAATTAGCTTGTGGTCTCCTCCTCCAACATGTGTTTCCTGTTTGAGCGTTGTGAAAGGTCACGAGGTCCAGGCAGGTCAAGGCGATGGCCACCTTCAACTTTGGCAATGCAAACCCCCTCTCGATGGCCCTCTCCACAACATCATCCATCCGCGTGTTGAGAGACTTGAGCTATTAATTTTGCAGGCACTCCACACAAGCGCATGCATGTTATGTTAGCAGAGTAGAAGAGCCATCATCTTAAGTTAGTGTATACATTATCATTTTGGGTATGATCAAATGGAAATACCTGCTCATGTCGTCCTCTGATCCACTCATCCAAATCATCCTAAAAAGCTCATGCATAATGGTTTAAGATATAAAGTATATATGCTCAAAGGACAAGATTGATAGCTAACAAATAGTTGATGCTTACAATTAGCTTGTGGTCTCCTCCTCCAACATGTGTTTCCTGTTTGAGCGTTGTTAAAGGTCAAGAGGTCTAGGCAGGTCAAGGCGATGGCCACCTTCGACTTTGGCAATGCAAACCCCCTCTCGGTGGCCCTCTCCACAACATCATCCAACATATTTACGTTTAGCTGACTGAAAGGAACTATAGCAAGGAAAGGGGAAATGTATCATCAGATAATTCTTTGGGCCAAATAGCAGAATCTTACTTGATTCATGAAATTACAGTGCTAGGTGCTTGCAGAAGAAACAATGGCACGAGGAAAGATTCGTGTATGCATGTGCCTTTAGCAAGCAATAGCAAGAGGCAAAAGAATAATAATAAATAAATGCTCAAATAATAATCTTTGATAGGGGGGGCGTTACACTGCATTTCAGAATAATCCATTCATTTTATGATAAAACCAAATATGCAGCAGAATAAAAAATTATACAAGGTGAGTAGTAGTAGATGAGTTTTTGAAGAAATGGATCACTTTCCTACCACAAGGACTGCCGAAAAACAGTGCTAAAATATTATAAAGCATTTCATCAAGCATTCCTGCTCATGTCCTAGGTATTGTATAATCCCTTCTTGCCATGTATGTATTCCTATACACATACAACCTAAAATGCGGTAGTTAACAAAAGTCAAGACACTATAAAAATATATTAAAAAAAACTTCATCAGAATAGTATCGGTATTAAATTGCTATCTTCTGATGACATCTGGGTCATTGTATTTTGAAATCGCAAACAGACAATAATTAACTGCAAGAATTGCCCGTTCATACATCTCCATCTGTCCATATTCACAAGGATTTCGCTATCATAACTGTAGAGTATTTACTATTTACAGTGATTAGGCACACACACACACACACCCTAAAATCAAACACAAGGATCAACAAAAACACCTTATCACATTCCATTTCTTTTGACAAAAGCTAGCGAGTTCTTGCAGTTTCAATAACAAGCAGGTAGCTCAAACTCACATCAAACTAATGTTCAAACTATATAAATAAAAAACTAAAAATGAAAAAATGGAGATGCGTATGCTTGTTCAAATAAAAAAAGTCACATAAACTAAATTTTCCTAATAAAACCTCCTTGGATAGCTTATTCTAATTAAAATGTTTAATATCAAGTGAGCAACATGATCCAGAATAATGATAATTAAATGAAAGCAATTGGCTAGTTAATAATCCCTCTATAAAGAAATATAAGAGCATTTAGATCACTACTTTAGTATTCTAAACGCTCCTATATTTCCTTACAGAGGATGTACATACAGTTGCAGGAAGGTAAGTGTGCATATACAGGACAAAAGCAGAAAATTTTCAACGTCAGGGCTATGAGATTAACATACCAGCTCTATCAACTGTTATTTCTAATTCAGTAAATTTGGTACAAAGCTTTTATAAAGCAGCCCTTAGAACCTCAAGTTTCTGAAAAATGTAACTATAACAGAAGAAATGAGATGTGTTATGTACTGCAGACTGTACTACCAAGCAAGCAAAGAAAACAGAGTTTGAAATTCAGATCATTTCAGTACCTTATTCAGCATGCATAATAAACCTTATTCAGCTTGGTACTCACAAATACATTGATTTTGAAAGAGCAAACATTTCCTGCATCGAACTTGAATTTCTTTAAGATGTGATTGGGAACACTTGCTAGTGTCCAACATAGCCTATGTCAAGTCTGCACAAGACACCTAGCCAGACATCCAACTTGAATTGGCAGAATCAGCCTTTTCTCGTCTGATGGGTTGTAGTTTATTCAGTTTTTTTTCTTTCAAAATAGCATCGCCCAGTACAAATTTACGTAGGCACGCAGGCGAAGCCGTTAGAAGCTACAACCAACATCAGCAAGAATTCAAGCGAAAAGGCACTGGGGTAATAGGAAATGATCATATGACGAAGAATTAAACATAAAAGAAAATATTTTTGGAGAAGGAAGAACATGTCAGGAGGATCTGATGAACCTGCTACGCATACTCATATGGACTTACGGTTCCGGTGAAGTGGAGCTGACGGAAGAGGGGATCACGAGCAGCGGCGGGATGGTCGGCGCTGGAGCTCATGGCGAAGTGGACCTGTGGCGCGGCGGCGGGGGAAGGGGTCGTTGGCGCGCAGGGCAGCGGCCGCGGTGGGACGTGGGGGCGGCGGCCGCGGCTGGCTCTGGGCGCGATGGCCACGGCTGGAGCTGGGGCGGCGGCCGCGGCGGGAGGTGGCGGGGGCGGCCACGACGGGCGGTGGCGGTCGCGGTGCGGAGACGGGTTAGCGTTTGAGGGAGGAAGATGGGGGAGGGGATTGCCGGCGGCTGCGAGGGCGAGGGCAACGGCGAGGGGATCTGGTGTGGTGTCGCTCGAGGGCACCTGGAGGCTTCGCCCGCTCGCTCGCTTGTTCGCACGTTGCCAGTCCAAGACGGGTTTTTTTTCGCTGGTTTTCTTTCATCGGTTTATTTTCGTCCATTTTTTGGCGTGGAGGGGAGTACCTGGAGGCATCGCTCCCTCGTAACATTGGTTGGTTCGATTTTTTTGGCGTGGAGGGAACTACGTGGGAGGTGGGAGGAAGGACGAAAATAAACCGTGGTAGGTGGGACGAAAATAAACCCGGAACGGAGACTACCAACTGAGACATTAGGAGTAGAGATATCTACTATGACCTTTTAGGAGGCAACTAAAACAACGACAAGCATTTTCGAACCCATGGGAGTAATTAAGGGGTTGTCAACAACTTCGTGAGGGTTAATAACTTAATATATGAACTTTCCCTCAGTACAAGGAAGGTAATAATAATTACTAAAATCATGGTGCTAAATCAGGAAGCAATCGGTGTGCTCGTACAGCGACATCCGGCTCGTCTGCAGCGGCTCCCACAGAAGCACCTCCTCTCCACTAATGCTTGTGATGCTGCTGCTGCTCTGCAGCTTCCTGGCATTGCAATTTGCATCCCCAGTGTGACTGATTGGTTGATTAAGGCTTAATCATCCAAGAGCAAGCTGACCTGACCCTCTTCCTGACGTAGTTCTTTTTGGATTTTTTTCTACTATGAGAAACAGAGAGTATAGGTGATTCATGGATCAAATTTCTGCACTGTCAGACAGTCAGTACCATTTGAATGAGTTATGCAAAGATAGCATAAGTGAATGTTTCGTTCTCTCTTTCTCTCTCTGCTTTTCTAATCATCTATTCTGGCGGGATTATAGACAACAGAGTAAATGGCATAAAACGACCATAACTTGGGCTATGGTTCCAAAAACCTTTTGCGGAACGAAGCGGCCGTCTGCGGTGGTGCCACACGTATCCTCCCCAACCCGACCACGACGGCGGTGGTGTAGAAGTGCATGCTCTAGCCAATGCAACCAAAAGACCGATCTGATGAAAGAGACTAGGCAGCACATTATACGTCAACACTCCCCCTCACGTGTGGCTCCCTCAGGTCTAAACATGGATCGAAAGTGGGCTGCAATTTAATTGCGCCAGCCGGGTCTTGAACTCAAGACCTCTTGGCTTTGATACCATGTAGAAGTGCATGCTCTAGCCAATACAACCAAAAGACCGATCTGATGGAAGAGACTAGGCAGCACATTATACGTCAACAGGTGGACCTCAAACGGTAGGGAACCGGCGGTGGCGGGGCTGGAGTCCCGGGCTCGTGCGGATCCGGCGAGTCGCGGCAGCGGAATGAGGTGCCCGTCTGGGATCATGTCACCCGTCTCCTCCAAAACCCGACCGCGTCGGCAACGGGGCTTGAAGGCCAATGCATCTTTTGTTACACTTTTCAATAGCATTTACCCTAGACTGACTCAATAACAATGGAAACCTAATGTTGAGGTTAGATCATGAAATTCTAGCATGAGTGCTCAGATTGGCTCAATAATTCTTGATATATTAGTGCTCATTTCTCTCTATTAGCTTACCTCCATCTCAGGTTATTGATATATATGGTTAGTTAGCTTCACACGGGGTGGTTTCATGATCTGACCTCAACATTGGTAGTGTCACAGCTACTGTTAGAGCAACTCTAGTAGATTCACTAAGAAGGGAGCCTTTGCAATAGTTCTAGAGGGCCCTTTACAACCATTTTTAAGGTTTTGGAGTCCGGTGCTTTGCTTTTTCAGATTCCCTAAAACGGAAGCCTTTATGACCATATTTCTTTTAATATGTTTGTGTATGAACCCCATTTCAACTTTGATTTGCCATCAACATAAATCCGTGTTAAGTCGAACCTATTTATCCTTCACCAACATCTACAACCTAAAATGAATACAATCGTGACAGTATATTCAAATATGAATCTAATTATATGCTAATTTGATGTTGAACATACATTGATAATGTTTCCAGAAACTTAGTCCAATTCGCAAAGATTTAACTATGAAAAAACGCATGAAACACAACATTGTCAAAAATGGCTTAATACATTAGTTTCAATTTACTGTTGTATAGGAATATATTATACTCCCTTCATTCCACAATGTAATGCCTATAGATTTTTGTGGAAGTCAAACTTTGCCAACTTTGACCAAGTGTATAGAGAAAACTGTCTACATCTACAATACCAAACATGTACATTCTGAAAATATAACTCATGATGTATACAATGATGTGCATTTGATATTCTAGATGTACCTACTTTTCTCTATAAATATGATCAAAGTTTGTAATGATTGACTTTTGTAAAAATCTATAGGCACTACATTATGAAACGGAGGGAGTATATAGTAATATCACAAACCAAAGTACAAACAAATATTGGCACGCATATATATTGTTTCTAAAATACTCCCTCCATCCTATATATAAGACTTTTTTGCAGTTTAAAACTGGAACTGCAAAAATGTCTTATATTCGGGCACAGAGGTAGTACAATATTGCCCTTTTTTGAAAAAAACTTTCAATCTATTCATCTTCAATCATGATAGTACAACGAACTTTAGAAATAATAAAAATTACAGCGAGAAGTACAATATTGCCCTTACCACCATGATGGACACCGTACATGGTCGTCCTATTGCCTTGACACAGCCGAGAGCACAATTTCGATGACGTACCGCTAGAAACAATAGCCTCTTTATTATTAGATACAGAAATACAATGTCGCCCTTATCATCATGATGGCCCCCGTAAGTGGTCGTCCTACAGCCTTGACACGGCCGAGGGCACAAGATTCCGGGCCGCATCCCGTAGCTTCACCTTCTCAACCTTTCCCAGCGCGTTCCTCGGAAGGGCGTCGATGACGACCACCTTCCTGGGAACCATGAAGCGCGACATGCGCTCGCGACAGAAGGCAATCACTTCATCCTTGCAGACCTCAGCAGCCTTGTCTTTGGCCACAAGGAACGCGCACGGCGTCTCGCCCCAGTGCGGGTGAGGCATGGCAACCACCGCCACGTCGGCCACAGCCGGGTGCTGGAGTAGCACCTCCTCCAGCTCCTTGCTGCAGATGTTCTCACCTCCGCTGATGATCACGTCCTTTGACCTATCCTTTATCTCGATGTACCCGTCGGGGTGCACAACGCCGACGTCGCCCGTCATGAACCACCCGCCCTTGAAGGCCTTCTCATTAGCCTCCGGGTTGTTGAGGTACCCCTTCATGACGCTGCTGCCGCGGAGCACGATCTCACCCAAGGACTTGCCGTCGCGCGGCACGCTAGACATTGTGTTGTCGTCGACAACGTTGGCATCGGCGAGAGATAGGACGCTGACCCCCTGCCTGGCCTTGAGGCGTGAGCGCTCAGGGAGTGGCAGGAGGTCCCACTGGTGGCGCCACTCGCAGGCCATAGCGGGGCCTGTGGCCTCCGTGAGTCCATAGGAGTGCGTCACCTTGAAACCGATCCGCTCGACGCGGTCCAGCAGGGCGGCCGTCGGCGGGGCGCCGCCCGTGAGGACGTGGACCGGAGCGGTGAGCCGCCGGGCCTCGCCTTCAAGGAGGATATTGAATACCACGGGCGCGCAGCACATGTGGGTGACGCCGTAGTCGGAGATGGCACGGTAGACGTCGGCGGCGCGGTTCTGGCGCATGCAGACGTTGACGGCGCCGCGCGCCGCCATTCCCCACGTGAGTGTCCACCCGTTGCAGTGGAACATGGGGAGCGTCCAGAGGTACACGGGCTCGTTCCCCACCCCCCACGACAGCAGCTGGCCCATGGTGTTCAGGTATGCACCACGGTGGCTGGACACCACGCCTTTTGGCGCCGACGTGGTGCCCGAGGTGTAGTTGAGCACCACCGCATCCCACTCATCTGCGAGCGAAGGCAGCTCCGCCGCCGGGTCTCCTTTGCTGACCCGCGCCTCATACTCGAGCTTGAAGAGGCCGAGCCGGACGCCGGTGGGCCTGTCGATATCGTCGATGACGGCGACAAGCGGCACGGGCGCGCCGGCATCGGCAACGATTTGGAGCGCGTCGTGAGCGAGGCGCACGTACTCATAGTCGACGAAGAGGACCTTGGCCTGGGCGTGCCTCAGGATGACCGCCACCGCCTTGGCGTCCAGGCGCGTGTTGATGGTGTTGAGCACGGCAGCAGCCATGGGCACGGCGAAGTGCATCTCGTACATTGCCGGCACGTTGGGCGCGAGGACGGAGACGACGTCGTTCTTGCGGACGCCGAGGGAGACGAGGGCGGCGGCGAGGCGGCGGCAGCGCTCGTGCGTCTGGCTCCATGTGAACTTGAGACGCCCGTAGACGACCGACGTGCGGTCGCCGTATACTGCACTGGCGCGCGGAAGGAACCCGACCGGGCTAAGTGGCACGTAGTTTGCCGGGCGCTTGGGAAGCTTGTCCATTGACGATTTCCTACACCACCGTACGTACCTTCAGCTCAATATTTTGTGGAGATGAGATATCCTCAGAGTTGAGAGGCTCCGAGGTTAGTAGGCGTACTTATATAGCTTAACGAGCAATGCTAGTAGCGTTGTTGTTGGCCCTGAAGAAAATTAATTATTGTTGGTAGTATTGCATCGAAAGGTCATTGGTCTTTGCTTGGACTTGATGGTGCTTCACGTAAACAATCAGGTTCCTTTCTTCGTGATCTGCACTTTTCGGTCTTACTAGACTTGCATATTATGTCATTTTTTTCATATCTTACATTAAAATCCATGCAAAACTTGATTTTCTTACATGTTGGGTCACTTGATTGAGACTTGATCAAGTCTCAGTCGACACAGATCTAGACAAACCCTTTACTCTTACCTTTGGAACCTAGTCTTGTACGCCGTTTCTTAGCCAGCGTGGGACGCGTGCCATAGCGAGCTGGCATCCAGCAAGCGGGAAAAACAGTGTTGCTACAAGACCACCCGCCGATGCTGCAAGGGCGGACGGGCGCTGCTGCAAGCGGCGACGCACGATGCTGTCGTTGGATAATGTTATACTATGGCTTAAGACATGCGAATGACCAGTCATATAGAGTCATCTTGTATGAGTCACTCATATACCAGTCATATGTGGCAGCTACTATAGTCGGCAGCATGATTAGCTCATCACGCTATATGCGACAAAATCTTAGGCATGTGGGCAAATCTTTAGTGACGCTGGCCTGCACACACGGACCAAGAAGAGCCAAACTATTGGACCGACATTATATCAAGAACATATTATGCTCTTCGTACCACGCCATTGCCCCTGGCGAAACATATTATATTGAATAGCCAATGTCCTAGGTAAAACGTATTATTCTATAGCGTCATCATCCATGGCCTTGTCATGTCTAAACATGCCATACAATATAGCCGATACAAACTTAAATATTTGCCGTTTACATTGGCAACCCATAATTTGTTTTGCGCTTCTAAAATGGCATGTACTATGGCGTATCAGGCACACCAATAGGTCTTACGTGTAAAGAATCATGTATCCATGATTCAAAATTTCCTTGCCAAGCTACATGAAACAGATTTCCGGACGTATATCTGACTCGGAAATTCCTAACCCACCCATCAAGCCAAATCCTCTGAGAAAAATGTAGTTTCCTTGAAGTATCTACCAGGTAAAGCTAGAACCTCCAACCGAGATGTGCCAATCGTGCTGGCGACTATGGCAGGTGCCACTGGCGATGCGATCAATGACCGGTGACGGACCAAAGTCAAATGTGCCGACCAGAAGGGTGCGGCGGTGTGCAAATACTGCGCCTTCAACGTGGTGTTAGATGCCCAAATAAGTTTTTTGAAGGGTCGGCAAAGTCTAAACAAAAGTCATTTAGTAAATAATATACTAATACTACATGGTGCATGCGCTCTTTGAGAGGAGGTACCCAGCATACGCGGCAAAACTGAACAACCAAATCAGATCATGATACTACTAGTACGACAAACTAATGCCGGTCCAAACCCGCTACGGTGGCTTTACTTTATACAAACCCTAGTCATATTCCAATTTTTTTTTTTTAAAGGAGAAGGACCCCCGGCTTCTGCATCTGGGCGATGCATGCGGCCACTTTATTAATTATTCTCACAAGACATTACAAAGTGATACAACAGTAAGCTAAAACCACGGTGTAAGCAACAAATGTCGCTATCCTATCTAGTTGATGAAGGGGCGCTGATAGTCTGGGCCTAATACCAAACAGACATCGCAGCCAAACATAAACATCTATGACCTGAGGTCCCAACCAGGACGCCTGCCGGGTATGGGGCACCTACCAGTCCGGCGCACTCCTCAACCAGGACGCCTGCCGGGTATGAGGCCGCCGCAGCCACCTGCCACCAATCCACCTGCCACCAATCCATCTTCAGAGCTGTACTGTTGCATCTACCGTGCCAGGTCTCTCTGCCATCGACGCCACCATGACGCCAGACAGCGTCTTCCTCCTGCGCGAGTCCATCCTCGCACATCGAACTCCAAATCTGCACTGCGCCACGCCGTCGAGATCCGTCGCCATCAATGTGTAGCATGAAGCACCGCTCCACCAAAGATGCCGTTCGCTGGTCCCACAAAGCCGAGTGCACCTCCAAGAATGCCGCCCCCAAGGGGGTAATGACACATGCTTGCCGCCAGCATCTGATCAGCTGATCTAGGGTTTCTCCCGGAGGTATTGAGTGGAGTTGGGAGCTTCACCTCGATGATGCCTTTATGAAGGAAACGATGATAAGGGCATCTTCATCACGGGCTCCGGCCATCGACCGAAAATCAGGTCCTCACCCGGATCCGTCCGAAGAAATCCACCCGACAACATGTGCACCGTCTCGACCGCCTTCAAAGCCCCAGATCCAGCCGCCTAGATCCGGCGACCAACCGCAACAACAGTGCCACCGTAGGAGCCCTGGCGCACCGGCCATAGCCCGAGTGTGTCACCACTTGAGCCTAGGAGGAGGGCTCCCACCCCGCCTCGCCAAGCCGTGAGAGCCGCCGAGATGGACCCCGCACGCTCGTCACAGTCTATGATCCGAATCAATCCATAGCAGATCGCCGTCATAGATCCGCCTTGGACAGGAACACCACGCCATGCCGCCGCGGAAAGCCCTAGCTTCACCAGCCGCCACCCTCTAGGGCCGCCACCCCGGGTTCCAGACAGAACATCGCCGCTGCCACCGGCCATGTTCCGCTGCCGCCGACCGGCCAAGCCGCCGGCCCCTGCGACCTACGCCGCCATGACCAAGCACGCCCACCGAGCAGCCGACACCACCAGATCTTCCACGAAGCCCGCCGCTCCGCCGCTTCCTCCCATCACCACGCCGCCAAGGCGCCGTCGGCGGACTCAGATCGGCCGCGCCGCCGCGACGACGGCTCAGATCGGGGAGGAGGGCCCCTGCGCCCCGGGTGACCCGCCTCACCCAAAGGAACGCGGGAGGGAAGGGGCCTCCGCCGCCGCCGTCAGCCGCTCGGGGCTTTGCCCGGCGGGCTCCTCCAACGGCGGCGGAGGGGAGGGGAGGGAGGGGTTGGGAGCCCGGCGGCGGTGGGGGTAGGGTTCCGCCTGAGCAGCCCTAGCGGGGGGCGACACGTGGGCGAGTTCCAACTGTTGGAGTTGTGTCGAATATAGTGTACAAGGTAGGTTACAGTTGGAATTGTAGTTGTATTGTGTTTACATAGGATGTGGATTCGTGTCCTAGTGGGACACTTGTATCCTAGGCCTGTCATATATAGCGGGGTTAGACACGATGTAACCTATGCCAACATAATAGCACCGGAACGCAGGGGAAGCCGGCGGCATGTGCCGGTGTCCAGGGCGACCGGGTGCAGTATTGTAGCGGTGTCATGGGGAGGAGCGCACGTAGTCATGCCCCGGGGATGTAGCCATATCGGTGAACCTCGTTAACAAATCTCAGTGTCGTGCTCATGTGATTGCTTGGTCCTCGGATGATCGACGGTATGCCTCAGATTTATTTTAACAAGTGGTATCATGAGCAAGGTTACGAGAAAGCTGTGGATTGTTGATCTAGAGGAAATATTGAGTCTGAGATTGCAGCCCGCAGCGGCGTGGTTCTCGAACAGATTGGAACAGAAGCAATCCGAAGCTGACGGAGTTCTCGGGATCGGAAAGCACCGGTTGCAACAGGCGTCGGATGCGGAAGGCTATGCGTGGCGGCGTACAGGCGTACGTACAGGCGCGCGCGCGGCGGCGTGTGTGATCCGGAGTGCGCGCGGTGTGGGCTGGCCCAATGGGGCTAGCTGGTGCGTGCACTTGTTGTGCTGGTCGAACAGGCGCGGAAAGAGCTGGCTAGGCTCTGTGTGGAAGGTCTGCGATGCAGGTCCGATTGATACTCCAGGAGATTTTGTTTGGACCAAAAGGAGGACCGAGTTCTTGTGTCGCCGCGGACGGAAGCAGCAGATTAATCGGGAAGGAAAATCCATCAAACGGTACGCATCCATTGAATAGCGTGGCATTGGCAGGACAAGGCAAGAGCTAGCATTGAGAGTTGAGCCAAGACCGGAGCTACTACACGTGAAGACCAGAAGTTTTTTGGTTGGAATTTGCTATTAGTACATGAGGGTGTACCACGTCAGGTTTTGCTTGTGTATTTGGGCATCGCGTGCGGAAAGCTCAGATAATTTTTCGCAGGGTCAGCCGTACAAAGAACTGAGGCGCCATCGGGTACCTGGTTTGAGGTGGAGAAGTTCGACGGGACTGAAAACTTTGGGTTATGGAAGACAGGGTGAAAGATTTGTTAGCACAACACGGATGCTTGAAGGCGTTGCGGGAAGTCGATTCAGCTAAGATGGAATTATCATGTGATGGATAGAAGACGATTTGGGAGCCTTGAGCGTGTCGTGCAGCCGGAAAAGTTCGGTTGGGTCGGACTAGACAGTCTCACGGATCGACGCAAGTCGATTGGTACAGAAGACGGTGGTGGAATCGGCGACGACGACATAGGTGCGTGATGTTGATAGATGACCGACTTCTGCGCGTGGAAACACGTGGCGCGGGCCCGGGGGCTTGTGTGGCTTCGACAAGACTATGGCGCGAGATTGATTCAAGGTGCTGTATACACGAAGCTTGAAGTCGATGAGGCGCGAGGGTGGACTGATCATCTACCATGGAGTCATGTTGAAGGTGGAGCTGGATTGAGGGGCTACGGTGTAAGGATCCTGAGAATCGAAGCCTATTCAGTGGGGAAAAGCGAGGGACACGTAATTCGGACTGGAGCCCAGTGGTCTGATGGAAGAGTGAAACTCGTCATCGGTCGGCGATGATCGATGGTACTCTGCAGTGGGGGTTGAGTGGTGTGGGTTCGCGACCCTTGAGACTCGATCGGCACAGCAGAGGCTCGACGCGGTAATAGCGGCGAGGTGTGTGGTATGCACGGGAACATGGAGACGAGCCAGGGCTCTGGTGGTCATACATGTGGTGAGGTAACTGCCAATTTGACTCGGGATGACTACAAGCAGCGGTGAAATTCCTTCAAGTTTCAGACAGACAGTCAAGGAAGGGCGGTGATGTTGAGTTCAGGTAATTCTTATGTGTGACACCCAATATGTGAGTTGTTCACTTTCACGCAGGTCAGTGATCAGTGTGTGATGGTGTTGGACTGATACTCTGGAAGTTGGGAGCGCAAAATAGAGTAATGAGGAACTTAATTTTGCTCGAGTGTTGACTATGGTCAAGAAAAGCAGGGACTCCAAGTTGCAGGTGGAGTTATATGGAGTCTTTGGAGTAGCAGCGGTGTTCATGGGATAAGCTCAAGTCCAATGTACATGAAAGTTTGACGCACGGATAAATCCAGGGTGGTGGAGTATATTCGCCAAGGTGGAGTTTGTTGGAGTTGTGTCGAATATAGTGTACAAGGTAGGTTACAGTTGGACTTGTAGTTGTATTGTGTTTACATAGGATGTTGAGTCGTGTCCTAGTAGGACACTTGTATCCTAGGCCTCTCATATATAGCGGGGGTAGACACACGATGTAACCTATGCCAACATAATAGCACCGGAACGCAGGGGAAGCCGGCGGCATGTGCCAGTGTCCAGGGCGACCGGGTGCGGTATTGTAGCGGTGTCATGGGGAGGAGCGCCCATAGTCAGGCACGGGGGATGTAGCCATATCGGTGAACCTCGTTAACAAATCTCGGTGTCGTGCTCGTGTGATTGCTTGGTCCTCGGATGATCTATCTTTTTATCCATGAAAGTTATTTGAGTTTCTTTGATCTCTTATATGCATGATTGCTTATAGCTTCGTATTTCTTCTCCATTGTTTGGGTTTTGTTTGGCCAACTTGATCTATTTATCTTGCAATGGGAAGAGGTGCTTTGTAGTGGGTTTGATCTTACGGTGCTTGATCCCAGTGACAGATGGGGAACCGACACATATGTATCATTGCTACTAAGGATAAAACAATGGGGTCTATTTCTACATAAATAGATCCTGTCTACATCATGTCATCGTTGTTATTGCATTACTCCGTTTCTCCATGAACTTAATACACCAGATGCATGCTGGATAGCAGTCGGATGTGTGGAGTAATAGTAGTAGATGCAGGCAGGAGTCGGTATACTAATCTTGGACGTGATGCCTATATAATGATCATTGCCTGGATATCGTCATGATTATTTGAAGTTCTATCAATTGCCCAACAGTAATTTGTTCACCCACCGTTTGCCATTTTTCTCGAGAGAAGCCACTAGTGAAACCTACGGCCCCCGGGTCTCTTTCTTATATTATTTGCCTTTGCGATCTATTTTCCTTTGGTTTTATTTTCAGATCTATTAAACCAAAAATACAAAAATACCTTGCTGCACTTTATTTTATTTGGCGTTCGATCTATCAATTTTTACAACTCTCTCACGTCCGTTTGCCAATTTCTGGCGCCGTTACCCAAAGGGATTGACAACCCCTTTTACACGTCGGGTTGCGAGTATTTGTTATTTGTGTGCAGGTGCTATTTACGTAGTGTTGCTTAGTTCTCCTACTGGTTCGATAACCTTGGTCTCATCACTGAGGGAAATACCTACCGTTGCTGTGCTGCACCATCCCTTCCTCTTTAGGGAAATACCGACGTAGTTCTAGCAGGCATCAAAGAGGAAAGCGGAGCTGAGCGAAATGCAGAAGCTCAATGCAAGACTACAAAAGCTAGAGGAACTTGCAGCTGCCGGCCAACCATCTCAGCGGCACGAAGCTACCCCAGAAGCTACCCCACCATCCCGGCGGAGAAGCAGCGTGGCTTCCACAGAGCTCGTTCGGCCTAACTTCACGGCTCCTAGCTACCCCATGGATACTATCACGGAGGCTCAACATTGCGAGCTTATGACGAAATGGCAGAACCTCACTGTGAAGGCGGCTGTCGGCTTAGTTGCACCTCCTCAACCCGCCGGAACTTTTCACTGCCGTTCGATTCCACATGGCTATGCTATTGTGATGGTGGAAGAAGTAATGGAGGGATTTGAGGAGCTCGAGCTTGATCACCCTACGGGTGAAGGGGAGAATCAACTGGGTCATGCTCTGAGGACTACACGTCTATGGAGGAAGGAGTACATCAAGCTTCCAAACTGGACGCCTCCACCTCCTCCTCCTACGGCGAGTCAGGGCACTCCGCCTCCTCCTCCTCGTCCTCCGGCGAGTGATCAGGGCACTTCGCCTCCTCCGCCTACTCCGGCGTGTAAGGCCACTCCTCCTCCTCCTTCGCCCGCTCCGGCGCGTCGGAGCACTCCGCCACCTTCTCCGCCTCGTCAGCAATGGCGGAAGACAGACTCCGCCGCTCCGGCTCCTCCGGCGCGCCGGAGCACTCCACCTCGTAAGAAACAACGGAAGAGAGACGGCACCGCTCCGGCGGCTAGCAGTACAAGTAGAGGCGGGAGGCGGCAATTCAGATATGGTCCATCTCTCAAGACTCCGGAAAAGTTACCATACGAGAGGACCGAGAAGGAAAACGCAGAGATCTGTGAAGCCCAAGTGATGGAATTTTTTGCAAAGAAACCTCCACCTCCGAAGGAGACGATAGATCCGGTGAAAGCGAAGCGCGCTATCGATGCCCTAAAGCGACCACCACCGCCTCCGCCAGATTCCAACTATTTCGGCGCTCTTAAAAGTACATATGAAGATGCGCGGTGGTTGGGAACTACTTCCAGTGATAAAACGTTAGCAGAACGAAGAAGTGGGGAAAAATTCCCCAGCTCGATGAACAGGCGAACCAATCATGCCCCCCGCTCAAGGTGTCTAGCGATATCGTCGCTAATCTGCCATGGGATGGTGCCCGACACCAATCCTGGTGATTACCTAGGCGATGATGTAGAGTTTGAAACAATGGAGGTGGACGAATTCAGATACCAGTACGGGAAGCCTCTCGTCAAACCTGGCCATCCTCCTCTATCAACGATGATGCGAAGATTCCATGAATGGTACATGAAAACCTGCAGGGAGCCTGGGAAGGATACTTTGTCGCTGATAATTAAAGAGGAGCACGACCTCATTGGAATGGATGTGTTGTTTGTTGAATTTGACGAGTTATTCCAGTTATACAATCAAAAGGCCCTCGACAAATCACTCGTGACTTGCTACTGTATGTAAGTACTACTTCTGTAATTAAGTCTCTGTATATAGCTCAGCTCTTTCATTGCATGTGTATATATAATTATCCTCCCTATATTATGCAGACTGAAGATCGTCGAATGCAGAAAAGCACAAATCTATGACACTGGGTTAGTTAACCCAAATGTCATACATGAATGGACGGTTAAAAAGAATGTCACAGAAACCGAGGACAACTTGCTACAATCGTTGCTCAAAAATCAAAACAAAGATAAAATACTCTTTCCTTACAACTTCAAGTGAGCGCTACTGTCTTGTGCATATTCGGTTTCCCTATTACTCGAGGTTGTAGTAATGTAATTGATGAGTTATGCATGCGTGCGCAGCTTCCACTTTATTCTCCTAGAGATTAAGCTTCAGCGGGGAGTAGTAACTGTCTTAGACTCGAGACGAAAAGATCCCGAGGACTATGCGGACATGACTGAAATGCTCCAGAATTAAGTTCAATCGATCATTATCGCACCATATCGGCAACTTTGTTCATTTCCTGATATCAAGTAATTATTTTCTTTGTCTGGCAGGGTTTGGAAAGAGTTCACCGCAATAGCTCCGGGACTGCCGGGGGAGCTGCGATTTACACACCTGAGAGTAACTACTAATAGCTAGTTCCGTGCATCTCCCATTGATTCTAGCTAGTTTCATCAATACCATCTATCATGCTTGATTATCAGTTTGATTGAACTCTATTTCTCGTAAAGTGTTTGTGGCAGGAAGGCGGGAATGATTTTTGTGGATACTACGCTTGCGAGTTCATCCGCCACTCGACCTGTTAGTGGGGCTACTCTGAAAAATAATATGAAGTGCGTAAGCAAAAATATTCATAATTTTATTTTATTACCATCATTTGTGTTGAGTCTCATTCATATACATGTATTGACCCTCTTCTTCAATTTAGATCTGGCAGATGCGGGATGAACTCCTACCACAAGATCGCATACGAGCAGTTCAAGAGGAATTGGCGGGATTCTTTCTTGACAACGTCATCAATAAAGCCGGAGAATACCATGTGGAAATTGACATTAGATGTTAGGTATTGTAAGATATCTTATATTGTATATATGTAGCTAGTAGCGTCGGATAGATATACGAAAACTTGTTGTTCGACAAATCTCTCAGAGAAAGAGAGGTGCACTCTTCTCTGTATATGTTCATGACGATCTTGTGTAATTAATGGTTCCTTCATTTACTTACTAGCTAGCATGTCGAGTTCTCTCTATACGTATAGTAGATAGCGTCGACCAAGCACAGAGATAAGAGAGGTCACTTATCTCTATTAGCTAGCTAACACAATATATGAAACCCCTAAATTAACCCTCCAAAAACCCCTAACCACCCACCCCCTTCAGAAAAAAAAACCCCTGCTCCTTCCAGCTGTTGACGTGTGGATGCCTTTTGGTCCTGGTTGGTATTACCAACCGAGACTAAAGGTGCTCCTGCCTGGGCGCCCCGCAGCGGCCACATGGAGCCCCTTCTGTCCCGGTTCGTAAGCGAACCGGAACTAAAGGTTTTGGGCTTTAGTCACAACGAACCGGGACTAATGGGCCTCTGGGACCGGGACTAATGGCCCGTTTTCTACTAGTGCATGCATTCTGATATTCCAGTCAATAATTAAAAAATGAAAATGGAAGGTATCGCGAAAAATAAAGTTTTTCGTGTGGTATCCTCGGGGAGGTGTCGTGCTGAGTAAAGACAACATCGCTCAGCGCAACTAGCAAGGAAGTAAGAATTGTAGATTCCGTACACACGACAAAATGATCAAACACCTCTTCTTCCAATGCTGTCATTCATCCAAATAGCATCACAAATGTACCTGCCCACAAGTGTTGCCAGTATATATGGTCATTGGTTGGAAGGAATGCAAAATAGATTTACCACACTAATAAGGATGGGAGCATCTTCCTTATTATAGCCGCTTTGGCTAAGTAGCAATGATTTTGTTTTTAATGGTAAACTCTCTTCTCTTGTGCAGGTTATTTTTTGTTGTATGCCGTTGCTTCATACATGGTCTATCATACACGATATGGAGTATCAATCGTTGTTTAAGACGGTGTGTATGTGGTTGGAACAGGTGGCCAGAAAAATTCTTACCCAACATGCGTGGTGGCAACATAGTCTCCGGATCGTACCACCTCTTCCTTTGACACATGTATAGTGTCGGTCTTATAGGGATTTATTGTTGCCTATCTGTCGTATTATTTTCTTTCATATCGGACCTTGTTACCTTGGGTTGAGTGTACTATGGATATGCAGATACTGGATGTCACTCATAATTTTCTATCTTCTTGATGCTATATTTTGAGTTAATCAAACACCCTTTATCAAAAAATTAGTATATTTCAGAGGCACACGTAAATTTGAGAGTCACCAAAGTTTTTGATCCCGAGAGAAAGCCCCCGCGCCGCTCTTGCAGGGTGGTAGGTGGCGCCCAATTTCTATCCCAAAGGCGCCACCTCCTTCCTCCTCCCCTGGTGGTCACCTCCGGTGCCAAGGCCCCGCCGATCCCTCACCTTTTGTGGCTCCCCTAGCGAGCACTGATGATGGGGAAAGTCACCTTCTTAGCCCGAGCTCAAATGAGCTCGGGTGAACAGTAAAATCAGAAAAAATCTGAAAGTTTTTTCGTGACAAACATTGACAAAAGTTCTAAGAGCTTACAAAATTTCATCATGGAATCACATTTATGGAAGTCCTGGCAAAAAACAAAGTCAGTGCCCCAAAATGCTTTCGGAAGTAGCATTTTTAGAGTATCAATTTTTTTGCCACGCCTTCCATGAATGTGATTCCTTGATGAAATTTTGCAGGCTCTTTGAACATTAATCACAAAAATATTATGTTTCCTTTGATTTATCTTGAATTGTTTTCAATTTTACTGTTCATCTGAGCTCATTTGAGCTCAGGCTAAGAAAATTCGCGTCCTGATGATGGAGGTTGCTCTCCGACAGTGTATCGCGCCCGACAGGGTGGGGTGGGTGGGGGATACCCTAGGGTGTTGTGTGGCTCGTGCCTAATCCACGGGCCCAGCTTAACTATTCTTGCCCCGGTGGATCCGGCCTTGGGGTTTCGGTGGTGGATCTAGGCCAAGCAGCCCTGGTCGTCCCACGGTCGGGCCATCTGCCACTTGGCTGCTTGGCGTGGTGGCTCTTGCCACCGTCCTTGGTTGTGCTGTTGTGGTGGTGGTGTGCTGGGCCTATCCCTGTTGGGTGATGGGGAGGGTGGGTGGAGGCTTGTGGAAATATAAGTGCGCGCGGATTATAATTAACATACAACCGTGACCCAGCTGCTACCAATGAATTTTTAGCATGATTGGTGCTGTTTTCCCACCATGTTTTTTCTGTTGGCCGCTGCCAACTATTTTGACAACTCTTGCCGACTGTAGTTTAACAGTACTAGGATGTCCCTATTGGTAGTGTGAGCAATAATAGAGGTCCCACTATGTGTCGATTGTTGTGTGGTTCTTATAGGGTGCTAGGTATCTTGAAAAATTGTCCACTTCTTTCGTATCGAGAAAGCCTAATCAATCAGTTGTTCCAAGTACGAGTTCAGGATCTTGCCAACACGCTTTTAATACAAATAGTTGAGACATTCATCAAACACAAATTAAGATTTCGTGGAGTGTAAACGTGAGAGAGAGTGTTTAAATATATTGCCAGCTTTTCTCCAAAAGTTCAGAATTTTGGATTGATTTACTGGTGCATGATTCAATAGTATGCTCCTTTATTTTCAAACTCAAATTAGAAGTCCTTCGCCTTGGATCTTTTATAGCTATTCACGTCAAAACAGAAGCCCGCTTACCATGGCTAGGTACATGTACTAATTTAGCTATCACCATGAGATGGGGTACCAGTGAGGCTAGAAAAATAATTTGTTTGATTTATTTATATGCATTATCGCCGTAGCAACGCACGGGCGTTCTACTAGTATAACCAGGTTGAATTTTTTTTGAGGGGGTTCAACCGGGTTGGATGGCGAGGGCTGGGTGCTTGCCTTACCTGCGGTCCTCGTGTGCCGTTGTTCTTGCCCCGATGGGTGTGGCCTCGGATTTCAGCAGTGGACCCGGGCCGAGCAGTCCTGGGCTCCTGGCCATCCCACGGGTGGGGCCTCCACAAATTGGATGCTTGGTGTGGTGGCTCTTGTAGCAGTCCTTGGTCGTGGTGTTGTGGTGGTGATGTGCCTAGCCTACCCTGCACAGAGATGGGATCGGGGCTTGGCAACACCGAGTGAAGGCTTATGGAGAAATAAGTGGTGCAGATTATAATTAGCATACAAACTGCGCCCTAGCTAGTAGTACCACTCAATTTTTAATCGATTATAATTAACATACAAACTGTCAACTATTGTGACAACTCCTGCCGACTGTTGTTTAATAGTACTCTCATGTCCCGCCATGTGTCGATTGTTGTGTGTTTCTTATAGGGTACTCAGTTTCTTGAAAAATTGGTTTCTCTACGTTCGAGTTAAAGATCCAAGAAACATACTTTTAATACAAATAGCTGCGACATTTATTGATGCCATGCCTAAGTTTTTTTTAGTCTAAATGTGACATGGAGTGTTGAAATATATTGTTTGTCTTTCTCCATCAGTTTAGACTTTTGCGTGAACTGTCTAATGCACGATTTTGTGCACCTTCCCGGAGATGATTCATCTGTTCGATAGTGGTGGTGGCTTCTAAAACATGTGCATGCGGTGTTTGCTTTAGGTTTGCTGCACCAGGTGCAGGCTCCTGATACGTCATTGCAGCCGGATCCGCGGTGACCCCGGTTCTATAAGGTGGGGAGTGAGGGCACTCCACAGTATCCAGTTTGTAGGTGTGAGTGATGGCTTCCAATGTTTTGATGTATGTTCTTGTCATACCATTGTTGAATAATTAATAAAAAATAGTTGTGTGCGTCAATTGATGCAGAGGCCGGGGGTTTCAACCTTCGTTTCCGGAAAAAAAAATCAGACCGTCAGGCCTACATCTTTGTTGTTTTGGAACAAGTGGCTCACCTTCTTTTAATACAATGACACGACGAGGAAAAGAAAAATAAGTGGCTCTCATTGCTACCGATGAACTCTTTTTCCCTTAAAGAGTGATGTTGTCATCTTATTCGATGGAGCTGTCTTGTCTTTCAGTTTGATCGAGGAAACTATCCCTACTCTTTTGCACTGGCAAAATTATCTCGTTTGGTCTTGGTCGTGGTAGAACCATGGACTCCAACACAGCGCTTCCGCCCCCGTGACAATATGTGAATGGAACTTCTGCTAGCTACATATATGCATGTATGTTTCTTAGCAAGCAAGACAAAAATGAAATCCTACACGCGTGTCCGCTGCACTTCTTATTTTCATGACTAGAATGTGCGTGAGCGCCGTCGTCATTTGGAGAGCAACAGCTTATTACCATGGTTCCGTTGTCCATTTTGCCCGCTAGGCTTTCCTCCCCAACTGTTTATACCGGGATTCACTCATGATAATCGCTAGCAGTGCGCCGCTCACAAAAGGACATGAACTCTACTATTGGGCATGTCACGATCTTAGCACTAGCTTGTCTGAGACGCGGCAACAAAAAAAAAAGAGATTTCATGCGATGGAGAAACAAACATTAGAATCAACATGCAGTCGATGTCAAAGTTCTTCACTACAACTGGTATACATGTGCAATCCAAATAACAACTTCGTGTAACACAATCTACATCATAGGTAATCCGCGATCCATCACCTGTCACATGCTTTTCGTGGAGCTTTCATATTGAATGACTCTACGAAAGTACGTTACCACTTCATGTGATGAAAATAAGCCAATCACGATAGCCATTTCAATGTAGCGTGTGATGTAAATAAATCATCCATGCTCAGAAGTACATGAAAATAACTGAGAGTTTGAGAATCACCCTCTATTAATGCTTTCTATGGTATATTTTGGATCATGTTCACTTTTCCTATTTACATGGATTGCTTTCTAATCACGCTAGAAGTTAAAATATGCACATCATTACGATAGTAACAAAACCATTTAAATTTGTAAAATGGAAAGGGAACACCCCTGGGCATCTACCAAACTCTATTGGCCAATATAAGTTTTTGATCTCCAAATTCGAGAGCAACAACATATTACCATGGTTCCATTGTTTTCCCCGCTAGGCTTTCCTCCCCAACTGTTTATCTTGGGATTCACTGACGATAATCGCTAGTAGTGCGCCACTCACAAAAGGACATGAACTCTACTATTTGTTGTGTCACGATCCTAGCACTAGCTTGTCT
This sequence comes from Aegilops tauschii subsp. strangulata, assembly GCF_002575655.3. Lineage (NCBI taxonomy): Eukaryota > Viridiplantae > Streptophyta > Magnoliopsida > Poales > Poaceae > Aegilops > Aegilops tauschii. Next base: position 646,468,331 of record NC_053036.3, on the reverse strand, counting down.
GAGATGCGACAATAGAAAAAGAGATTTCATACGATGGAGAAACAAATATTATAATCAACATGCAGTCAACGTCAAAGTTTCTCACTACAGCTGCTTTACATGTGCAGTCCAAGAAACAACTTCCTGTAACACACTACAACATAGGTAATCCGCGTTCCATCACCTGGCACATGATTTTCGTGGAGCTTTCAAAGTGAATAACTCTAAGAAAGTACGTTATCCTTTCATGTGATGGCAATAAGCCAATCCCGATAGCCATTTCGATGTAGAGTGTGTTGTAAATAAATCACACATGCTTTGAAGTACATGAGAATAATTGAGAGTTTGAGAATCTGCCTCTATTAACGCTTTCAATGGTATCTTTTGGATCATGTTCACTTTCCTCTTTACATGGATTGCGTTGCAATCACGTTAGAAGGTAAAATATTCACATCATTACGATAGAGACAAAACCATTTATATTTGTAAAATGGAAAGGGAAGATCTTTGGGCATCTACCAAACTCAATTGGCCAATGTAAGTTTTTGATATCCAAATTCGAGAGCATAGTTGCCAGTATGGTTTGAAGGTTATACTTATATATCATGATCAATATGTATTGGCATGGCCTCCAAATTAGATGGCCTTTTTGAGACTATGTAGTACTTGCTCTATCGAGAAGAGACTTAGTACGACAAACTGAGGCATTAAGAATGCTTGGTTGAATAATACTGTAACATTTTTTATGATTAGTTGTCTAAAATCAGTTATAATAATGGAGAGGTTTAGGATCTCTCTCTATCAATACTCGATGACAAAATCTTGTGGATCCTTTTCCCTAACGCTAAGTTACGTGGACTAGGTACCAATCAGGAAGGTAAGATAATATGCATGGTTTTCAACCGGGTTGCATGGTGATCCAATGATGGGATATGCGATGGAGTGATGTAATCTTGTTAGTCTCAGTTTGTTGTGAGCTTTGTGCTCTATTTATTTATAATTTCGTAAGACTTTATGGATGTTTAACTTGTTGCTTTTGGTAATTAATATGAATATGTGCATCCTACGATATGGGGAAACCCGCTCTTTTCAAAACAAAGATATAATGCTTATGCATGTACATAAGCCAAAGTCCCTCTGATTTGCTATCTGAAGATAGTTTTTCCAATCGGTAGGTGTAAACTTCATATTTTTGGTTACCACGCTTTGTGTAGAAGACATCACCTTAGCCAATTTTCATTACTTATCAAGCATACAATATACTAGACTGTATGCACCACTTGTTGTAAAAGATGGAAGATTTAGCTCTTCTAGTATATATCTAAGAAAATGGACATTAGTTGGGTAGACATGATTTGTTTTTCTATCAGATGGCCTGGCCAGCATCTTCGTTGTTTCAAAACAATTGGCTCACCTTCTTTTAATACAGTGAAACGACGAGGAAAAGAAAAACACGTGGCTCTCATTGCTGCCGATGAAGTCTTTTATCCGTAAGAATGATGGTATCGTCTTCTTCGACGGATCCGTCCTGTCTTTTCGTTTTGATCGCGAAAACTATCCCTACTCTTTTTCACTTGTAAAATTATCTCGTTTGGTGTTGGTCGTAGTAAAGCCATGCACTAGTGCAGAACCGGGCTTTAGCGCCGGTTCGTAAGGGCCTTTAGTGCCGGTTCTGCAACCGGCACTAAAGAGTGGAGACTAAAGGCCCCCCCCTTTACTACCGGTTCGGCACGAACCGGCGCTAAAGTGCCACCACGTGGCATGAGCCAAGCCCGGGTGCTGGTAGACCATTAGTACCGGTTGGTAGCACCAACCGGTACTAAATGTTTGGGGGGGTTTGGATTTTATTTTTATTTTTCCATTAATTTTGTGTTTTCCATTTAATTCTTTTTTGTTTGCTGGTATTTTATGATACTACATATTGTACACGTTATGCATATATATAAATAGATTTTCTCGTAGAACCGATCATATATATATATAATCGAATGTCTCACAACCATCATTAAGTATTCACACATACACATGCATATATATACAATTTCTCCTACATGTTGCCTTGGTGCCTTCGGAGCACGATGACAAGTGGTTCATGGGGCGGTAGCGGGTAATAATATTCTCCTTTGGGATCTATGACCTGGTCGAGCAAACATCCCGCTATTTCCTCTTGAAGTGCTCGTATGCGCTCTGTTGGTAGGAGCTGGTCCCGCACCTCTTTGAACTGTTAAGAAGGAGATTAATATGCATGTGTATTAGTTGTGTGACTAGATATCGACAATCATGTAAGATTTGTGAATAGTGTTCTGGCAAACGTACCCAGTCCTGTCTATTAGATCTGCTCCTTTCGAACGCCATCATGCGAATGTTCTCGCAAACGTAGTATGCACACACTTCAGTCCCCGGCGCCTGCTTCAGGGCCTTTACGAGAATAGAATTTAATCAGATAATTATTAATCAAGCATGTTAATTAATTAATGGTATTGAAACAAGAATTAAAGAGATGGTAGCTAGCTAGCTAGTACTACTTAATTACTTACCTTGGGTCGATACCAACATAGCTTTTGTCGCCATTTTCCTGGAGTCACCTTGATGTACTTTGCCCAAGCCCTGCCCGCAGGCAAAGAAAATTAATAAAGGGGTTATTAAAAATAGTTCATATCAAGAAATGAAGAACTAAATAGGCCGAGATATAATTAATAATGATTGAAATAACCTGTCGACTATCCCCTTCACGATGCTGTAGTCACTATCTTTTTTAAGTAGTGAGTCCAGTACTTCAACTTTTCCTTTGTCAACTTTAATGTCTAACAAGATCCAGTGGAAGCTGCATGCGCATACGTTTGCATGTATAAATTAGGCGGGCATGTGCATAACACTAATCAACTATAACCCTAAACCCTATACACTTATTAACATCTAGCTAGTAAGCAAAAACAGAATTTGTAGTACAAGACAGTGTGACTCACTCGAAGTTGTAAGGAGGTAGTATATCTTCATTGCTATTGAGGCGCTTCAAGAACTCTACCATGTTTTTCTCTACATCTTGTCTAAACCATTCCAATTTCCATGTGTATTCATTAACGGTATTTGGGTCAATGAACCCAATGCCATAGCGTCCAACTTTTTTCATTTCATACATCTTCATCCTGCATAATACCACAGAAAAGAATGTATAGTGAGGATATATAATTATAGGTAATTAATGATCAATCAATGAGCACTGGAGCTAGCTTGAGACTTAAATTACAGAAAGAAATCACTTACAAACAATAGCAACTAACGATAGATTTGTCGAGTGCATCTTGATTGAATAACTGAAATAGTTCTGAATACTCAACGGACAGAGCTTTCTTATTGAAGTAATGATCTTCCTCGACTTGCACCATGAGGGACTCTCGATTGGAAATCTTGGTAATTTTCATGTACCAATCATGCAATTCATACATTCTCGTTGGGAGGTTCTTTACCTCCTCGGGCTCGACCAAAGGTTGGCCCCGGACATATTTCCGTTTTATTTCCTTCTCTCTAAGCGGAGACATGGGCTCGATATCGAGGAGTTGTCCAACAGTGATGTTGAGCATTTCAGCCTGCATTATAGGCTCCTCGGTTATTACCACATCGCCCATCTCGGGAACGTAAACGGTTTGCCCACAATAATATTGGGCGCGCGTACTCTCATGTGTTGTTGGCACAACAAGCGGGGGGGGGGGTCGATTGCGCCACCTGTTCTCCCAGCCGGGGAACGGTTTTCCCGCTTTTTTGGCAGCTGCTTGTTGGCTCGAGCTCGAGCTCGCTTCTTTCTGTAGTCGTGCTCGATGTGCCTTCCTGATTTGGCGCTCATAGTCTGAGTCAACACGCTTGGGAGCTGGTGGTCTAGCCATACGAATGAACTGGTCAATCTTTTCCTCAGGCACTTTCTTCCTCGGCGGCATTGCCGGTATCGGTCGAAAGTGAGCGTCCACTTCGGCCTGCACTATTGCATCGTTTTGCTCCTCGGTCATGTCGTAAGGCCTCTGAGGAAGAGGAGCGAGGCTGCTTGGACCATATTTATATCGCTTGTCTCCGCCTGTACTTTCTGTACTACCTCGACTCGTACCGCTACGCACCATAGCTGCGGCGTGTCTCTTCTGCGATTGCTTAGGCGGCGGAGACGGCTGACGTGGCTTAGTTGGAGCAGGAGGACTGGCCTGACGCTGTGCCGGACTTGAAGCAGGAGGTGTGGCCTGACACGGTGTCGGACTTGAAGCAGGAGGTGTGGCCTGACGCTGTGCCGGACTTGAAGCAGGAGGTGTGGCCTGACACGGTGTCATACTTGAAATAGGAGGAGTGGCCTGACGCTGTGCCGGACTTGAAGCAGGAGTCTGCTCATGCGTTCGTGGACTTGGAGGAGCGGGAGTCTGCTGACACGGTGGCGGACTTCGAGGAGGAGTCGGCAGACGCGGTGTCGGTGGACTTCGAAAGACGATGCAATCCTTTCTCCATAGGATGATACGATGTATGGCCTCTCCCAGTGTGCGCTCGTCGTCACCTCCAGGAATGTCAAGCTCTAGCCCCGAATATGGGTCCACCACCTCATCAACCAAGACACGAGCATAGCCCGCTGGAATCGGGGCGCAATGGAAGGTTGCTTCGGGGGTAATTGTAAAAGCAACGGCGTCTGCCACCTTCATGGATATGTTCTTCATTTTGAAGTGTAGCTCATAGTTAGTGTTCTCTATGATGTCATCCACAGGGTATGTATCCAGCAGTGTGTCGCCCGGGGCGGAACCAACGCTGCTTCTCGGCATGGATGGGACGGTGCTATCCAATGCTGGATGATCATCCGCTTGCTGCTGCCGCTGCTGAGACCCCCTTTCCTGGCTAAGTGAGTCGATCTGCTGCTGCTACTGCTGGAATTTGAGTGCCAAGTCCGCGTGCCTTGCTTCTAGGCCTTGAAGGCATTCCGCGCCCTGCTTCCTCTGCTCCTCCTCCAGCTTCCTCTTCTTCTCCTCCTCCATCTTCTTTCTTGCACGGGTCCTGTAGTCGTCGTTCCATTCCGAAAAGCCCTCATACCAGGGAATAACGCCCTTGCCTCGTGTTCTTCCCGGGTGTTCAGGATTTCCCAGGGCGCGCGTAAGCTCGTCGTTCTCTCTGTTGGGTGTGAACAGCCCCTTTCGAGCATCTTCTATTGCGTCAAGTAACTTTTGTTCTGCTCCTTTTAGACTTGCCTTCTTCGAAACCAGGCCTGTCTTCGGGTCCAACACCCCCCATGCGCATAGAACCAAGTTCTGCACCTGGGGGGCCAGCTCCTAGTAACCGGAGTGACCCCTGCATCCTCCATCTCTTGCTCAAACTTATCCCACTTAGGCATTGCCACCGCGTAGCCACTTGGACCCAGCCTATGGAACTGCGTCTTTTTTGCGGCATTGGCCTTGTTTTTTCTCGACCGTTCGTTAGATAATTTTGATTCCTTGAATTTCACGAAAGCGGGCCAGTGTTCTCTTTGCTTCTCCAGTGTTCCCTTGAATTCTGGAGTCTTCCTTTCTGCAGCGAGGTAGTTGGCCCAACAGTTTTCTTGTGGGTGTTGAATGCAATTGCCATCTTCTTAAGAGCAGCGTCCTTGACTTTCTGCACATCTGCATCAGTGAAATAATCTGGTAGGGTGAAATGTTCCATCAGAGATTCCCAAAGCTTTTGTTTTGCTCTGTCGTCGACCCAAGTAACATCTGGGCGTTTAGTTTTTGGCTCTTTCCATTCTTGAATGGAGATCGGGAGTTGGTCCTTCACAAAAACTCCGCACTGACGAACGAACTTGTTCGCAATGTTCTTAGGCGTGAGGGGTTCGCCACTAGCTTTGATGGAATCGATGTTGTGCTTTTACACCCTCCTTCAACTTTTTGCCCGGGCCGCGCTTTGTCCTGCTGTCTGTAGAAGCAGATTTGCTCGATCTGGAGGGCTGAAAGAAGAAAGATCGATTCGTTAATATATCTTCAAATAAAAAAACATGTGATGATCACTAGATGCCTGCTTATATAAATATACCTCGCCGGTAGTCTTTGTTATTTCAAGATCAACATTGTATTCGTCATCATAATCATTGTCTGCGTCATCATAATCATAATCATAGTTCATGACTTCATCAGCTCGGTCGTCGAGATCGAATATCTTATCATCACCCTCCCCAGTATTGTTCAAATATTGGGAGCCGTCATTTGCTTCATTCAGATCATCTGGCCTGCTAGGGCTGCATATGATCTCGAACAGGGCCTCTTCTCCCTCTCTGCCGGTATTGTCCGCCATAGCTTTTATTTAACTAATACAGAAGAAATATAAAAAAAATTAGTATTCAAATTACAATGCATGGATGCAATCAATAAGGAAAAAACTGAATCATATAGTACATAATATGCATCGTCTCGAATAATATATAATCTCGAATACATCGTCTCGAATAATATATAATCTCGAATACATCACTGGCTAGGTAGCTAATAAAGATCGAATACTATAGAAGAATCTAGGCCACTCGCGGTTCCTGGTTCCTGGGGCGCGGGCGGTGGACACCCAAAGACAAGGAACCATCATAGGATCATATCTCCGGTCATCTGCCCAAAGAAACCTGCCAGGTATTGGAGAACCTGACGTCCATAGCAGCAATCTAGTGATGGACGTGCTCGTCGTCCTCCCTGACACGGCGACGCACCACCTCCGGCAGGGCCGGCTCCCGTCTGCACCGAATGTGGCCCACGCGAACGCCACCAAAGGAGATCAGAGTCGATGACGGGACCCGAGGTCGGGTTCCTCACCAAGCGGCGCGCCCCTCCAGGTAGCACCTCCCAGTGCCAGCCCGGCGGAGCCCAATCCCGGACATGGGTCAGCCGGACGTCGTCGCGAACGGGTCGACGGCGAGGATGCGGGCCGGGCATCGTCGAGAACAAATACTATATGCCCGCAAAAAGTAACATTTTTTAAATGATTGGATTGTGATAACTAAAATTCTATATGCAAATTCTAACAATTTGACATTAATCTAATTCATCTAACTAAAACTAATTCTAAAATTTCTAACATTTCTATATATATAACTAACATTTCTATAACATTTCTAATATTTCTATAACTAAAAAACAGAAAAATTGCTAACATTTCTATAAATATTTCTATAACTTAAAAACAGAAAAATTTATAACATTTCTATAACATTTCTAATATTTCTATAACTAAAAAACAGAAAAATTTCTATAACTAAAAAACTAAAAAACAATGTGTGTGTGTGTGAACATGGCGGCCGGGGCAGGAGCTCACCGGCGAGGCGAGGCGACGAGGGGCGGCGACGGGGACGGCGACGGGCGGCGACGACGGGGATGGGGACGGGGCGGTGACGACGGGGACGGGGACGGGCCGGGCAGGGACGACAGGACGACGGGGCGGGGCACGACGACGACGGGGACGGGGACGGCCGGGGCGGCGACGTGGGCGTCGACGGGGGCGTCGACGAGGGGTGGCGACGGGGGCGGCGACAGGGGGCGGCGGGTGATGGGGCAGAGGAGAAGAAGCAGATGAGAAACTGAATTTTTTGAAGTGTTTTCTTATATAGGATGGGCCTTTAGTACCAGTTAGAGCGACCAACCGGTACTAAAGGTCAATTTTGGCCAGGCCAAGCGGCGGGAAGCGCCCACCTTTAGTACCGGGTGGTGGCTCCAACCGGTACTAAAGACCCACCCTTTAATACCGGTTGGAGCCACCACCCGGCACTAAAGGTGGTGCGCTGGCGCAGGTGCGGTGCGTCATGTTTAGTCCCACCTCGCTAGCCGAGGGGCGTCCGCGCTGGTTTATAAGCCCCAGTGCGGTAGCTCTCTCGAGCTACTCTCCAAAGCAGGCGTACTGGGCCTAAATGTTCTATGCTGCCCTGTGGGCCTACTGGGTCTTTGCGGGCCTGCATCCTGGCCCAACAACAGGTTGAGTTTCTAGTCGTATGCAGGCCGCTGTGGCGCAGTAGGCGGGCTTTTTTATTTTCTTATTTTTTTGCTTTATTTTGTTTTGTTTTATTTATTTTTGAGTTGTTTTTTGCTGTATTTAGAGTTTCTTTGTGAATATTTTTGCTTTAGGTATAAAAGATTACAAACTTTCTATTAGTGCCGGTAGTTTACAAATTTGAATAGTTTACATTTTGAATTATTTGAAATTTGTGTGAATCACTAGTTTGTGAATAACTTAACTTTGAAAATAGATTTTCAGTGATTCTTTTTTCTTATGTTTAATATTAGTGTGTTTTATCATTATATTCAATTTGGTAATGCTTAGGTTATTTAAAAAATGAAATGCCTTTGTAACGGATGAGTTTTCGTCCGAAACCCTCATACTTCGAAAGAGATTGTACATTTTATACACGAAGTGCATCTAGTTTTTGCGGTAACCCTCTCTACTTTTTTGCACATGCTATGTGGGTGAAATTATGATACCATGCCAACTTTCAACCTTTTCTGAGTTCATTTGAAATGCTTTTCAATTTCAGGGTTATTTAGCTGAAAAAATCAGTAAATGCATGAAATAATTTGTTTGCACAGAAAATTTCTTCGCGTTTCAAATGCCAAAACACATGACTACCCTAACTATTACAGAGATTCCCTCCTGGGTGTGAAACACAGAAGAAAGTGATGATAGTGAAGCCGATCACATCCCAGATCTTTAGGTGTGAAACTTTTTCTTCGCGTATGTCCCTTTGCGCCGTGGCCATGGAAAATTTTCATCATTTAACTGGATGCTCGGGTCAATATTCACTGTGAATGGAGCAATTTCATCAAACTTTTCATAATCTTCTGACATGTCAGTCTTGTCATCCACTCCCACGATGTTTCTCTTCCCAGAAAGAACTATGTGGCGCTTTGGCTCATCGTATGATGTATTCGCTTCCTTATCTTTTCTTTTTCTCGGCTTGGTAGACATATCCTTTACATAAAAAACCTGTGCCATATCATTAGCTAGGACGAATGGTTCGTCTGCATACGCAAGATTGTTGAGATCCACTTTTGTCATTCCATACTGCGGGTCTTCAGTTACCCCATATCGTGTCATATTGACCCATTTGCACCGAAACAAAGGGACCTTCAAACCACGTCCATAGTCAAGTTCTCATATCTCCTCTATGTAACCATAATATGTTTCCTTTCCCGTCTTGGTTGTTGCATCAAAGCGGACACCACTGTTTTGGTTGGTGCTCTTCTTATCTTGGGCGATTGTGTAAAATGTATTACCATTTATCTCGTACCCTTTGAAAGTCATTATATTCGAAGATGGTAACTGGGATAGCGAGTACAGGTCATCTTCAATAGTGGCGTCATGCATGGTACGTGTCTGCAACCAGCCGGCGAAACTCCTGGTTTGTTCACGTGTAATCCAGTCATCAGACCGCTCCGGGTGTTTGGAGCGTAGAAAATTCTTGTGTTCGTCCATATACGGAGCCACCAAGGCGGAATTCTGTATAACTGTGTAGTGTGCTTCAGTGAGAGAATGTCTGTCCATACATAATTTTTGATTCCCTCCTAGCGTGCCTTTTCCATCCAGTCTGCCCTTATGCCATGATTCAGGAACACCAATCGGCTTAAGGTCAGGAATAAAGTCAATACAAAACTCAATGACCTCCTCATTTTCATGGCCCTTGGAGATGCCTCCTTCTGGCCTAGCACGGTTATGAACATATTTCTTTAAGACTCCCATGAACCTCTCAAAGGGGAACATATTGTGTAGAAATACAGGACCCAAAACGTTAATCTCTTCGCATAGGTGAACTAGGACGTGCGTCATGACGTTGAACAAGGATGGTGGGAACACCAACTCGAAACTGACAAGACATTGCACCAAATCATTCTCTAACCTTGGTATGATTTCTGGATCGATTACCTTCTGAGAGATTGCATTGAGGAATGCACATAGCTTCACAATGGCTAATCGAACGTTATCTGGTAGAAGCCCCCTCAATGCAACCGGAAGCAGTTGCGTCATAATCACGTGGCAGTCATGAAACTTTAGGTTCTGAAACTTTTTCTCTGCCATGTTTATTATTCCCTTTATATTCGATGAGAAGCCAAACGGTACCTTAATACTGAGCAGGCATTCAAAGAAGATTTCCTTCTCTTCTTTGGTAAGAGCGTAGCTGGCATGACCCTGATGTATGCCGTCTTTTCCATGCATACGTCGCTGGCCCTCCCGTGCCTCAGGTGTATCTTTTGTCTTCCCATACGCACCCAAGAAGCCAAGCAGGGTCACGCAAAGATTCTTCGTCACGTGCATCACGTCGATTGCAGAGTGGACCTCTAGATCTTTCCAATAGGGCAGGTCCCCAAATATAGATTTCTTCTTCCACATGGGTGCGCGTCCGTCAGCGTCATTCGGAACAGGTTGTCCACCAGGACCCTTTCCAAAGACTACGTTCAAATCCTTGACCATATCATGTACATCAGCACCAGTACGGTGGCGAGGCTTCGTCCGGTGATCCGCCTCACCTTTGAAATGCTTGCCTTTCTTTCTTACGGGATGCCTGCTCGGAAGAAATCGACGATGTCCCAGGTACACATTCTTCCTACAATTGTCCAAATATATACAGTCGGTATCATCCAAACAGTGCGTGCATGCGCGGTATCCCTTGTTTGTCTGTCCTGAAAGGTTACTGAGAGCAGGCCAATCATTGATGGTCACGAACAGCAAGGCCTTTAGGTCAAATTCTTCCCCCATGTGCTCATCCCACGCACGTACACCTGTTCCATTCCACAGCTGTAAGAGTTCTTCAACTAATGGCCTTAGGTACACATCAATGTCGTTGCCGGATTGCTTAGGGCCTTGGATGAGCACTAGCATCATAATGAACTTCCGCTTCATGCACACCCAAGGAGGAAGGTTATACAAACATAGAGTCACAGGCCAGGTGCTATGGTTGCTGCTCTGCTCCCCAAAAGGATTAATGCCATCTGCGCTTAGACCAAACCATATGTTCCTTGCGTCATCTGCAAACTCCTTCCCGTACTTTCTCTCAATTTTTCTCCACTGCGACCCATCAGCGGGTACTCTCAACTTCCCGCCTTTCTTACGGTCTTCTCTGTGCCATCGCATCACCTTGGCATGCTCTTTGTTTTGGAACAAACGTTTCAACCGTGGTATTATAGGAGCATACCACATCACCTTGGCAGGAATCCTCTTCCTGGGGCGCTCGCCCTCGACATCACCAGGGTCATCGCGCCTGATCTTATAGCGCAATGCACCGCATACCGGGCAAGCATTCAAATCCTCGTACTCACCGCGGTAGAGGATGCAGTCATTAGGGCATGCATGTATCTTCTGCACCTCTAACCCTAGAGGGCAGACAACCTTCTTTGCTTCGTACGTACTCTCGGGCAATTCGTTGTCCTTTGGAAGCATATTCTTTATCATTACCAGCAACTTTCCAAATCCCTTGTCAGATACACCATTCTCTGCCTTCCATTGCAGCAATTCCAGTGTGGTGCCCAACTTTTTCTTGCCAGCTTCACAATTCGGGTACAACAATTTCCTGTGATCCTCTAACATGCGCTGCAACTTCTTCTTCTCCAAATCACTTGTGCAGTTTCTCTTTGCATCGGCAATGGCCCGACCTAGATCATCAGCGGGCTCATCTCATGCCTCTTCTTCAGCTTCTTCCCGCATTGCCAGCTCAGCTTCTTCCCCCATTGTTGTATCATCATATTCAGGGAACCCATGGCCAGGATAGCTGTCGTCGTCCTCTTCTTCTTCATTGTCTTCCATCATAACCCCTCTTTCTCCGTGCTTGGTCCAAACATTATAGTGGGGCATGAAACCAGACTTAAAGAGGTGGACGTGAATGGTTCTTGACGTAGAGTAATTGTGATCATTCTTATAGACTAAACATGGACAAGGCATAAAACCATCCGCCCGCTTGTTTGCCTCAGCCGCAAGCAGAAAAGTTTGCACGCCATTAAAGAACTCGGGAGAGCATCGGTCATCGTACATTCATTGTCGGCTCATCTTCATTACCCAACACCGAATAGACCAAATTAATACAAGTTCATACATAAAGTTCATACAAGACTTAAATGCAACAAACAAATAACTCTCTAACTAAAGAATTTAAATGCAACAACAAATGCGATCAAGATCGCAACTAAGGTAACAATTGATCCAACAGCATAATGATACCAAGCCTCACTACCAATGGCATATTTTCTAATCTTTCTAATCTTCAAGCGCATTTTCTCCATCTTGATCTTGTGATCATCGACGACATCGGCAACATGCAACTCCAATTCCATCTTCTCCCCCTCAATTCTTTTCAATTTTTCTTTCAAATATTTGTTTTCTCTTTCAACTAAATTTAACCTCTCGACAATAGGGTCGGTTGAAATTTCTGGTTCACAAACCTCCTAGACAAAAATATCTATGTCAACTTGATGGGCATAATTTGTCATAAACACGAAATGCAACAACAAGTTTTAAAAGAGAATATACCACATCCGAATCATAACAAGGACGAGGGCCGACGGGGACGGATATCAAAACCATGGCACTATGTATAACAAGCAACGTACGGGTAAGATAACTATACGAGTAACTATATATCCAAATCACACAAACATCAATTTGGTAATGTAAAACATTCATGAACAAGAGGCTCACCACAAGGTGGTGCCGGCGACGGAACGGTGCGGGCGATCGACTGTGGTTACGATGGAGATTTAGAAGGCACTAAGTAAACCACACCTACATATGCAAACTAAGTGTTAGTTTTGACCACAAATTGCATATAAATCAAATACTAGCACATATATTTTCTACCAAATTACTAAACTCATAAATTAATCATTATACAAAGCATTGCAAGAGCTAATCTAGCAATGAGAGATGAAAGGACAAAGTTGCTAACCTTTGTGATCATTTGAATGGATGGGGGCCTTCAAATCTTGACAAATTTTGGGCAAAATGTGTGATGAGCTCGAGAGGAAGAGGGGAAGAACAGAGAGGAGAGGGGAAAGGGGAAGAACAAAGCGAGCTCGGGTGGACGAAGGGTTTATGTAGGACGACCTTTAGCACCGGTTCGTGCCATGAACCGGTACTAAAGGTGCTGGAGGGGCCCCGGACTGACAACATCCTGCCACCACTCACTTTAGTACCGGTCCGTGGCACGAACCGGTGCTAAAGGTCGGCCACGAACCGGTACTAATGAAAGCGGCTGGCTAGCCGTTGGAACCGGCACTAATGCACACATTAGTGCCGGCTCAAAAGCAAACCGGCACTAATGTGCTTGACATTTGATCCTTTTTCTACTAGTGATGGGCTCCAACATAGTGTTGCCGCCCCCGCGAGAATATGTGAATGGAACGTCTGCTAGCTATATGTGTGTGTGTGTGTGTGCGCGCACGCGTCCGTGCGTGCATGCGTGCGTGCGTGCGTGCGTGTGCGTGTGCGTGTGCGTGTGTGTGTCTTTTCTTAGCAAACAAGACAAAAATGAACTTCTACATGCGTGCCCACTGTTGTTCTTTTTTTCATGGCTAAAATGTGCGTGAGCGCCGACGTCATTTGGATAGCAACAACCTATTACCATGGTTCCGTTGTCCATTTTGCCTGCTAGGCTTTCCTCCCCAAATGTTGATCTCGGGCTTCACTAACAATACTCGCTAGCAGTGCGCCGCTCAAAAAAGGACATGAACTCTACTCTTGGGTGTGTCACGATCCTAGCACTAGCTTGTATAAGACGCGACAACAGAAAAAGAGATTTTATGTAATGGAGAAATAAACATTATAATCAACATGTGGTCGACGTTAAAGTTCTTCACTACAGTTGGTTTACATGTGCAGTCCAAGAAATAACTTCGTCTAACACACACTACATCATAGGTAGTCCACATTCCATCACTTGGCACATGTTTTTCGTGGAGCTTTCAGATTGACTGACTCTACGAAAGTACGATATCACTTCATGAGATGGCAATAAGCTAATCCCGATAGCCATTTTGATGTAGTGTGTGTTTTAAATAAATCGTCCATGCTCTGAAGTACATGAAAATAATTGTGAGTTTGAGAATCTCCCTCTATTAACGCTTTCTATGGCATATTTTGGATCATGTCAATTTTCCTGTTTACATGGCTTGTGTTCCAATCATGCTAGAAGGTAAAATATTCACATCATTATGATAGACACAAAACTATTTAAATTTGTAAAATTGAAAGGAAACATCCTAGGGTATCTACCAAACTCTATTGGCCAATGTAAGTTTTTCATCTGCAAATTCGAGAGCATAGTTACCAGTATGGTTGGAAGGTTTTACCTATATATCATTGATCAATATGTATTGGCATGGTCTCCATATTAGATGCCCTATATGAGATTATGTAGTATTTGCTCAAGCGAGAAGAGACTGACTACGACAAACTAAGGGAATAATAATGGTTGGCTGAAAAATACTGTAACATTTTGTGATGATCGGTGGTCTAAAATCTGCTATAATAATGGAGAGGCTTAGGATCTCTCTCTATCAACACTCGATGATAAAATCTTGTTAATATGTTTCCCTAACAGTAAGTTACATGGACTAGGTACCAATCAGGCAGGTAAGATAATATGCTTGGTTTTCAACCGAGTTGCATGGCGATCCAATCATGGGATATGTGATTGAGTGATGTGATCTTGTAAGTCTCCAGTTGCTGTGAGCTTTCTGCTCTATTTATTTAAATATTCATAAGACTCTGTGGATGGTCGACATGTTGCTTTATTTAAATTTTTGTAAGACTTTGTGGATAGTCGACATGTTGATTTTAGGAAATAATATGGATATGTGCATCCTACAATACGGGAAACCCGTTCTTTTCGAAACAAAGAGATAATGCCTATGCATCTACATAAGACAAAGTACCTTTGATTGCCATCTGAAGATAGTTTTTTCAATCAGCGGGTGTAACTTCATATTTTTGGTTACCATGCTTTGTGTAGAAGACATCAACTTACCCAGTTTTCACTACTTATAGAACATAAAATAGACTAGACTGTATGCACCACTTATTGGAGAAGACAAAAGAGTCAGCTCGTCCAGTATATATCTAAGAAAATGGACATTAGCTGGGTAGATAGGATTTGTATTTCTATCAGATGGCATGTCCTACATTTTTGTTTCAGAACAATTGGCTCACCTTCTTTTAATACAATGACACGACATGGAAAAGAAAAGCAAGTGGCTCTCATTGCTACTGCTGAATTGTTTTTCCCTTAAATAGTGATGGTGTCGACTTATTAGATGGAGCTATTCTGTCTTTCATTTTTTATCGAGGAAACTATCCCTACTCTTTTGCACTTGCAAAACTAACTCATTTGGTCTTGGTCATAGTAAAGCCATGGGGTCCAACATAGTTCTTCCGCCCCGCGAGAATATGTGAATGGAACTTCTGCTAGGTACATGCATGTATTTTTCTTCGCATGCGAGACAAAAATGAACTCCTGCACCCGTGCCCACTGCTCTTCTTTTTTTCATGACTAGAATGTGCGTGAGCGCCGACGTCATTTGGAGAGCAGCAACTTATTACCATGGTTCCCTTGTCCATTTTGCCTGCTAGGCTTTCCTCACCAACTGTTTATCTTGGGTTTCACTAACGATACTCGCTAGCACTTCGTCGCTCACAAAAGGACATGAACTCTACTATTGGTCGTGTCGCGATCCTAGCACTAGCTTGTCTGAGACGCGACTGCAGAAAAAAAAATATTTCATGCAATGGAGAAACAAACATTATAACCAACATGCGGTCGACGTCAAAGTTCTTCACTACAACTGGTTTACTTGCGCAGTCCAAGAAACAACTTCGTGTAACACACACCACATCATTGATATCCACGTTCCATCATCTGGCACATGTTTTTGGTGGAGCTTTCAAATTGAATGACTCTACAAAAGTATGTTAGTACTTCATGTGTTATCCCAATAGCCATTTCGATGTAGTGCGTGTTGTAAATAAATCATGCACGCTCAGAAATACTCCCTCCATTCCAAAATCTTGTAGTGGTTTTAGTTCAAATTTGAAGGTGAGGAGCTCCCTCTATGAACGCTTGCTATGGTATATTTTGGATCCTGTTCACTTTTCCTCTTTACAGGGATTGCATTCCAATCGTGCTAGAAGTAAAAATATTCACATAATTATGATAGAGTCAAAACCATTTAAATTTATAAAATGGAAAGGAAACACCCTTGGGCATCTGCTACCTAATTGTATTGGCGATGTATCTTTTTGATCTCCAAATTCCAGAGCATCATTGCAACTATTGTTGGAAGGTTTTGCCTATATATCATTGCTCAAATGAATTGGCACGGCCTCCAAATTAGCAGGCTTTTTCATATTATGTAGTACTTGAGTACTACAGGCCACAAGAGATTGACTACAAAAAACTAAGGGACAATAATGCTTGGCTTAAAAATACTGTAACATTTTGCAACGATCAATGGTCTAAAATCCACCATAATAATGGAGAGGTTGATGATATCTCTCTATCAACACTGGTGAGCTCTCTCTGTCAATACCCGATGGCAAAATCTTGTCAGTCATGTTCCTTAACGCTAAATTACATGGACTAAGTACCAATCAGACAGGTAAGATAATATGCATGCTTTTCTACCAGGTTGGATGGCGATCCAATCATGGGATACATATTTGAGAGATGTAATCTTGTTAGCGTTGGGTTGCTCTGAGCTTCGTGTTCTATTTATTTAGGCTTTTGCAAGACTTTGTGGATGGTTAACATGTTGCTTTTAGTAAATAACTAGGCAAGTAGAACGCTCGATGCGTGCGCTAAAACTTTTGAAAGTTTAAGAAAGAGATCAAGTTATTTAATCTGCCTAAAGAGAACTCTAGACAAAATGGTTTTTCTTAGTATATTTGGTTTTCTCATAGACATATAAATACATATGTTATCCTTGTTAGAATAAATCCGAGGCATACCGTCGATCATCCAAAAACCAAGCAATCACACGAGACACGACACCGAGATTTGTTAACGAGGTTGACCGATATGGCTACATCCCCGGGGCCTGACTATGGGTGCTCCTTCCCATGACACCGCTACAATACCGCACCCGGTTGCCCTGGACACCGGCACATGCCGCCGGCTTCCCCTGCGTTCCGGTGCTATTATGTTGGCATAGGTTACATCGTGTGTCTACTCCCGCTATATATGAGAGGCCTAGCATACAAGTGTCCTACTAGGACACGACTCCATATCCTATCTAAACACAATACAACTACAAGTCCAACTGTAACCTACCTTGTACACTATATTCGACACAACTCCAACAAACTCCACCTTGGCGAATATACTCCACCATCCTGGATTTGTCAATGTGTCAAACTTCCATGTACATTGGACTTGAGCTTATCCCATGAGAACCGCTGCTACTTCAAAGACTCCATGTGACTCCACCCGCAACTTGTAGTCCTTTCTTTTCTTGACCACAGTCAACACTCGAGCAAAGTTAAGTTTCTATTACTCTAGTTTGTGCTTCCAACTTCCAGAGTATCGTTCCAACGACATCACACACTGATCACTGACCTGCGTGAAAGCGAACAACTCACATGTTGGGTGTCACACGTAAGAGTTACCTGAACTCAACATCACCGCTCCTTTCTTAACCACCTGTCTGAAACTTGAAGAAATTTCACCATTGCTTGTAGTCACCCCGAGTCAAATTCGCAGTTGTCTCACCACATGTATGACCACCAGAGCCTCGGCCCGTCTCCATGTCCCCGTGCATACCGCACGCCTCGCCGCTATTACCGCATCGAGCCTCCGTTGTCCCAGTTTAGTCTCAAGGGCCGTGAAACCACACCACTCAACCCCCACTGCAGAGTACCACCGATCATCACCGACCGATGACGAGTTTCACGCTTCCATCAGACCACACTGGGCCCCAGTCCGAACTACATGTCGCTCGCTTTTTTTTTCCGACTTGCTGAATAGGCTTCGACCCCGTCGACTTACGCCGTAGCCCCTCAATCCAGCTCCACCTTCAACATGACTCCATGGTAGATGATCAATTCACCCCTGCGCCTCATCGACTTCAAGCTCTGTGTATATACCACCTTGAATCAATCCCGCGCCATAGTCTTGTCAAAGCCGCACAAGCCCTCTGGACCTGCGCCACGTGTTTCCACGCCCAGAAGTCGGTCACCATCAGCACCACGCTCCTATGTCGTCGTCGCCGATCCCACCACCGTCTTCTGTATCAACCGACTCGCGTCGATCCGTCAGACTGTCTAGTCCGACCCAGCCGAACTCGTTCGACTGTATGACACACTCAAGGCTCCCAAATAGTCTTCCGCGAATTCTCATCCATCACATGATACTTCCATCTTAGCTGACATGACTTCCCGCAACACCTTCAAGCATCTCTGTTGTGCCAACAAATTTTTCATCCGTGTCTGCCATAACCCAAGGTTTTCAGTTCCATGAATTTCACCACCTCAAACCTAGTACCCGTTGGCACCATGGTTCTTCGTATGACCGACTGTATGAAAAAATACCTGAGCTGTCCCTGCAACGCCAAAGTACACGAGCAAAACCCAGCATGGTCTCGCCTCCATGCACTAGTAGCAAACCACCAAACGTGATCTGCGCCCTTGCCTCAACTCCTGACGCTAAGCTATTTGCCCAAGTCCCTTGCTAGTTTCCGATGGATGTACCAATGGATTTTTGCTTTCTCGACTTGATCTGCTGCCTTGCGCCATATTGAGGACTCGGTCCTCTCTCTCTCTCTCTTTTGTCGAAACAAATCTCACTTGCACGGTTCCTCTGTTCCAGCGGACCAGCACTGCCCGTTGCCTGGGCCTTCCCGGCGCTTCGGCCAGTCCGCACTGCTAGCCCAGCTGCTCCAGCGCGCGACTTCCTCGCACACTCGGATGGGCCTTCTGCCATGGGCCGCCAGCCGGCAATCACGTGTACACGTGATGCCTGACGCTCGCCCGATTGATCACGATCGACCGCCGCACGTCTCGCCTTGCGTCTGCCCACGCATGCGTCTCGCTTGTACGCTCCCCCGTCGATCCGCCGACCTATCGCCGCACGTCCAACCTGCCGCTGGTCCATTGAATCTGTGCGTCTTGTGTTGTCAGCCTTTTCCGATCTCGTTGAGAACTACGCCGCAGCCAGCGGCAGTCTCCTCTCGAACTCAATCTTTCCTCTGGATCAACCATTCATACCCATCAGCCTAGCTCTGATACCACTTGTTAGAATAAATCCGAAGCATACCGTCGATCATCTAAGAACCAAGCAATCACACGAAGCACGATACCAAGATTTGTTAACGAGATTCATCGATATGGCTACATCTCCGGGGTCTGACTATGGGTGCTCCTCCTCATGACACCGCTATAATACCGCACCCGCTCGCCCTGGACACCGGCACATGCCGCCGGCTTCCCCTGTGTTCCGGTGCTATTATGTCGGCATAGGTTACATCGTGTGTCTACCCCCGCTATATATGAGAGGCCTAGGATACAAGTGTCCTACTAGGACACGACTCCATATCCTATCTAAACACAATACAACTACAAGACCAACTATTACCTACCTTGTACACTATATTCGACGCAACTCGAACAATCCCTTTTTACCTTATTATTGTGCTTGCGGTACTCAATGTGTTTTTTATGATGAATCCGTCAGTATCATTTTCATGGCATTTTTGTCTTTTTTGCTTTTTTTTGCAGAATGCTAATATGAATTCTAAGTTTGTGTGAAAATTGTCAAAAAATTATTGCTAGATGAGAGTTTTGTTAGTAAAAAGGGCTTTCTATTTTCGTGCCCCTGGTTCCTTAGTTCTCCTCGGTTTTGCCCCTCCACCTTAACGCTCCTCACTTTTCCGCTCCTTCGTTGGCCACAGCCTCTCAAATGCCCAGACGAAACATTCCGTCGGGTCAAAGCCCATCATTACCATTACTTGAATGACGTCCTGACAAATGGGACCTCAAGAGTGTGCCATCGACGTAGCATCCCAGCCCATGGGCTAAGCCAGTGCGGCACATGTGTGTATATGCTTAAGAGTCTGGGTCGTCCTGTTCAACCTGCGTGAACAGTGTCTAATACCATTTTCCATTTCTAGTCAAAATTACAAATTCATATAACATTCATTTCAAATCCAGTTGAGTTATTCAGGTTCCCAAATTCATCATATCTGGCCTTTGTAATAGCTAATTTTAGTAATTATACACGAAGCTTTTCTATGTAATTTTTTATTGAATTTTATATTTAATATATATAGGACTTCATTAGAATTTTTTAATCAATTCCCTGTTGGTCCAACTCCGGTATGAAAATTTCTATAAATCCTTACTGGACCTCATTAATTTGCATAACTATTTTCAGATAATTGTAAATAAAAAATAACACCGAAAAGATAGCTTCCAAAAGAGGTAGTTTCCCAATTTTTGTTACAATAAAAATCATTTCTCAACAGCCAAAAGGAGGGGATTTTGTGTGCAGCGAGTGGAACAAATAAGATACAAAAAAATGTACTTGTTTAATTTTTATCATATTTCTGTTACTTGGTTGAAAACCCTAGAAATAGTGAAGGATTGGGCAATAAAATACAGCACACTTGCAGTTTAAATTTGAGTTACTTTATGCAAATCTCTAGAAATAGTGAATGATTTGGCACAAGTTCAAATTTGGCCATCTACTGGGCTGCCAGGTGTGTACATTGTTCTTTTCTTTTCCTTTTTTTTGTTTTCCAATATTTGTTGCAACATTTTAATTTTATGGTTCAAGTGAACGCCAATTTTTTTTTTTAAAAAGTAGTTTTTTTCAAACAGACTGAGTTCGTGTTGTGCTGTGGGATTTATTAATTACCGCATTGGTTTTTTTTCAAACGGACTGAGCTCAAGACAAAAATGGAGACGCTCGAGCAGCCGCTATCCTAATGTTTGCAATGGTCAGCACTAATCTCAATCACATGAACGACTACTTGCAAGCAATGGAACACACACATTACATAGATAGATATATTAATATTAAGCAAATTGCATGAACATAACATCCATTGATATATTCCCACATATATAGGGAAGACACACATTACATAAATAGATATTAATATTAGGGCCTATAGTAGCGCCCTTACAGATAGCTTAGCCCTATGTTGGGCAACACTTAACATATCCTGCCTCCACCGCCATGTTCACTCCTCGTCCTCGGTATTGTAGGGGAGAGTGTGCATGCCGTTGGCGGTGGGGAAGATGTGGCCGAAGTTGGTGAAGGCGATGAATTCGCACCCACACCAGAAGACTTTGCCGAGAAGGAAATACGCGTCGAAGTGGTTGGTGAAGCGAGCAGTAAGGCCAATCACAAGGCCTCCGTTGCCCCGAACCTCTTCCACGCATAACATGACCGGAGAGCTGCCTGGGAGGTGGCAGTAGCCGACAACGAGGAAGAAGTTCGCCAGCTCCGTCGAGCATCTCCACCTTGAGATGGCCCACATGCGTAGGGTGTCCTCCAAGATGACCCCGGCCGGGTACTGCATCTCCAGCACGGTGGCCGACAGACGGTAGGTTTGGCCGTAGTACTACATCTTGTCTCGGGTGGGATCTGGCTTTTGCTTTGGCTTTTGGAGAAGAAGAAGAAGAAGGGGGCGCAGAAGGATGTGATATCGAGTTGAGAGGAAGATGTCGACGGGGGTGTTTAAATAGCCGCGGTGCAACGCGCCCGTTTGAATGCGTTCATCATGTGATGCGCCCTTTCGGGGCACTGCCTCCGCTGATAATGGCAATAATAGCCCACCGGAGCCCTATGCATTTTTCACACTGAATCAGGGCGTGCCGATCAGCAAAGTTGGGTCCCTAGGCTACACTAATGGCCCTGATGCGACAAAGCTGCGCCAGGTGGCTGCGCGCACATGCATGCCAACGGCGTGGCGGCATGCATGCATGGCAGGCTGAGACCTATGCCTTTCTATGATGGCCAATCGCTCCGACAAGTGTGCCACCATGAATGAATGCGTTTCAGAAAAGTTATCCAGCCCGTGGCTCGCGGTTCTGTGGCTTGTCCCTGTTGCCGCTGCCAGGTCGGCCACTCATGTCCACTCCAGCCTTGACAGGAAAAACGTCCGCTCCAGCCAATTAGGTCTCCTCTCGCGGATCGACCATGGCAAACCCTAGCGCCTAATCCAAACCATCCCTGAACAACAATCCAACGGCCCTGATGGTGCGGGGTTATGAGTGGGGTTTGAGGGTTTTGAGAGGGTTTCAAAGGTTAGGATTTAGCATAGCTAATTAAAAAAATCAAAAAATATGAAACTTCCGCACATCATCGTTTTATGTTACTAAGTTGTTAGGAAAAATAAGAAATCATGACTACGGATATTTTCATGAAATTCCCTTCACATAACTTAGCTATCCCGGACAAGGTTGTATGGTTTTCAAGTGGAATGAGCTAGGGTTTAGCGTTAACCATGGCATAGTTTTTCCAGAAGATCCCATATTGGCCATGGGCCCTATATTTGCGCACTAGATGTTAAGGATTTTTTAACTCATTCGGAGAATTTCAAAAGAAAAGCTTAGAAATAGGGTTGTTTACCCTAGCTTTGAGCTCATTTTTCATGAATATGTGTTTTACTTCACAAAAGTGCTCTTATTGATCACCTAACGCGCAAAGTTGAGAATGCACTAGAACATCAATACACATCAAAGTACAAATTTGAAATATGCATGAAATTTGAAAATCGGTTCAAATTTGAAATCTGGCTCAAATTTGGAACATGGCGCATAGTTTTCAAAGTACAACAAACATCAAAATACAAGTAGCATTACATCACACAAAATGAGACGCATTAACCAATAGTTTTCACTTCTTCTTACGACAACTTGCTCTTGATTTCACATCACAAAGCTCACTAATGCTCTTGGTTTTCTTCACTGGACTAGCTTCAGTTTGCAATGTTTCGGCAACCAAGGGCTGGCCTGCACGCTTCCTCCTAACAAACAAAGCATGTCATTTGGTTAGTAATTGAAAAAATAGCCAAATCAAAAAATGACAAACATGATCATACTTTGGCCTTTCAAGAGTGTAATAGCATTTTGGAGATCCTTTTCGGTGCCCAAGTTCATGGCACAGCCTGCATCTATTCTTGTTACCTTTTTGGGACCTTTTAGGCTTTGAATCTTTCTCTACCTTCCTACTACTGTCACATTTCTCAAACGATGCCCTGAATGCACTCTCATTAGGCCTGCCAGCCTTTCTTTTTCTCAAGGAGGACACATGGAAAATTTGATTTCCACTTCAGGACACTGAGACTGATCTGTAAGTGTTGGAATTGGAGTTGCATACGCAGCCTTGAATCTTGCCAACAAGTAATATACATGGAAATATTGGTGCATGTTTATATTCGGGCGGGAGGCCAAGAGCATGGTCTTGAAACACATCCTAAACTCATCCATGTTTGGCGACAACTTCCCCACTTCAATAACAGGGTTTTCTTTGTCATAGACATTTACCATCTCATCATCATGTGCATCATCAACACCATCTGTAGCATCTTCCATCAACTGTGCATCCACATCTTCAGATGAATCTCTGTTAGCATCAACTGCAAACTAGATTCCCCCCTCTCCTCATTATCTCTATCATCTACTGGAATGCCAAAAAAATGTCATCTCAGTGTCGGCCATTGGTGCAGTGAACAAATCGGTAGGTTCATCTAATTCTATTGAATTCCAATCAACGTAGCAACCCTTGGAGCACCATCCCCCCTGTTTGTCAATGTCGGTTCCATCTCTTTCAGCCCACCCGCGCCCCCTACAATCTAGATTCCAAATCATCCGTAAACAGAGGCACCGCAGTCACATCTAAATCGACACGGAATAGGGTTCCGAATTCACTCACCTCATCCGCCGCAGCCAAGAAATATATCTCCACTGCCCGCCGCCCGCTGTCGAGGAAGAAGAGGGGAGCAGGGAGGGTCCAGTCGTGCATAGGGGACCCACCGCCTTAACATAAGCTCATTCCGTTGACGACCGTTTATCGCCCGGTCGTTACTTATTTCTTCCTTAAAACGTCGCACAATAACTTTTTTATTACCAAATGCGTCCCTCTCCTTCTGTTGCACGCTAAAAACCATCGCGTGGGAAATAGGTTGCCCCACCCGTTAGGATATCACGCCTGCCCACTAGTCAGGATGTAACGGTCAATGGCGTTGACTGGAGGGCAGTGCTCCATCTGGCCTTTTATGAGCAGGTGGTGGAGTGGGGAGGGGAAAAGTGAGCAAAGTTAGTTGGCTTGGACAAAACTGAGCACAACTAAGGAACCAGGGGCCCAAAAATTGAAATCCCTAGTAAAACTATATGGTTTAACCTTTTTAAATAAGACATAACAAACCGTATTGGTTGGTTTATGGCAGGCAATATTGGTAGCTCTGGGTACCACTAGACATTACCCTACTTTGCAATATAAATTGCAATGACAATAATTATGCTATTAAACATCCATATTTGATTTTGGTCGTGTGGTAAATTGTAGAATTAGCTCTATCTACCAGTCCGAGGTGGGACTGTAATGTATTCTTGATTTATTATGGCATGGGCGGCAACATTGTGGTGTCATATCTTCGGCAAGGTTGTCGTTGCTTAGTCAAAAAACAATATGTCTAATCAGTCTTTTCCTTGATAACAATTTTCCTAATATGCCAATAGCTCTTCATCCCCTGCAAATACAACTCTTCCCCCAATCAGGTAAAGATATGGTAAGAACTGACACTCTCCAATAATGCCAACATATGAAGTGTTTACTTTTTGAGAAAAGAAAAATGTCCATTTTGATTTATGTAATCGAAAATACATAACCATTTAATCATTAATCCGTTGAAATACATGAGTTGACATAATACATTAGTTGAGATGTCGAAGAAACTTAAAATTTAGGTTTTTGGGAGGGAATAAGTAGTCAACCAATAAAATTCATTTGAACATGGGCAAACTAAGTGCATCAAATCATTCATTTGAACATTTTCGTTATTAACCAATAAAATTGCTTGAGAGATTTTTATCTTTGATAGCTAGAGTAAGTGCTATAGACCTATATTTGTAAAAAAAAACTGCAATCCACCAATATTGTTGGAAATCATTGCCTTTTCACTGTTATCAGAAAGAATAAATGGAACTATGGCCGCTCGAAGATTACTCGTCTCATGGAATGAACAAAGGAGGATACTAAACCTTGAAGCCTTGGTATTGTAGCCATCGGTAGCATGATAACATTTTACAAACATGGAAAGAAAGGCGGTGTACTCTTGGAAAGTCTAGCTCAGTTGCAATCAGGCGCAATTGTATGCGACATATTGTAACATTCCATCAAAGATTGACGTTAAATGTATCTAAAAAGTATAGTGTCCCTCTTCGGTACAACCCCCTAAACGTATAAAGGGTATTATCATCTTTACCCACTCCCGTATAGTATACCCGCCCAACCGCCGTATGCCTGCCCGCCCAAGTATGTTCCGCCCACATACTCCGTACGTCACGTCGGTATGTCATGCAAAAAAAACCCGCCGAGCGTGCCCTGCCCCCGCCCCTAGCTGAAACCCTAGTATTGGTCTGTCGCCGCCGTGACTCCGGCGGGCGGGCAATTCTAGTCACGCCATGGTCGCCATGGTCTCCACCCTCACGACATGGTCGCCGCCCTTTCCGGCATCATCACGAGTGGCGTCTTCCTCCCTTGCACCAGCACGCTGTCGTCTGGCCCACACCAATGACACATAGCCATCTCACAGTTAATGAACTGATTATGTCTGCGATGATTGTGCGGTGTTTGGATTGATCTGATACTTTGTTTAAGGTGTATAGATGGAGCAAGAAACTGGATATGCCGGCGATGATTCCGGTAGAGAGAATGGAGCCTCGTCATTGTATGTGAACCAACCTCCCGGGGACAACTATATGAGTCAGGATGAATCGTACAATGGTAATGTTAGTGTCGCGCACGTTGACAAAAAACATCAAACACAAACAAGTGCATTGACACTTACATGTCTTATTTTGAATGTGTACAGGTACATGTCGATGATGACAATGAGGAGTATGATATAGATGAATCTTGTGCTGAAAGTGCGAGCCAGGTACGTTTAAAAATATGTTGGGAAAGGAATGACATAACAACTGCATTACCACTTACATGTCTTAGTTTAAATCTGTACAGATAGATGCTGATGGTGACAATGAGTGGAATACTGTCGATGACGATGACAGTGATTAGAGCGGTGTCAATGCATCTTATGATGAGAGCGTGAGCCAAGTAAGTTTTTAAAATTATGTAGGGGATGTTGGTGGTCCTAGCAAGAACGATGAGCATGTCGATGATATTGAGTTTGAACTTGACATCAGCTATGATGAATATCAGCAAGAGTCATTGGATAGGCATGGACAGGTGATGGCCAGGACGTTCAGGTCAGAAGGGGAGGCCTACATGGTCTACAACTAGTACGCGAAGGAACTAGGAGGGACTTGCTGAAACGGGGAAAGGTCCTCCGAGAAGTATCCGCTTGAGGAGGTATCTCTGTTCCAGGGCTGGAAAATGACAGGCCAAATTTTGTACCATGGAAGGTCAGACCCGTAGGCTTAGACCGAAGAGTCAATGCATATGCAAAGCCCATTTAACAGTGAAGCGTGATAAAAAGCATGAACTTTGGTATGTTAGCAGTTTCATCGATGATCACATCCACGTTCTTGCTAGACCGGACAAAGTCCTGTTTCTCTGGTCTCATAATTAGATCAAGTAATTACAGAGAGAAGATATCTTAGCTATAAGACCAGATGTGATCAGAGAACACATTATTATGGACAACTTCATCAGCAAGTATGGGTTGTATGCTAAGGCAGGGTTTGGGAGGAGAAAGTTGTATAATATGTGCTACAGGGAGAAGATGAAACTGCTTCCACATGGCGATGCTGACAGTACCATTGGAATCATGATGACCAGGAAGGATAGCGATCGAGATTTTTTTTCCTTTGAGCACACTGTTGACGCTAAAGGCAGACTCAAAAACCCGTTCTGGTGTGATTCGCAGTCAATTCAAGACTATCTTCACTATGGTGATGTGACCATCTTCGACGGTACGTACAATATGAATACGTATGGAATGTCATTCAGCCCTTTTGTCGGTCTGAACAACCACCATTAGAATACGGTATTTAGGTGTGCTATTGTGTCAGACGAAATTGAAGGTGCGTATGTTTGCCCGCTTCAGACGTTCTTGAAAGCACAATGTCAGAAGAAGTCCGGGTCCATAATTACTGATGGGGATGCATCTATGATAAGCGTTGTCAGGAAGGTCCTTCCTGACGCGTGGCATCATCTTTGTGCATGGCATATGTAAAATAATATGTAGAAACACCTCTACCACAAGTGTTGAAGGATTTTTGGTCACTATTGTACTACGCCCCTACAGATGCTGAGTTATAGGAGAGATGGATCGCACTTGTGCGTAAATGGCAGTCGAAGAAAACCAAAATATGGTTTTGTAGGATGTACATGACGAAGAGGCTTTAGGCTGGATCATATCTGCCTGGTGGGTTTTTCCATGGTATGCGGAGTAATCAGAGGAGCGAGAGTTTGAACTCATTCCTACACCTTCATCTCGACTTTGGTATCACCATTGTTGACATGATTATGCACAACGAGAAAACAAGAACTGCATTGTCGCCTCCGTGAAAACTAGGTGTACAACGATTGCACGGCCTCACAGACTAGCACAGTACAGTCACTGAGTGTAAGGTCATTGAAAGATTGAGAGGAACAAACACTCAGAGATTTATAGTTGCGTGGAAGAATAACTAAGATCACAGATTTAAGGTGGACTATATGCCAAGTAACTCTGGAGAAACTATAAAGTGCAGTTGTCGAAGTATGACTCGCAAAGGTCTTCCTTGCAAACATACTTCATGTTTTGAATCGACTCAACTTACCTGAGATACCTAAGTTTTGTGTCCTGTGAAGGTTCTCAAAAAAGGCTAGAGCTGGATTGCCCGTGAAGTGCACTAGCGATCTGTTTGCCTGGGGTTGGGCAGGTACTGGGAGAGAGCTAGGTAGAGTGAGTTGAGCACCTTGTCTGTTGAAGCATCTCTTGCTACATGCCATAATCCATTCTTATTGACAAGTTGAAGGCGTCTCTGCAAGATATAATATCGAGTAAGGACGTTCATGCGAATGGAGATGATAGTCATCGGAGGTTTGTGCATGAGATGCATTTGAGCATAACCAAGATCATGTTCTAGTTAGTGATCCAGTAAAAGTTTCCACCACACCTAAGTAGAAGAGTAAAGGTCGCGGTAAGGATGGCTCTGGGGTGACTAAAAATGGTAGACCAAAAACATTCGACGAGAAAAGTGGTCGTCTATGTAGCATATGCAGAATAGGAGGTCATAACAAGGCCACATGCTGCAAAATGCAGAGTATGTGTTTTCGCTTGTTTATGTTAGTTTTGTTGTTTCATTTTATTGTAGATTGATTCTCACAATTTGTAATGTCTTTCTATATGCAGCAACTGGGTCTGAAGACACAAGTGAGGACAGGACAAAACTTTTACTTTATCCTTAGATGGATGACAATAAGTTACTCGGCATTTGCGTTGATGATTTTATCTATGTGTAATAAAGATTATTGGGTACTAACTTTTTTTTTGCGACTTATTGGGTACTAACTTCTATGTATCTGGTATTATATAAGACATATTACTCATTACATAATTTGTTGCTCTTGTCGTTACCGTAACCAGTTTACTTTGAATTAGCACCACGCCATCATTTGCTTTATGTTTAGTTGTACTAATCTAAAAGTTTTGTTTTAGAAAAAATGCCCGCCCAGGCAGCCTGTGTGTCCTGCACGGCATGTCGATATCAAGCACAAATAGCAGACACAGACAGACCTTTCAGCGTTCACATCGGCGGCAAACCGGCCCCATAGGGTGGCCGAATCCGCGCAGTGTTGGTAAAAATGATCTGAGAAGTTCAAGTGCGTTGGGGGCGTCGGGTATTTAAGTTGTTCAACGCCCCCCTCAAGTGGAGGCACAGATTTGCTACCGCGAGGAACACAGATGTGCCTCTCGGAAAAAGAAATGTGTTTTCTATCATTTTCTTTCGCGAGAGGCACAAATTTACTTTTCGTTGAGGCACAGATTTGCTTCCTCGAGAGCCACAGTTGTGCCTCTAAAAAAGGAAAAAAAAAACACATTTTAATTGTTTCTTCCGTGAGAGGCATAAATTTGCTTCTCGTGTAGGCAGGATTGCTTTTGTGAGAGACACAGATGTGCCACTTCGGCAAAGGAAAAAAAGTGAAAAAAACATGCTTCCGGTTTGATTTTTTTCGTCCGGTTTTTAGTGAAAAATGTTCGTCAAAATCTATCAACATAGTATCCGGTTTCAAAGATCTCGACACAAGGAATCCAATGGTGAAAACTGTTCAGGATTTAGACTGACAGTTTAAGATTTTTTTTTTAAATAAACGAATCTGGGAAAAGGATAAACTCCCATGTTGCAATAAATGGCGCTTGTCGCAACCTGGAGAGGTATGAGTGACCTTTCTAAAGCGAAATCCTTGATTAGTAATTTCTGAATCTCACAAGGAAAAGTTAGTAATTTCTGACGTACTTAGGACTCATGGCGGGCGATATGTAGCCCTCGTGGGTCCACACACACTGTAGCACATAAAATAATGCCGATGTAGCTTACGGCGAAAAGGCTTCTATTTAGGTTTCATTTTTCTTTTCTTTATTGTTTTCCTAGTAAATTTTGTACAAAAAAAGGAAAATGTTTCTAGATTTTACTAATGTCCACAAATGCAAAAAGTATTTGCCAAACAAAAAAATGTCATGAATGGGAAAAAATTCAAAATTCAATTTCTTTTCACAAATTTCCAAAACAAATTGAATGTCCAAAAAATCACCAATTGAAAAAATATTCACTAATTCTAAAAAAATCGCGCATTTTAGAAAGGTTTGTGAACTCCATGAAATGTTCGCATATGTAAAATGATGTTCATGAAGTCAAAAAATGTTCACGAACTACAATGTTCATGAATGCTATACAATGTTCATGAACGCTATACAATGTTCATGAATGCAAAAGATGTTCGTCAAGTCAAAAAATGTAAATGAAATCAACAAATATTCTTGAATTCAGAAAACATTTAGATATTTCAAAAATTGTTCACGACTTTACAAGTTTCTAGGATATTAAAAAATTCAAAATGAAAAAAATGTCCCCGCATATGGCAATTTTTTTACAAAAATCAGGAAAGTTTGCAAAATTGGAAAAAAATATTCGTGAATTTGAATATGAAATCAAAGTGAAAAAAGTAAATCTATACCTACTATTAAAGGGAGGTGATATTCTTCATTTCGTCCCGCTTCAATTAATTTCACGTGCGCTATTTGGTTTCGTTATTTGCCACCGTTTTGGCCCAACGGGGGAAGCCCACCTGGCGGCGCACTGTGGCCCAGGTCCGGAGAGCCGATGGGAGGGTTCAATCTCATAACTTGCCAACCAGCCACGCATAGTTTGTCCAACTGACCAAGCCAGCGATATGAGAGGATTTTTCTTCTCTCGTTGCAACGCACGGGCCTTTCTGCTAGTGAAACAAAAAACGAAAAATAAAAAACTGAAAAAACGTGAATGAAAAAAGCAAATATAAAAGCAACATAAATTAAGGTCTGGAAATGTTGGGCTTGGCCAGCTGTACCTAGCGGCGAGCTACAGTGTGTCCGTCACATCTCTATCCATCGCCCCATGCGATAAATAGGAGTTGTTTAAAGATCCCGTGCAAACGAAGCAGGATGATGGATAGGTAACAACCCTAGTACCGCATTTGTTGGGGAAGAGGATTTGTAGCCGGAAAAACTGGGGTTTTAAGATATGAAACCTAGGTGTCCAATCTACTTTTGTGTGAATTTTTTTAAAAAAATACTAGGAAACAAATCCATGGCAAAGGGGGGGGGGGGGGGGGGGGATTTTCTACGAAACTTCATACATGAGTAGATTGGGCACCCAGTTTGAGATCCCAAGAGTTTAGATTGTTTTGAATGTTTCTAGTATTTTTTTCAATTTAATTATGGTATAGGGGGTGGAGCACCCAGGTGCTCTTGTATATTTCCCCTTTGTGGGCCTCTATTATTTCACAGATTAATTACAATGAATATGGTGCCTATCAAATGGGGGACCTCCTATTTAATGCGCTTTTTGCCCTCAAAATTTTTTTGATGCGCTTTCGTCAAATAGGAGGCAAAACACACAGGTCACACTCTGTTAGGCCGACCCATTCGCGTAGTATTGTAGCATCCCAGTAGTAAAGTTTCGTGACATTTGGACTACGTTTGGTAGGGATTTTATGGAAAGTCAAAAACATGTAGAAACCAACAACTGGCATTGGGCACTAGATCAATAGGATAGTTCCATAAAAATCATATAAAAGTGCACCAAAACCATATAAAATTGTTGTAAACATGGCATGAGTACTTTATAAATTATATATATGTTGGAGACATATCAGGGTGGTGTGCTACACTCGTTCGCCTGGGACCCCACCCTCCCCAGCCTTGGGGTCCCCTGCGATGGTTCCTGCTATGCCACCTCCGTCGAGCTTGGGGTTGGGCACAGCCAGCATCGACTCTCCCTTGGCCAGGCCCAGGGTTCGACCGGTACCCTCACCGCTGGTGGCCACCAGGCAGAGCGCGTGTCTCTGTCGTTCTCGGACTCTCCCGGACGGGCGGGTCGTCCCGACCATCCCGGAGAAGGCGTCCTTGGGTGCGGCGACACATGATCTCATTCCAGGTATGTCGACCCCCACCACTGGTACTTCATGTTCTGGTTCTCGGTTCGTGATCCTTGGGCCGGTTTCGCTTGCGCATCTCGGCGACATTGCTTCGGATTGTGACATTGTATTGCAAGGTGAGAAAGGCCCTCGCCTTGAACTGATTTTGGCCATTTATGCCAAGGACATGCTAGATGGGGCACTTACAGAGGCTCATGCTCGAGTTGAGCACGGGGTTGTGGGCTCCTCGGCCTCGGACGATTCTGTGCATAGAGATCCCGAGGTTGTGTTGGGGCCAAGCCATGTGGCAGCGGCCGCCGATTCCCTTGGATGTCCTTCCGTGGGAAGGTGGGTAGGCCACCGACGCGCCTTCACCCCACCGAGCAGCAGGCGATGGTGTGTGACGCTGGTGTCGGGCGTCCCTCATGAAAGGCTGCGGTCGCCGATGTCCCTGTTAGGAAGGGGCATTGCTGCCACCCCGCTAAGCAGACACCTTCTCCTACCAATGGCGGTCGGGCT
This sequence comes from Aegilops tauschii subsp. strangulata, assembly GCF_002575655.3. Taxonomy (NCBI): domain Eukaryota; kingdom Viridiplantae; phylum Streptophyta; class Magnoliopsida; order Poales; family Poaceae; genus Aegilops; species Aegilops tauschii. The sequence continues at coordinate 646,436,050 of NC_053036.3, read as the reverse complement.
AGTTCGGCCCCACCCGAGGGGCCTATTACTCCAACCATGGTTCAAGCATGAAGCTCCTATGTTGGAACATATGGGGCTTCAGGCACTTAGGCTGGAGGCGACAACTGATCGACTACATCAGGCAGGAGGATATTGATATAGTAGGCTTGCAGGAGATGATCTGTCAGCACTTCTCCATCCAGGAACTCCAGGGGCTATCCCGACACACGTTTGCCTGGTAGTGGCTACCCGCGGTTGGGCTTTATGGGGGCATCCTTCTGGGTGTCCGAGAGGATTCCTTTTTGGTTGAGGATATGGACCATGGGGAATTCTTCCTTAGTATGTCCATCACTGACCGGCGAGTGAACCTCAGTTGGGAGGTGATCATCTTTTATGGCCCGGCAGATCATGGCGGTGAGCGGACTTCTTGGCCGAGCTTAAGGCTAAGGTCAAACGCTGAACTACACCGGTGGTTGTGGCAGGAGAATTTAACCTTATTAGGCACGAGGCTGACAAAAGCTCCGCTAATGTGGATAGATTCCGTATGCGCTTATTCAACAACTGCATTGTTGATTTGGCTTTGCATGTGATAGCCCGTGTTGGGCCTAGATACACGTGGACTAATAAGCAGGTGGCTCCTGTCTGGAGTGTGCTAGATAGGGTCTTGGTGTTTGTACAGTTGGAGGTCATGTTCCCGCTGTACTCGCTTAGGGCGGTCATGCGGATTGGCTCTGATCATACTCCCTGTTATTCTCCTCAGGGGAAGGATCACCTCCGTGCATGAGACGCTTCCACTTCAGACCTTCGTGGTTGCTGCTGCCAGGGTTCTGTGAGATGGTCGGGTGATGACCCACAAGTATAGGGGATCTATCGTAGTCCTTTCAATAAGTAAGAGTGTCAAACCCAACGAGGAGCAGAAGGAAATGATAAGCGGTTTTCAGCAAGGTATTCTCTGCAAGCACTGAAATTATAGGTAACAGATAGTTTTGTGATAGGATAATTTGTAACGAGCAACAAGTAACAAAAGTAAATAAAGTGCAGCAAGATGGCCCAATCCTTTTTGTAGCAAAGGACAAGCCTGGACAAACTCTTATATAGAGAAAAGCGCTCCCGAGGACACATGGGAATTATCGTCAAGCTAGTGTTCATCACGTTCATATGATTCGCGTTCGGTACTTTGATAATTTGATATGTGGGTGGACTGGTGCTTGGGTGTTGTCCTTACTTGAACAAGCATCCCACTTATGATTAACCTCTATTGCAAGCATCCGCAACTACAACAAAAGTATTAAGGTAAACCTAACCATAGCATGAAACATATGGATCCAAATCAGCCCCTTACGAAGCAGCGCATAAACTAGGATTTAAGCTTCTGCCACTCTAGCAACCCATCATCTACTTATTATTTCCCAATGCCTTCCTCTAGGCCAATAATGGTGAAGTGTTATGTAGTGGACGTTCACATAACACCACTAGAGGGTAGACAACATACATCTCATCAAAATATCGAACGAATACCAAATTCACATGACTACTAATAGCAAGACTTCTCCCATGTCCTCAGGAACAAACGTAACTACTCACAAAGCATATTCATGTTCATAATCAGAGGGGTATTAATATGCATAAAGGATCCGAACATATGATCTTCCACCAAATAAACCAACTAGCATCAACTACAAGGAGTAATCAACACTACTAGCAACCTACAGGTACCAATCCCGGACTTAGAGACAAAAATTGGATACAAGAGATGAACTTGGGTTTGAGAGGAGATGGTGCTGGTGAAGATGTTGATGGAGATTGCCCTCTCCCGATGAGAGGAGCGTTCGTGATGACGATGGCGATGATTTCCCCCTCCCGGAGGGAAGTGTCCCCGGCAGAACAGCTCTGCCGGAGCCCTAGATTGGTTTCGTGAAGGTTCAGCCTCGTGGCGGCGGAGTCTCGTCCCCAAATCTTGCTCATGATTCTTCGGACGAAAGACTTCATATAGCAGAAGATGGGCATCAGAGGGCCAACAGGGGGCCCATGAGGCAGGGGGGCGCGCCCAGGGGGGTAGGGCGCGCCCCCCACCCTCGTGGATAGGTGGAGGCCCCCTGATGTATTTCTTCTGCTCAGTATTTTTATTATTTCCAAAAATAACTTCCGTGGAGTTTCAGGACTTTTGGAGTTGTGCAGAATAGGTCTCTAATATTTGCTCGTTTTCCAGCCCAGAATTCCAGCTGCCAGCATTCTCCCTCCTTCTGTAAACCTTGTAAAATAAGAGAGAATAGGCATAAGTATTGTGACATAATGTGTAATAACAGCCCATAATGCAATAAATATCGATATAAAAGCATGATGCAAAATGGACGTATCAACTCCCCCAAGCTTAGACCTCGCTTGTCCTCAAGCGAAAGCCGATAACGATAAATATGTCCACATGTTTAGAGGTAGAGGTGTCGATAAAATAAAATACGTACATGAGGGCATCATGATTATTCTCATAACAGCAACATATATGGATATTGTCATATGATTTCTTATGCTCAAGTAATAAGCTATTCACAATGCAAAGTATGAATCAGAAACTTTATTGAGAACCAACAAACTATAATCTCAGTCACTGAAGCAATTGCAATTTATCATAACATCAGAAAGAGTCTATGTCAGAGCTTTCTAGCAAGTCCACATACTCAACTATCATTTAATCTTTCATAATTGCTAACACTCACGCAATACTTGTGGTTACGGAGTTTTAATCGGGCACAGAGAAAGATATGGGCTTATAGTTTCACCTCCCAACCTTTTACCTCAAGGGTAATGTCAACGATAATAATTCATGCTAACCCACATCCAATTAGATATATATATATCAGGATCTTTCCAACATCCTGTGCTTGCCAAAGGATAAAATGTAAAAAGGAAAGGTGAAGATCACCCTGACTCTTGCATAAGGTAGAAGATAATAATAAAAGATAGGCCCTTCGCAGAGGGAAGCAGAGGTTGCCATGCGCTTTCAGGGTTGGATGCACAAAATCTTAATGCGAAAGAACGTCACTTTATATTGCCACTTGTGATATGAACCTTTATTATGCAGTCCGTCGCTTTTATTTCTTCCACATCACGAGATCGTATAAAGCTTATTTCCTCCACACCAATCAATCATACATATTTAGAGAGCAATTTTTATTGCTTGCACCGATGACAACTTACTTGAAGGATCTTACTCAATCCATGGGTAGATATGGTGGACTCTCATGGCAAAACTTGTTTAAGGGTTTTTGGAAGCACAAGTAGTATCTCTACTTGGTGCAAAGAATTTGGCTAGCATGAGGGGGAAAGGCAAGCTCAACATGTTGGATGATCCATGACAATATACTTTATCTCATATATGAGGAAACATAACCCATTACGTTGTCTTCCTTGTCCAACATCAACTCTTTAGCATGTCATATTTTAATGAGTGCTCCCAATCATAAAAGATGTCCAAGATAGTATATTTATATGTGAAACCTCTCTTTCTTTATTACTTCCTATTAATTGCAACGATGACCAGAGCTATATTTGTCAACTCTCAACAATTTTTAATCATCATACTCTTTCTATGTGAAGTCATTACTCTCCATAAGATCAATATGATCTCTTTGTTCCTTTTTATTCTTTTTCTTTTATTCCCTCAAGATCATAGCAAGATAATCAAGCCCTTGACTCAACACTAATCTTTATTATATATAACTCACGGACTCGATTACATAGAGGGATCATAAAGCAAAACTCAAAACTAGATCATACCAAAACTTTTATTCTGCTAGATCAAGATACTACTAATAGGATCGAACTAAGAAAAAGGGTAAAGATAGGAGATGTGGTTGTGATACGATACCGGGGCACCTCCCCCAAGCTTGGCAGTTGCCAAGGGGAGTGCCCATACCCATATGATTATGTCTCCTTTGCTGGTGAAGAAGATGGAGGTGATGATGGATAGTCGCACATCGAGCGTAAGAGGTCCTCCAACTTGCGGATAATGCCCTTGAGTGCAACGATATGCTCCTTCAACAAAATATTTTCACGTGTGAGATACTTGTTTTGTATACGAGCTAATTCAATCATCTTGAAAGCTTCGATCTCAGTTGGGGTAAGAAGATTGTGATCAAGTTGAAGGTTGTCTTCAGGGGCTTGGTCCTCCGTGGCCTTCTTGATCCCTTCATCCTTGTTGGTCTCCATGGGTTCTTCCCTCTTCAGCTCTATCTTCATGAGCCAAGCATTGTTGTCACCATTGTTGGAGGAGGGGGACGACATGATGCCTGGCCTTGACAACCCTGACAAAAAACAGCTCGAGACAAGAACAGAGGATATTTGCGTGATACAGAGGTCAAAACCTTCGGGAGATTATATAATGAATTTTTACCGACCAAAATACGTATCATGCAAGAAAACGGAGTCCGGAGAGCGCACGAGGTAGGGGGCGCGCCCAGTAGGGTAGGGCGCGCCCTCCACCCTCGTGGAGGCCTCGTGTCCTTCCCGGACTGCTTCTTATTTTTCTAAATATTCCAAAACGGAGACATATTGCCATAAAAACTGTTTTGGAGTCGGTTTACTTACCGTACCACATACCTATTCCTTTCGGAGTCTGAAACATTCCGGAAAGTGTCCCTTATGTATTCCTCCGGGGTTACGGTTTCAATAACATTGGTTTCAATATTTATGGGATTACCTGAGATATAATGTTTGATTCTTTGACCGTTCACCGCCTTCGGATTTGTGCCTTCGAAGTTGTTGATTTTTATGGCACAGGAACGATAGACCTCCTCGATAACGTAAGGGCCTTCCCATTTAGAGAGAAGTTTTCCTGCAAAAAATCTGAAACGAGAGTTGTATAGCAATACATAATCACCTACATTAAACTCATACTTTTGTATTCTTTTGTCATGCCATCTTTTAACCTTTTCTTTAAACAATTTGGCATTCTCATAAGCTTGGGTTCTCCATTCATCAAGTGAGCTAATATCAAATAACCTCTTCTCACCGGCAAGTTTGAAATCATAAGTGAGCTCTTTAATAGCCCAATAAACCTTATGTTCTAGTTCGAGAGGTAAGTGACATGCTTTTCCATAAACCATTTTATACGGAGACATACCCATAGGATTTTTGTATGCAGTTCTATAGGCCCATAATGCATCATCCAGTTTCTTGGACCAATTCTTTCTAGATCTATTAACAGTCTTTGCAAAATTAATTTGAGCTCTCTATTACTCAATTCTACTTGACCACTAGACTACGGGTGATAAGGAGATGCAATTCTTTGATTAACATCATACTTAGCAAGCATTTTACGAAAAGCACCATGAATAAAATGTGAACACCATCAGTCATTAAATATCTAGGGACTCCAAACCTCTGAAAAATAAATTCTTTAAGCATTTTAATAGAGGTGTTATGATCAGCACTACTAGTTGGAATAGCTTCTACCCACTTAGTAACGTAATCAACAGCAACTAAAAATATGTGTGTATCCATTAGAGGCAGGAAAAGGTCCCATATAATCAAATCCCCAAACATCAAATGGTTCAATAAAAAGTGAATAATTCATAGGCATTTCTTGACGTCTACTAATATTACCAATTCTTTGACATTCATCACAAGACAAGACAAACTTACGGGCATCCTTGAAGAGAGAGTAGGCCAATAAAAACCGGATTGCAATACCTTATGTGCAGTTCTATCTCCAGCGCGGTGTCCTCCATAAGCCTCGGAGTGACACTTGCGTAGGATCTGTTCCTGTTCATGCTCAGGTACAAAATGTCTAATAACACCATCCACTCCTTCTTTATAAAGATGTGGGTCATCCCAAAAGTAATGTCTCAAATCATAGAAAAACTTTTTCTTTTGCTGGTATGTGAAACTAGGTGGTATAAATTTAGCAACAATATAATTAGCATAATCAGCATACCATGGAGCAGTACTAGATGCATTTATGACATTTAGTTGTTCATCCGGAAAGCTATCATCAATAGGTAGTGGGTCATCAAGAACATTTTCTAACCTAGACAAGTTGTCTGCAACGGGGTTCTCAGCTCCCTTTCTATCAACAATATGCAAATCAAATTCTTGTAGCAAGAGAACCCATCTAATAAGTCTAGGTTTAGCATCTTTCTTTTCCATAAGATATTTAATAGCAGCATGATCCATGTGAATAGTTACTTTAGAGTCAACAATATAAGGTCTGAACTTATCACACGCAAATACAACTGCTAAGAATTCTTTTTTAGTAGTAGCATAATTTCTTTGAGCATTGTCTAGAGTTTTACTAGCATATTGAATAACATTTAATTTCTTATCAACTCTTTGCCCTAGAACAGCACCTACAGCATAATCACTAGCATCACAATTCAAAGGGTTAATTCCAATCAGGTGGCTGAACAATAGGTGCAGAGATCAATGCTTTCTTAAGTATTTCAAATGCTTGTACACAATCATCATCAAAGACAAATGGTATATCTTTTTGTAGTATATTAGTCAGAGGCCGATAAATTTTTGAGAAGTCCTTAATGAACCTCCTATAAAATCCGGCGTGACCAAGGAAACTTCTTATACCTTTGATGTCCTTGGGACATGGCATCTTTTCAATAGCATCAACCTTGGCTTTATCAACCTCAATACCTCTTTCAGAAACTTTATGCCCCAAGACAATACCTTCATTAACCATAAAGTGGCACTTTTCCCAATTCAAGATAAGGTTAGTTTCTTCACATCTCTGCAAAACTCGATCAAGGTTGCTCAAGAAATCATCAAAAGAGGACCCATAAATGGAGAAATCATCCATGAAAATCTCACAAATATTTTCACAAAAGTCAGAGAATATAGCCATCATGCTTCTTTGAAAGGTAGCAGGTGCATTACATAAACCAAAAGGCATGCGTCTATAAGCAAAAGTACCGAAAGGGCAAGTAAAAGTGGTCTTTGATTGATCATCAGCTGACACAGGTATTTGAGAGAAACCAGAATAACCATCTAGAAAGCAAAAATGTGTATGTTTAGATAATCTTTCGAGCATTTTATCAATAAAAGGTAAGGGGTAATGATCCTTTTTAGTAGCCTTATTTAATTTACGGAAATCCGTTACCATCCTATAACCTGTAATAATTCTTTGCGGAATCAATTCATCTTTATCATTAGGAATGACAGTAATACCTCCCTTCTTAGGGACACAATGGACAGGACTTACGCACTGACTATCAGCAACAGGATAAATAATACCTGCCTCAAGAAGCTTTAGTATTTCCTTTCTTACCACATCTTTCATTTTAGGATTCAGCCGTCGTTCATGATCACGAACTGGTTTGGCATCTTTCTCCAAATTTATTTTTTGTTGACATAGAGTGGGGCTAATGCCCTTAAGATCATCAAGAGTATATCCAACAGCAGCGCAGTGCTTCTTCAGAGTTTTCAATAATCTCTCTTCTTCATGCTCCGAAAGGTTAGCACTAATAATAACAGGATATATCTTCTTTTCATCAAGATAAGCATATTTAAGAGTATCAAGTAACGGTTTAAGCTCAAACACGGGATCACCCTTGGGTGGAGGAGGGTCCCCTAGGATTTCAATAGGCAAATTGTGTTTCAGGATAGGTTCCTGTTTGAAGAATACTTCATCTATTTCCCTTCTTTCATTCATAAACATATCATTTTCATGGTCTAGCAAACATTGTTCTAAAGAATCACTAGGAGGTACGGCAATAGAAGCAAGACCAATTATTTCATCCTTACTAGTCAATTCCTCTTCACGGTGTTGTCTACTAAATTTAGAGAAATTAAACTCATGAGACATATCACCCACACCAATAGTAACAACATCCTTTTCGCCGTCTATCCTAGCATTAACAGTGTTCAAGAAGGGTTTACCAAATATAATGGGACAAAAGCTATCTTGTGGGGAACCAAGAACAAGAAAATCAGCAGGATATTTAGTTTTCCCACACAAGACTTCAACATCTCTAAGAATTCCAATGGGTAATATAGTATCTGTATTGGCAAGTTTAATGGTAACATCAATATCTTCTATCTCAGCAGGTGCAATATCATGCATAATTTCTTTGTATAAGTCATGAACTATAACACTAGCACTGGCACCCATGTCCCATAAGCCATGATAACAATGATCTCCTATTTTACCTGAAATAACAGGCATGCCTACTACAGGTCTATGTTTATCTTTAGCACAAGGTTTGGCAATTCTAGAAGTTTCATCATGGAAATGAATAACATGCCGATCGATATTATCGGACAAGAGATCTTTAACAATAGCAATATTAGGTTCAACTTTAATTTGCTCAGGAGGTGTATAAGTTCTAATATTGCTTTTACGGACCACAGTTGAAGCTTTAGCATGATCCTTTATCCTAACAGGGAAAGGTGGTTTCTCAACATAAAAAGTAGGAACAATAGAATCATTATAAGTGATAGTCTTTTCTTCAACTTTAATAGGTGTAGCTACTTTTACTTCTATGGGAGGATGATATTTAAACCACTTCTCCTTTGGGAGATCAATATGAGCAGCAAAAGATTCACAAAAAGAGGCTACTATCTCAGAGTCAAGTCCATATTTAGTGCTAAATTTACGGAAAACATCGGTATCCATAGAAGATTTAACACAATCAAACTTAGGTGTCATACCTGACTCCTTACCTTCGTCGAGATCCCAATCTTCAGAGTTGCGTTTAATTCTTTCCGATAAATTCCATTTGAATTCAATAGTCTTCATCATAAAAGAGCCAGCACAAGAAGTATCGAGCATGGTGCGATTGTTATCAGAAAGCCGAGCATAAACTTTTTGAATAATTATATCTCTTGGGAGCTCATGATTGGGGCATGAATATAACATTGATTTAAGCCTCCCCCAAGCTTGAGAGATGCTTTCTCCTTCGCGAGGCCAAAAATTATATATATAATTGCGATCACGATGAACAAGATGCATAGGATTAGCTAGCAGTTTTTCTAACATACCCGAAGGAATCTCAAAGTGGACATTTTCATTTTCAGTAGGTTCAGCAGGTTGAGGAGCAACTCTTTGCTCTACTGGTCGGGGTGAAGATACCCCGAACAAGCCCGTCAGAGGATTACTTTCCATAGTAACAAGTGACAGTAAATTTCAGCACACTATATAAATTTTTCCTTACCAAATTCCACCTACCAAAGGCGCTTCACTCCCCGGCAACGGCGCCAGAAAAGAGTCTTGATGACCCAGAAGTATAGGGGATCTATCGTAGTCCTTTAGATAAGTAAGAGTGTCGAACCCAACGAGGAGCAGAAGGAAATGATAAGCAGTTTTCAGCAAGGTATTCTCTGCAAGCACTGAAATTATAGGTAACAGATAGTTTTGTGATAGGATAATTTGTAACGAGCAACAAGTAACAAAAGTAAATAAAGTGCAGCAAGATGGCCCAATCCTTTTTGTAGCAAAGGACAAGCCTGGACAACCTCTTATATAGAGAAAAGCGCTCCCAAGGACACATGGGAATTATCGTCAAGCTAGTTTTCATCACGTTCATATGATTCGCGTTCGGTACTTTGATAATTTGATATGTGGGTGGACCGGTGCTTGGGTGCTGTCCTTACTTGAACAAGCATCCTACTTATGATTAACCTCTATTGCAAGCATCCGCAACTACAACAAAAGTATTAAGGTAAACCGAAGCATAGCATGAAACATATGGATCCAAATCAGCCCCTTACGAAGCAACGCATAAACTAGGGTTTAAGCTTCTGTCACTCTAGCAACCCATCATCTACTTATTATTTCCCAATGCCTTCCTCTAGGCCCAAATAATGGTGAAGTGTTATGTAGTGGACGTTCACATAACACCACTAGAGGATAGACAACATACATCTCATCAAAATATCGAACGAATACCAAATTCACATGACTACTAATAGCAAGACTTCTCCCATGTCCTCAGGAACAAACGTAACTACTCACAAAGCATATTCATGTTCATAATCAGAGGGGTATTAATATGCATAAAGGATCTGAACATATGATCTTCCACCAAATAAACCAACTAGCATCAACTACAAGGAGTAATCAACACTACTAGCAACCTACAGGTACCAATCCCAGACTTAGAGACAAAAATTGGATACAAGAGATGAACTAGGGTTTGAGAGGAGATGGTGCTGGTGAAGATGTTGATGGAGATTGCCCTCTCCCGATGAGAGGAGCGTTGGTGATGATGATGGCGATGATTTCCCCCTCCCGGAGGGAAGTGTCCCCGGCAGAACAGCTCTGCCGGAGCCCTAGATTGGTTCCGCCAAGGTTCCGCCTCGTGGCGGCGGAGTCTCGTCCCGAAAGCTTGCTTATGATTTTTCTTCGGACGAAAGACTTCATATAGCAGAAGATGGGCATCGGAGGGCCAACAGGGGGCCCACGAGGTAGGGGCGCGCTCAGGGGGGTAGGGCGCGCCCCCCACCCTCGTGGACAGATGGAGGCCCCCCTAACGTATTTCTTCCGCTCAGTATTTTTTGTTATTTCCAAAAATAACTTCCGTGGAGTTTCAGGACTTTTGGAGTTGTGCAGAATAGGTCCCTAATATTTGCTCCTTTTCTAGCCCAGAATTCCAGCTGCCAGCATTCTCCCTCCTTATGTAAACCTTGTAAAATAAGAGAGAATAGGCATAAGTATTGTGACATAATGTGTAATAACAGCCCGTAATGCAATAAATATTGATATAAAAGCATGATGCAAAATGGATGTATCATCGGGACCTGTGGTTAACAGCCGCGGCAAATCCGCCTTGGTCGTTCTACACTATGGAAATTTGGCACCACTTCACTAAGTTCACCCTTCAGTTCATGCGGGGGTGGGGTGCCAACCTTGGCGTGGACCTCAGGACCCATAAAGGGGCCTTGTTAGACCAGATTAAGGCCCTAGATGAGGTGGCTGATTTGAAAGGCCTCTCGGTCAATGATTGGATTAGATGGTACTCCCTTGAATCGTCGCTAATGGAGATAATCAAGGGTGAAGAAATATTTTGGCAATGCCGCGGGGGCCAGTAGTGGCTCCTCCAAGGTGATGGCAATACCGCGTATTTCCAGGCGATTGCCAATGACCGTCGCGGAAAGTGTTCCATCCCATGTTTTTGAGAGGACGACAACCTTCTAATCACCCGGATGAGATTAGTTCCCACATTATTTCCTTTTTAAGGAGCTCTTCATGACAGAACCCCGTAGTGGGTGTCTCTAGAGGATGACTTCTGGAAACCGCGGACAGAGTCTCTCAGTGTGCGAATGTGGAATTAACTCTCCCATTCTTACCAGAAGAGGTGGGTACGGCCATCGCCTCTATGAAGGAGGGGTAGGCCCCTGGGCCAGATGGCTTGTCGGTGGCCATATTCCTGAAGTTCTAGAATGCGTTGGAGCCGTTGATCATGCCGATGTTCCACCAATTCTATATTGGGACCTTCGACATGTCCTGAATAAATTATGGTGTCATTACCCTGATCCCCAAAGTAGTTGGGGGTACCGACATAAGCTACTTTAGACCTATCACAGTGATCAATGTACTTGAACGCATCCTTTTCAAACTTTGCGCGACCCGACTAGCCCCTGTAGCGGAACGGCTAGATCACCCCCTGCAGACTACATTTATGAATAAGGGACAAAAGATACATGATGGCATCCTCGCCCTTCCCGAGATTGTCGACAAGGTCAAAACGCGAGGACATAAGGGCGTCTTCCTCAAGTTGGACTTCGAAAAGGCTTACGATCGTCTGGATTGGTCCTTCTTACGATTAGCACTTCAGCGTGGGGGCTTTGATGATAGATGGGGTTCTTGGATCATGCGGTTGATTCGGTATGGTAATACGGCAATTAATATTAATGGCGAGGTGGGACCATTCATTAAGTCCTCTGGGGGAGTGAAGCAAGGGGACCCGACATCCCCCCCCTTCTCTTCAACCTGGTCGTTGAAGCTTTGGCTGGCATCCTAGATAAAACTAGGAGGGATGGCCACCTCTCGGGGGTAGTGGGTCATTTGATCCCTAGGGGTGGTGTCACTCATCTACAATATGCTGATGACACCATGATTATGGTCGAGGGGTCGGACCTTGACATCGTGAATGTTAAGTTCCTACTCCTCAGTTTTGGAGCTATGTCGGGACTAAATATCAACTTTGATAAGAGTGAGGTCGTTATCCTACAATTCTTGGCAGAAGAACACCAATGGATCGCGAACAACTTAAACTGAAGGCCGGCCTCTTTTCCCAATACATACTTGGGGTTGCCGATGGCTGATCCGAAGGTCCTAATGAGTGTGTTCGACCCGCTAGTGGGCCGAGTGACATCCTGGGCCGAGCCGTGGCGTGGGAGGTTTACATCCAAAGGGAGTAAATCGGTCCTTATTAGCTCTAACCTCACGAGTCTCCCCTTGTACATGATGGTGTTGTATATCGTACCAGAGGGCGTTCATGGCTCCTTCGATGAGGAGCTCTCTAGGTTCTTCTGGCAGGCTGCCTATGGCCGCCAGAAGTACCACACGGTCAAGTGGGTGGACATTTGTATGACCAAGGACTGGGAAGGCCTGGGTATTATGGCCTCCTGTCGTATGAACGTCGCAACCATGCTTCACTTGGGTCTGGCGGATCCTGCGAGGAGAGGGAAATTTGTGGCTTCAGCTCCTTCAGGCAAAATACCTTAGGGATGAGCCTCTCCTGGCCCGCTCCCGCGCAGGAGGGTCCTAGTTTTGGCGTTCTATCCAAAATATCAAGGAGGAAATCTGCCTAGGGATTCCTTCTATCAAGGGAATGGGGAGGGAACACAATTTTGCTAGACCATTGGGTGGGTACCGAGCCACTAATGGTGGTCTTTCCTGGCCTATTCTCAATTTGTGCGGACCCGCTATTGATCGTCTCCGAGGCCTTCAGATCTGGGCAATGGGACATCCGATTTCGTCGTACATTTGGCCAAGCGGAGAGTGAAGATGACTAGACTGCGGGCAGCCGTACAACCAGTGTTATCGGAATCTCCGGACACAGTGTCCTAGCGGTTGGCACCAGCGGGTGAGTTCTCGGTGAACATGGCATACCTGACATTATGCAAGTCATCCACCATCCCCTGGCTTTCCACCTTGTGGGAGGCTCCTTTGCCCGTAAAGATTAAGATTTTTGTGTAGCAACACTAGTAGAAAAAGGGGCTTTCATTCGGGCCTGGCCAGCCCATTAGTCCCGGTTCTGCCACGAACCGGGACCAATGGAGGCATTTGTCCCAGTTCGTGAGCCCAGGGGGCCGGCCGGGGCCTCATGCGCATTGGTCCCTGTTCGTCTGGGCCCATTTGTCCCGGTTCTTGGCACGAACCGTGACCAACGGGCCTCGCTCCTGGCCCACAACCATTGGTCCCGGTTCGTGGCAGGAACTGGGACAGAAGGATGGCCTTTAGTCCCGGTTCTAGCCACGAACCGGGACTAATGAGTTGCCTATATATACCCCATCGCCGGTGAGCAGAGCACTCCACAGTGCTCTGTTTTTTGCTGGCCGGCGAGGGGGAGGGCATTGGGTGCTCTAGCTCATCTCCTATGCAAATGAGGTGTTCGATGGAATGCCCGAGCCACATTAGTTAAGCTTTCTCCTCTCGAAGCTCGAGCACCGAGCTCCATTTTTTCCAAGATTTGTCTAGGTTTAGCGGTCCGTCACGCCCCGTCCTCGTCTTCACCGCCGTCGATCGCCCGTGCCGATCTCGTCGCCGGCACCTGAAGGAAATATGCCCTAGAGGCAATAATAAAGTACTTATTTATTTCCTTATATCATGATAAATGTTTATTATTCATGCTAGAATTGTCTTAACCGGAAACATGATACATGTGTGAATACATAGACAAACAGAGTGTCACTAGTATGCCTCCACTTGACAAGCTCGTTGATCAAAGATGGTTATGTTTCCTAGCCATAGACATGAGTTGTCATTTGATTAACGGGATCATATCATTAGGAGAATGATGTGATTGACTTGACCCATTCCGTTAGCTTAGCACACGATCGTTTAGTATGTTGCTATTGCTTTCTTCATGACTTATACATGTTCCTATGACTATGAGATTATGCAACTCCCGTTTACCGGAGGAACACTTTGTGTGCTACCAAACGTCACAACATAACTGGGTGATTATAAAGGTGCTCTACAGGTGTCTCCGAAGGTACTTGTTGGGTTGGCGTATTTTGAGATTAGGATTTGTCACCCCGATTGTTAGAGAGGTATCTCTGGGCCCTCTCGGTAATGCACATCACTTAAGCCTTGCAAGCATGGCAACTAATGAGTTAGTTGTGGGATGATGTATTACGGAATGAGTAAAGAGACTTGCCGGTAACGAGATTGAACTAGGTATTGAGATACCGACGATCGAATCTCGAGCAAGTAACATACCGATGACAAAGGGAACAACGTATGTTGTTATGCGGTCTGACCATAAAGATCTTCGTAGAATATGTGGGAGCCAATATGAGCATCCAGGTTCCGCTATTGGTTATTGACCGGAGACGTCCTAGTTCATGTACTCGACGAGATTGTCATTCTGGGCCCTGTATTTCTACACAATATGTTCCCCTTTGAGAGGTTCATGGGAGTCCTAAAGAAATATGTCCGTAACCGTGCTAGGCCAGAAGGAAACATCTACATGGGCCATCAAACAGAGGATGTCATTGGGTTTTGTGTTGACTTCATTCCTGGCCTTAAGAAGATAGGTCTCCCTAAATCGCGGTATGATGGGAGACTGACTGGAAAAGGCACACTAGGAGGGGTAGCAATAATATGTAGGGACGGGCATTCTTGGTCTCAAGCACACTACACAGTTCTACAGAACTCTACCTTGGTGACCTCGTATGTCGATGAACACAAGAACAGTCTGCGCTTCAAACACCCGGAGCAGTGTGACGACTGGATTACATGTGAACACATCAGGACTTTTAGCAGTTGGTTGGAAACACGTCTGAGAGGTGACACCACTGTTTGTGATGAGTTGTACTCATTGTCTAGGGGACCATCCTCGACTGTATTGACTTACAAAGGATACGAGATAAATGGGAATACATTTTGCACGATCACCCAAGATCAAAAGAGAACCAACCAAAACAGCGGTGTCCGCTTTGATGCAGCAACCGAGAGGGGAAAGGACACATATTATGGTTACATAATGGACATATGGGAACTTGACTACGGACATGATTTTAAGGTCCCTTTGTTTAAGTGCAAATGGGTCAATCTGTCAGGAGGCGGGGTACAGGTAGACCCACAGTACGGAACGACAACAGTGGATCTGAACAATCTTGGGTACACTGACGAACCGTTCGTCCTAGCCAATGATGTGGCACAGGTTATCTATGTGAAGGACATGTCTACCAGACCGAGAAAAAGAAAAGATAAGGAAGCGAATACATCATACGATGAGCCAAAGCGCCACATAGTTCTTTCAGGAAAAAGGGACATTGTGGGAGTGGAGGGCAAGACAGACATGTCTGAAGATTATGAAAAGTTTCATGAAATTCCTCCCTTCAAAGTCAAGGCTGACCCAAACATCCTGATAAACGATGAAGATTATCCATGGTTACGGCGCAATAAGCAAAGCGCACAAGTGAAAAAAAAGTGAAGACTTTCTCTCCACAACTATTATGATGATACCATGCCAACTTTCAACCTTTTCGTAGTTCATTTGAAATGCCTGTTGTAACAGACGAGTTTTCGTATGAAATCCTGATACTTCGAAACAGATTGTCCGTTTTGTACACGAAGTGCATCCAGTTTTTGCCGTAACCCTCTCTACTTTCTTGCACATGCTATGTGGGTGAAATGATGATACCATGCCAACTTTGAACCTTTTCAGAGTTCATTTCTAGTGCTTTTCAATTTCATGGTATAAAAATAAATAAGTAATTAGAAACAGAATAAAATAAACTTTAATAAAATATATAAGTAGAAACAAAATAAAATAAACTTTAATAACATAAATAAAATTTATGAAACTAAAATTATCAACGTATTTTCTGTTCAAAACATTATAAGCAACCTCTAATATTACTGAAACTAAAATTATATAAAATTGATGCAACTAAAATTATCAAAGTTTTTTCTGTTCAAAATCATTAAAAGCAAAAAGAATTTTCATAGAGAACTTTTTTTGTTAGAAACTTTAATAGCAAAAAGAATTATCATAAAATAAAATAAATAAGTAACTAGAAACAAAATAAAATAAAATAAATAAGTATTTTGTTGTAAGTAGAAACAAAATAAAATAAATAAAGCAAACAATAAAAGAAATAAACTGGGAAAAAAAACGCCACCTATTGGGCCACCACGGCCTGAATACGACTAGAAACCCACCCATGGGCCAGGATTCAGGCCCGTAGAAGGCCCAATAGGCCCACAGGCAGATACAGTGTGTTTAGGCCCGAAAACCTGCATTCGAGATGAACTCGAGAGGGCAGCGGGAGTGGGGCTTATAAACCACTCTCGAGCTCCCTCAGCTAGCGAGGTGGGACTAAACTTTCGTGCCGCGATGCGGGCAGCACAATGCCTTTAGTCCCGGTTGGTGCCACCAACCGGTACTAAAGGCATACATTGGTACCGGTTCGTGGCACCAACCGGTACCAATGCCCACCCTTTAGTCCCGGTTTGTGCCACCAACCGGGACCAAAGGCCTCTGCTTCCCGCCCTTTTGGGCTGCTGAAAAGAGGCCTTTGGTCCCGGTTGGTGGCACCAACCGGGACTGAAGGTGGGCTTTGGTACCGGTTCGTGCCACGAACTGGGACTAAAGCCTTTCCTATATAAGCCAACCCTTAGCATTTTTTCAGATTTCATCGCCAGTAGCCGCCCAACGACGCCGACCTCCTCGACGCCGCCAGGCTGCCCCGCCGCCGTCGCCCGTGCCCCCGAGCCCATGCCGACGCCGTCCGCCACCCTCGAGCCCATGCCATCGCCGGCCGCGCCCCAGCGCCACGCCCCGACGCCGTCGCCGCCCCGCGCCGCCCCTGCCCCGACGCTGCCTCCTCGTCGCCATCACCGCGCAGCCTGTGAGCGCCGCCCCGATCCCCTCCTCCTCCTCCCTGTAATGGCTGCCGCCGCTGCCGCCGCGCCGCCGTGCCCCCTAGCTATTATATATGTGTAGTCTAGATTTGTAATTTAGTTGTATTAATTTTGATGTGTAGTTAGATGTGTAGTTAATTTAGTTGTTGTAATTTAGTTTAGATTTGTAATTTAGTTGTATTAATTTAGATGTGTAGTTTAGATTTTTTTGGTGATATTATTATTGAAAACGCAAATGTTTGTATGTTCATATATATGCAAAGAATATATCAATTTTTTCATAGAATTTTTATGATTTTTTCTATTGTAATTTTGTTCATAGAATTTTTATGATTTTTTTGTCAATTTATGTATATATTCATATTGTGTAGGAATATGAAAATTGTGTGTGATCAAAGTCATTTATGTATGTTCATATTTAGAAGAAAAAGAAGGAGAGAAAAAAGGAAAAATAAGAAGAGGAAGAAGGAGAAGAAGAAGAAGAAGAATAAGAAGAAGAGGAGAGGAAGAAGAGGAGAAATAAATACGAAGATGAAAAAGGAGAAAAAAAAGAGTAGAAGAAGAAGAAGTAGAGGAGAAGAAGAAGAAATAGAATAATATATTATTCTATTTTTTCTTCTTCTCCTCTATTCCTTCTTCTTCTCCTCTCTTTTTTCTTTTTCTTTTCTTCGATCTCCTCCTCTATTCCTTTCTTCTTCTTCTCTTTTTTTTCTTCTTCTTCCTCTTCTTATTTTTTTATCGGGTATGTCGTTGTCGACATACGTACCCCCCTCCCCGATAACTTTTAGTAAGTACTACTTAGAAAATGTTTAATAGAATTAGTTAGAAAAATAATAGAACCAGTTAAACTAGCTAGTTTATTTTTAGTAAGTACTACTTTATTCTATTTATAGTAAGGAAATTAATAGAACTAGTTTGTTTTTTTAGTTAAAGCAATTATTCCCGCATCGACGTCGACGATGCCTATCCCGCATCCTCTTCGTTGACTCGGCGGAGGAGGCCGGCATGATCAGAGGGGTCATGTCCGGGACTGGGCTCCGCCGGGCTGGTTTTGGGAGGTGCTACCTTCCGGGGGGCGTAGGTTGGTGAGGAGCCAGCCCGTTGTTGACCCGATACTTGTTTGGTGGCGGTCGCGTGGGCCAGTGACGGTGTCGAGGCTTCCGGACACCGCGGAGGTGGTACGTCACCGTGTCAGCGAGGAGGACCAGCACGTCCGTCGCTACATGGTTGCGTTGGAGGGCAGGTTGTTCAATACCTGGCAGGTTCTTCAGGGATCTCACTGGAGCTATGATCCTGTGATGGTTCCTTCCCTTTGGGTGTCCACCGCCCGCGCCGATACCTGTCGGGCGCTACGGTTCTAGCTGTACTGGCGATATGTATGATAGTATTCGAGGTGTATTAGTGATAATATTCGACGATGTACGGACGCATGGAGATGATGTAGTTTTGCTTATAATTGAATGCATCCTAATTTGAACTACTTTATTTTGTGATTTGATTTTGCTTATTGAATGCTCAAATTGGAAAACTACTCCTACTTTGAATGCTAAAATTGGAGAGCACTATGCAAGGCATATGCATATGATTAGTTGATAGCTTATAGGGTTTTTGTTTTCGCAGAAATCTAGGAGCCCCCGGCCCCTCCATCATCCCCGCCGTCGTCCCCGTCACCGACCCCCTCCGACATCGAGGTGAGACCAGCCAAATCCTCTTTTAGAAAGATAATTAAACGATATTTCGGGTTGACTTTAAGTCTGTCGAGTCTCCACAATATATGAGAGGACGAAGAATCCCGACTCTTGTCGTGGGGGTACACTACAAAAAAAAAGACACATCCGTGACATTTTGGGCCGAACGAAAAAAATTTCTGTCATACATATGACACTTCTATGACGATAATTGTGACAAAACCCGGTATCATCATAGATGTGGTGGGCTCCTACTTCTATGACAAAAAATCATGGCAGAAAATGGGCTTTTCATCCTTGGCGGGCCGGAGACGCAGCTGCATGACATTCTTTGGGCCGTCCATGATGGAAATAACCGTGGTAGAAGCGAGGGCGAGGAAAATTTCGGGGAGTTCCCGGTTACGGTGGGATGTCGGGGGACGAGCGATGCGTGTTTCTCTCGTACACGTACGCGCGTGTGTGCGAGGCGTTGGCTCTAACTGAACCCGAGCGAGGCGTTGGGCTCTAACTGAACCCGAGTGATTGCACTACAGGCTATGCGTTACTGAACCCGAGCGACCGATCGATGGCTGTTAACTGAACCCGATCGAGTGATTCCTTCGCTACTGCTGCTAACTGAAGCCGATCGATGTTGCCTCTGGATGAATAGTGAGCGTTGCTGGGGGGTTTGGATGAACAGTTCCCGGTGGGGGTGGATGAACAGGACCCCGTGGTGTTGCCTCTGGATGGACAGGACCCCGATCGATCGAGCCGGTTGGGGCTGGATGAACAGGACCCCGTGGAGGGCAGGATGAACAGGACCACCGCGTGGAGGGCAGAATGAACAGTAGACGGTGGAGGGTTGGATGAACAGTAGCCCGTGGAGGGGTGGTTGAACAGGAGCCCATGGAGAGGGCTGGTTGAACAGTAGCCGGTGGAGTAGCGCGTGGTGGAGGCTGGATGAACAGGAGCCCGTGGATGAACAGTCGCAGGTGGAGGCTGGAGGAGATCGACGGTGGATGAACAGTAGCCCGTGGAAGCTGGAGGGGGTCGACGGTGGAGATGAACAGTATCCCGTTGAGTCCCGTTTTGCGGTACGCCACACCCCTCCCGATGAACAGGACCCCCGTTTCGACCGTAGCGCTCCAACACAAGTCTGTTTCCTCCGTTTTGCGGTACGCCGCACCCCTCCCGATCAACAGGACCCCCGTTTCGACCGTAGGAGGTCTGTTTCCTCCGTTTTGCGGTACGCCAGACCCCTCCCGATGAACAGGATCCCGTTTCAAACGTGGCCGGTCGAACACAAGGTCGTTTCCTCCGTTCTGCGGTACGTCAGGCCTCGTTTCCATCGGCTGTTCCGTCCAAGCCCTCCCGATGAACACGACGACGCATTCCGTTCCGACCCAGCCGGTTGGCTCCCCATGACCACGACGACGACACTGTTTCTCCGTTCCGACCCAGCCATGTACACGAGCCCTGGCCGTACGTATGCGCGAGTAGGCGTTCGAGACCCTGCCCGTATGTACATACGTGGCCGTATTTTCTTTCTTGCACACTGGCCGCTGTACGTACGTGTACATGCTACGTGCGCGCCTCTACTACGACACGTGCGCGCCTCTACATCCACCAGTATATATGTACGTACACGTTCGCGACCAGAATGACAACGCTACGTACGCTTCGACCAGGTGGGTCCCGACTGTCAGGCACTTCCTTGCCTGCGAAGATGTAGTTGGTGGGTCCCAGCAGTCAGGGGGCGAATCAAATTTTTTTTCCCGAACGCACTTCCTTGCGTGCGAAGATGTAGCTGGTGGGTCCCAGCAGTCAGGGGGAAACATTTTTTTCACAAATACAGTGGACCATCCGATGGGTCCCAGCTGTCAGGTGGAGGAATCATTATTTTCCGCGTAATAAGGAGGCACTTCCTTGCTGCGGCCGTGGACCCAGCTGTCAGCCTCTCCATGTACAGTCCACGTCCGATGGAAGTCATTCCTTGACCACGTTGACCACGCCGCGCCGAGAGCACCAGGGCGGTGGACAACGGCGAGGCCTAGGAAGGGGACGACGGGGAGCCGGGGAAGACGTGGCAGTGGAAGCCCGCGCGGAGAGGAGTACGAGGGTTCACTGGTTCGGCTGCGGTGTGAGGCTGCCGTCGCCGCAGGCCCTGGCCAGCGGTGGGAATAGTAGGGGACGGTGAGGCCTCTGCGGCAGCACAGCCGGCCACGGGAGGCAGGAGCATGCGGCACGACCGGCGCTGCTTTGGGCGGCTGGAGCAAGAAGACCAGAGGTTGAAGAAGCACTACGGCCGTTGGATGGACATCGTATGGTCACTGGAGCTAGAATCGTTCATATTGACTAAAGTTGACAAAGGCCCCCATCCCAGTCAACTTAGTAGGCCCACAAGTCAGCCTCCCACCATGGTGGGTCCCAACTAGCAGGGGGAGTATTCATTTTTTTTTGTGTAATAAGGAGGCACTTCCTTGCGTGCGAAGATATAGCTGGTGGGTCCGAGCTGTCAGTGGCGGTAACATTTTTTTCGCGAAATACAAAGGCCCTTTCGGTGGGTCCCTGATGTCAGGT